>NC_059300.1:1298717-1426217 GCF_017591435.1 Portunus trituberculatus | reverse complement strand
TACTGTAACATGCCAGCATATCCATAAAACATTGACAAGACATACTACTTACATAAAGATAAAACATCGAATACCCATACAACGGAATGTTTAATCATAACACACTTGTCTCTATACTGTACCTCAGTTCAGTAGCGGGTATCCAAGCTTAACGCAACGTACGTCCGTGCACGTAGTCATTCGAGCACCAAACAGCTATTTGATGTCTTTATTATATAGTTTCACTATGGGTCTCAGATCCCCATTAAACTAAAACCTGCTGCCATACAAAAAGTTGGACATTAAAGCTGCTTCAAACTTTTTTTTGTTTTCTTTACGTAAAACAGAACGCCTCTGTTTTTATCTGTAAAAATACAAATTTAAGAATGTAGCACATCTTTACCTGAGCATGAGCGGCGATAGCGGAGTGCAGGGGAAAAATATCTGCCTCATAATTAGATTTTATCAGCTTAATCATACCATTTATAGATATCACTTATAATAACAGGATTTTGGGAACCTTATCTGGGCGCCGATCTTGATTCAACTACTGAGTACACCGCCGCCGGTGTCGCCAGCATGTGTAATCCACAACCCAACTCAAGCAGCATGTGGAATAAACTGAAGCAGGGCACACGATCATTTGCCATCGAAAATTCGACATAGCATACAAATAACTCTTGTTTTCTCCTGTTGGCAAAGTCAATAAATAGTCTGAGGGTGACGACGTGTTCCGTGCACCTCCGTCCTTGCTGACTCCTAGCCTGTTCGCGAAATGGTGCCCACTACAAGTTCAAAGAATTCGATAGCATCATGTCATACAATTTTTCTAAACAATTAATGATGTTTATGCCATGTTGGGCAATGGTCTGTCACCCTACTTGAATATCGTAACCATACGAACACCCTGCCAGGAGGCCTCTCTCTCTCTCTCTCTCTCTCTCTCTCTCTCTCTCTCTCTCTCTCTGTATTCCACATATAAAACTTTAGAGTCACAGATACTTATTACTTCATGTTATAAAACCAATAATTGTATTAATGCAAGTGTTCGCAGGTCTGCAGTTGGGCCACACAGAATTCAATCATAATTGTGGTGACGCCGGTATATCTTACTTAACTGAGGTAACTGTTTTTTCAAGTAATTTGTGAAGTAAAATGGAAAACAAAGATGATAGGACATAGAGCGAAAGATAGGAAAAAAGTCATAGACGATTAAGGAACATTTTAGACTAATTCAGAGGTAACCCTGCCGCCGCAAAGACTGAAAGTAATTCACCTCGGTCGCCTACTGGTCACCCAGCCAGTCTTCCCCATTACGGAGCGAGCTCAGAGCTCATAGACCGATCTTCGGATAGCACTGAGACCACAACACACTCCACACACCGGGAAAGCGTGCCACAACCCCTCCAGTTATATCTCGTACCTATTTACTGCTAGGTGAACAGGGGCCACACATTAAGAGGCTTGCCCATGTGCTTCGCCGCTCCCGGGACTCGAACCCGGTCCTCTCGATTGTGAGTCGAGCGTGCTAACCACTACACTACGCGGTGTATAACAGTCCGGGAAACACGAGACGCGGGATGACATTTATGATTATAATGAGGTACAATGTAAAATGTTAAATGAAAAAATGTCATTTTATCTTTAACATTAAATTGGTCAAATGACCGACGGCCGGGGCCTCTCGCCTTCATCGCTCGTTTTTGGTGGATAGCGACAGCACATTTGACCTTTTCTTGATTATGATTTTCATTGTGATTCGCTTCATTGCTTATTACACTGGACTGTCCCGCTCGACTTGATTCATCACATTGATGTACATGCTGTGTTTGAATAAGTGAACATGAAAGGACGTGCTCTGTAGCTGTGCAGTGTAGGGCAAACAGATAAGGGAGCATGACATCTGATGTATCTTATGGCTTAGCTAAAGTTATACCCATTATGCTATTCACCGGAAAGCATATATATATATATATATATATATATATATATATATATATATATATATATATATATATATATATATATATATATATATATATATGTATGTATGTATGTATGTATGTATATTACTTATTTCTCATTGACTTATTTTATGTATTAAAAACTGTGTGTGTTTGTATTCACTGTCGCCTGCTGGTCACCCAGCCAGCTTTCCCGCATTACAGAGCGAGCTCAGAGTTCATAGACCGATCATCGGATAGGACTGAGACCATACCACACTCCACACACTGCTAAAGCGCTGCCACAATTCCTCGAATTTCATCTTGTATCTACTTGCTGCTAGGTGAACAGGGGCTTGCCCATTTGCCTCGCTGCGTCCTGGACGTGTGTGTGTGTGTGTGTGTGTGTGTGTGTGTGTGTGTGTGATGGAGGAGGTAGGATGAGAGGCAGATACGTTTCCTCTGCTCTTGTGGTTCATTAATCTTCACTGCGGGCGTGGGGACAGACAGCGGAAGACGGGCGTTGATGCTGCTGACAGTGCCGTGACAAAGAGAGAGAGAGAGAGAGAGAGAGAGAGAGAGAGAGAGAGAGAGTTTTTGTCTCACATCATACAAAGGGACTTCCTGTATGGGAAGTTGACGCCTCAGCATGGGAAGCTTTAATTTCAGTCACTCATGATGCGCTATAAATACTCCCGAAAGTTATGACATTAATTATTAGACTAGATTTGTTGTCAATTCGCAAATCTCACTCTGGATGATGCAGCACTTATTGTGCTCCAACAATAGGTTACGATTTTTGAAGGCCAATACTAATGCAATTCAACAATACCTAATATTGATAGGCAAATGTAAACAGCTGCACATCCCCACCGCATTCGGTAAAATTAATAACGCGACCCTGAACGGTCTCAGCAGTCTTTGTGTGTGTGTGTGTGTGTGTGTGTGTGTGTGTGTGTGTGTGTGTGTGTATTCGTCGCACAACTTGAACACCTTGAGGAAAGCCGCAGGGCAACGGCGAACAAACGGGTAGGCCGCGGTACTTCCAATCTTACCTGTCAAAGACAAAAGCCACTGGGCGGCGCATGCCACACGTTAATACAGTTACTTCGATCACGGAAATTCATTATTCACTGTAAGGTCATTCAAACGTTTATTCATCAAGTAAGACAAATCCATGTTAAAGTAAATGTTTAGTCATTGTTAACTACGTATGTACTCGTATCTACTCACATGATGCCTTCATGCCATCAGTGAGTCATAATGCAGCTCTGTAACTGAACTTCCACAAGACACCTTACATCTTTGTTTTGACATTTCATCTCATCGTGTTAAAAAAACAGACTGCAGAACACACACACACACACACACACACACACACATGTACGCAATAGAATCAAAATTTTTCCCATACCGTGATATAAGAATGAGACATAAGGCATAATTTTCCCAAACATATTGAGCACATTGCTAAGTTACGTTATGCTCTCTTTACCTTTAAGTGAGTCGAGACACATGGTAATCGAACAAACTGAACAAGGGAAAAAAAAAAAAACCCTGTCCATATACTGCTGCGTGGTTCAACAATACTCACAGCGACTATTTTTTTTCCTAGATACCGTTACACTAAACAAAGATGAAGAAGAAGAACAAGAAGAAGAAGAAGAAGACTTTTCCAGGCTGGCATCACTTTGGCTTCCAGGTGGATTCTCCATCTTTCATCATGCACACATGCAAACACACACTTTTTGTGTGCATCAAATCGAAAACAATAAAATCAAACATAAAGATGTATTTCATAAATAAAACATAATTTAATAAACCTATTTATTTAGCAGTTTTAGCTATGTAAAAGAACAAAGAAGTTATTTATTAGTATTGCTCCTAATGCCTTACAACCCCAGAACTTTTCACCGCCCACTCTGAGAACTTTTAGGTTAGGTGATACACCAGCTCTCGATGCACATAGCAGCCTCAGTGCCCACCTCCATAAGTTGGAGTTACGGACACCTGACATTGCACATGGTGCCCCATACTCCAGAACATTTTTACACTGTCCTCGTCACCACACTCACTGCACAACTCTCCTTCATTCACTGGCATCACTCTATTTCCACAGACCAACATGTCACTAACAGACCTTTTAGTAGGCATTTAAGACCTTGACCTGACTTTCAAGGGAATCCTCATCTAGACTCTAGAGGACAGGACAATTCACCAGTTTGATGGGATAGCTTATCTACCGTGACTATGATTGGGGCGCACTTTGGGCTGCGGTACACGGCATACTCGACCACATCAAATCCTGAGCAGGAGCAAGAGTACCAGTACAGCCCTTCTATTGGTTTCAGGTTGTTCTAGGAAAGTAGTTCTTAGTGTCATATTATTCCTTTTAACAATCTGAGAATGGATGGGTGGGTCATAAAACGTTAAAATATTTACACTTATATGCCTATCTACTTATTTCACGATAAATATCACTTGTTTCACCATGCAGTATATATTTTAGCAAATATAATTGATATACAAATAAGTAGAAAAAATATGTAGCACTAACTGGAGATTAGAGCAACATAGAGCTAGTAAACTTCCTTGAAGTCAACATAAGCTGTGTATTCTAGAGAAAGGAATATACATACCATTGGTCCAAGGGTCAGTGAGATAGAAAGATATGGCAAGCTCTGTTCAAGTACTGAGACGCTGTGGATCTTTTTTTTTTTTTATTATTATTATCATTATCATCAATAAAACACGATAATTAATTTTGCACCATCATTTGATTAATAACCTTTTCCACTACAATACTCATCTAAAGCTTTAACAATTAAATATCCGCCTTTGTCATGAAGAGTTGTAAGTACCCAATCCTGAGACAAGCTTTATGAATTGCACGTGTTAGTCTCAGCGGCATCTTTTTGCACCTATTTTATGTTTCGTCACCCATTAGAGCTTAACTGGAAACGTCGTTCCCACTGCATCCATTGTGTGCAACCCTTCTTGTACCTCACAGGGTGCTTGTCATCTCATCACCACCTTCCACCCGTCGAAGTCCCCACTGCAACTCACCACACCACCGTTCGGCTTCATCTGCGTCACAATAATCGTTTCGGCCACGCCCTTCCTTCTCACGGCAAACCTCATCGACGGATAGGCATATGGAATTTGTTTTATGAGAGAGAGAGAGAGAGAGAGAGAGAGAGAGAGAGAGAGAGAGAGAGAGAGAGAGAGAGAGAGAGAGAGAGCAAAAGAAGCAAATATAACAAAGTATCCAGATAATCATGCACTTACTGAATAAACACACCCATTTCCACACACACACACACACACACACACACACACACACACACACACACACACACCATCAATAACGCCATAACAGAAGACGAATACATCAAAATTCTAATTTAAATAACAATTCGCACTGTTTGTATTCCAATCAGATCTCGGAAGAAGTGTTGTGTTGCAAATGACCATGGGGGCAGGAAAACTGAATGTTACTGGGCATGCTAACTTTCCCTTGTGCAATAGATCCGAGGCCAGCAAGACATTTTTTTTTTTTATGCATTGGAAACAAAAGGAAGCAAAAGAGGTAATGCTGGTGTGGTGGGGTCGAGGTGTATGGATGTTAGAGAGTTAAGTTAGAGGGTAAATCAATGAGAGTTGCACCTTAATTTCGTGGCTGAATAATACAAGTGTGTGTGTGTGTGTGTGTGTTAATGTCTCTGGTTGATGGGTGGGTGGGTGAAGGACTAATTTGCGTCTCCTGCTCCTGATAGGTTCACTATTTGTGCAGTGGGCTATGAGGTGTGTCTCATACCCCGTGACGATGATTCAAGGTTCCTATCCGATGACTAGTGAATTCTCTCTCTCTCTCTCTCTCTCTCTCTCTCTCTCTCTCTCTCATGGGCGGAAAAGAGGAAAAAAAAAAACACATAGGGCGGGGTTCGCAAGCTACGTATGTTTCCGGTGAGTGACCTTGGTGCGTTGTCTGACCTACGTTCCACTCTAGCTCTACAAAGGTCATGCGATACCTTGCCTAACTTGAGAGAGAGAGAGAGAGAGAGCAAGCTCGGCGGGTGCCCTACACCTACCAAGGTCATAGCACGCCACGTAACTTCCTAAAAACTCGCTCCAGACTTTACCACTAGCACGTGTGTGTGTGTGTGTGTGTGTGTGTGTGTGTGTGTGTGTTTGATACAAGGACAATATATCGAGTCTCCATGGTAATAAGAGGAAATTAGTCGTTCGAGAGACGCGGAGAGAAACGAAGGGAGATGAGAAAAGCCGAAAGATGTGAAAGCAAATAACCGGGAAAGACCTCCACTTGCTGCTTATTCAACTTGGCTTATTATTGAGGTCAGGAAGGCGCTGAGAGAGCAACCCTATAGGTCAAGGTCTCCACTCTCACTCCTTACTTCTCTCATCCACTCCTCATCTCTCTCTCTCTCTCTCTCTCTCTCTCTCTCTCTCTCTCTCTCTCTCTCTCTCGTTTTTCAAGGCCAGAAAGTAATGAAGGATGCTGCATTGTTGTCAAAACGGGAAAGGTTCCGCCAATTGTCTGCTGCGTTGCAATGAGTCATCCAGTAGAATAGTTACTTCGAGGAGAGAGAATGAGAAGGGTAGGATTCAGTTAAAGAGGGCGGGTGGTGAGTAGGGGGGATAAATATTCTTGTTACTCTTGCCCTTTTAGGCTTCCCTCCTTCCTCCTCCCGGCAAGCGTGACCCACTGTCCTGTTGACATTTGAATCATATTTGACCTCTAAGGGTGTGGTCTTAGGAAACAGAAATGCGCTGAAAGTGGAGGGAGGAAGGTGCCTGTGTCCTCCGTGTTCTATTTCTACACCTCTTGGCCTCAAATGGTCAGTTTAGTATCTCTCTCTCTCTCTCTCTCTCTCTCTGTGTGTGTGTGTGTGTGTGTATGTAATTCACCACGGTCGCCTCCTGGTCACCCAGCCAGTCTTCCCCATTACGGAGCGAGCTCAGAGCTCATAGACCGATCTTCGGGTAGGACTGAGACCACAACACACACAACACACACCGGGAAAGCGAGGCCACAACCTCTCGAGTTACATCCCGTACCTATTTACTGCTAGGTGAACAGGGCCTACACATTAAGAGGCTTGCCCATTTGCCTCGCCGCTTTCCGGTGTGTGTGTGTGTAATTCACTGTTTGATCTGCTGCAGTCTCTGACGAGACAGCCAGACGTTACCCTACGGAACGAGCTCAGAGCTCATTATTTCCGATCTTCGGATAGGCCTGAGACCAGGCACACACCACACACCGGGACAACAAGGTCACAACTCCTCGATTTACATCCCGTACCTACTCACTGCTAGGTGAACAGGGGCTACACGTGAAAGGAGACACACCCAAATATCTCCACCCGGCCGGGGAATCGAACCTCGGTCCTCTGGCTTGTGAAGCCAGCGCTCTAACCACTGAGCTACCGGGTGTGTGTGTGTGTGTGTGTGTGTGTGTGTGTGTGTGTGTGTGTGTGTAAGGAGGGTTGGGGTGGAAGGAGTAATACCAGGGGAACCCCCGAATGTATTTCTGACTCCAGTTCTCCCTATCTGTCTCACTCCCACATCCTGCTCCCTCTGCTTCCTCCTCTTCTCCCCCCTGCACCACACAACAAACCAGTCAATCCGCTCTGGTCCCACAAAAAAGGATACGTTCTTATGGCGCGCGAATATTTCGTCACACAGCCTCCTAGAAAAATACTATAATAAAAAGCGTCGCAATGATACTATAACCGCAGTTCAGCGGGGAGGGATTTATAGTTACTTTAAGAGAAGTCATATGTCTCCTTTCAGCATCTAAGAAAGATACTCGTTAAGTGCCTGGGATGTAACTTTAACCATTAGAATGCCCCCCATCCCCATCTCTCTCTCTCTCTCTCTCTCTCTCTCTCTCTCTCTCTCATTTCATGTGATTACCATGCTAGAAAGGAACACATATGGACGAAGGCTATGTAATTGAAAAATGGTTTTATTCTTTTGTACTTATTCATTAATCTATTCATTTTGTGTATGTATATTATCTATTCATTTATTCATTTCATTATTCATTCTTGGACGTTGGGCTATTGTTCACTCTGGAAACAGGAAGAGAGAGAAAATAAGTAAAACGAAGGACAGATCGAGTTCAGAAGGGAAAACTAATAGAATAAAATACGATAGTCTGTTGAAATGATGAATTTGAAGCCAATAAAGGTGAGCTTTTTCTCCCACAAGACGACAACGCTTTAATGTCCACCACCACCACCACCACTCTCTCTCTCTCTCTCTCTCTCTCTCTCTTTTTACCCCATCACTGGTCTACAAAAAAGTGACCTTCCACCTCTCTTCCTACCTGAAATTTCACATAGTTTCCCTGTCGTAAGTCTGGAATACTTTATGAACATTTCCTCTTTGTTGAAGAGTAAAAATTTAGAGATTTACGCAACTATGTCTACTACTGTTACTACTAATAATAATGCTACTACTACAACAACTACTACTACTACAGCAACAACAAGAACAAGAACAACAACAACAACAACAACAACAACAACAACAACTACTACTACTACTACTACTACTACTACTATTACTACTACTACCATCACCACCCCCACTAGAGCAGAAATCACTTTTAATCTTAAAAAAAACTATATAGAAGAATAGAAAAAAAAAGTGAATTGACTAAATTAGTTTGAACCTAACTTAACTTTGAAGTCTTAATCCTAAAGGGAGTTGATAAGGTGAAAAGTTTTACTCTCTATACTCTGCCTAGTAAACCTGCGTCCGTTGACTCTCTCTGCGTATCAGAGCTGTACTCCATACCAGGACAGGTAAGTCCCAAATATAGAGTTGATATAGAGTTAGCACCAGTGAGGAAGAACACAATGTGTGGAGACAACAGAAAATAATGACGTACATGGAAGCAGTTTCAGGAAGAGATGAGATGTGAAATTTCAAGTTGTGATTTTTAGAATAGGATAGCTCGAGTTTATTCTTTGTAGATGAGGGAGAGATTTGAGCGTTAGTGAATAAGAGGGGACAGTTGTGTGGAGGGGTCTCAAGTAGAGGATTTTTTTTTTTTTTTTTTTAGGAACTCGATAAGACGAGGTTTCTCCTGCCATTTTTTTTTTTTTTTTAATCTCAATGAAAGGTCAGAGGTTAAAGTTCTGCGGCTTCCCTATATGAGTGGTCTAGTTCTTGCTGAGATGGACGTCTGATGGATAACATTGACTAATGTAATGTAAAATCATGAGAATAAGAGTGGATATAAAAAAGAAATTTGCATGAAGAGATATCATCTCTTAATAACATACTCGTAGACTCATAGAGTAAGGGTAATAGGACCAAGGATCGTGGAACACTTCTTTGGAATGGTTTAGACAAAAAATTACAGTCTACCACTCCTACAACATGGCGGCAAGAAAGGGACGTTGAAACAAAGGTAGAGAGCGATAGAGATAGACCATTTCCTCCCCCCTAAGACCTCTGTAATGGGCTCATGAAGGAGGTGAGACGGGAGATCTTCCAAGTTGAAGGGTTGAGTTAACAAGACCCACCTAAGTATGCGTTAGTTTCGGTTCTTCATGGCGTGAAGGAAGGCCAGAGGGTTGTGATCGGTGAAGACCTTCGTAGTTTGAGGGCCAGGATGAAAGAAGCACTCAAAATGTTGGAGCGCCAGGACGAGTGCCAGAGCCTCCTTCTCAATGATGGAGTAGTTGAGTTGGTGTTTCTTCAGCTTGGTGGAGTGATAGGCGATGGGATGGAGGATGCCACTTGTGGGGTCCGCTTGTAGGAGGACAGCACCCACTCCAACTCCACTCACGTCCACTTGTAGATGGAAGGGGCGGGAGTGATCTGGCGTCCAGACCACTGGCTCCGAGGAGAGGAACGCCTTGAGATGTTGGAAGGCTTGGTCACAGGTCGGGGTCCAGTGGAAGGGGACGGAAGTGCTGATAAGGTCCGTCAGGGGGGCCAGGGTGGAGAAGTTCCTACAGAATCGTCTGTAGAAACCAGCCATCCCCAAGAACCTCATGAGAGCTTTCCTGGTGGTAGGGACAGGGAAGCCAAGGATGGCCTCACGTTGGCTCTCTTGGGGCGAACCTTGCCGTTCCCCACCACATGTCCCAGGTAGACCACCGTAGACTTCCCGAAGGTGGACTTGGCCAGGTTGATTGTAAGACCGGCTTCCTGCAACCGACCCATCAGCCTCCGGAGACGGGTCAGATGTGTCACCCAGTCGTCCGAAGTCACCACCAGGTCGTCCAGATAGGCAGATGTTCCCTCCAAGTCCTGGGTGATGTAATTTATAGCCCTCTGGAAGGTGGCGGGAGCATTAGACAAGCCGAAGGGCATCACTGTGTATTGGTATAGTCCGAAGGGGGTGATGAAGGCGGATATTATTCGGGTCTCGTCCGAGAGGGGAATCTGGTAGTAACCCTTAAGTAAATCTATGGTGGTTACAAATTTGGCTACTCCTATGCTATCTATAGGGTCCTCTATCAAGGGCAATGGGTAGGAGTCCTGTCACGGTCGCCAATTGTTACGTTCACCGGTTAAACGGGTAAGATTGGCATTGGGGAGCCGGTGAACAATAACAATAAAAAAAAAACTCTGCAGGTTCAACTGGTGAGGAAATGCAAAGGGGGGCACTTAAGAAGCTATTTAATAACCCAATAATGTAACTGACATACACATATAGATATAACATGAAACACATGAAACTGACATACACATATACATATAACACATAAATAAACATAACAAAGAACCCAACTTAACACCTAACAATAATACTAATCCTATATGGAGGCAATGTGGAAAACACGGGATGAGGGGAAGTGATACTTATGAGGTGTTGCAGTGGTGAAGTGCTGGGTGAGGTGGATCCCACGGTAGTCCAAGAGGCGTTGTGTTCACTGGTTGAGGCCTTGACCTCGACTGACTTCCAGAAAGCCGGGAGCTTGCTTAACACTTCTGTTTGAGTCGAATGGGGCCGCGTGAATCCAACTTCGTGACAGTAGTGGGGCTTCATGAGACGGTGACGTGGAGGGTTCATGAGACGGTGGCGTGGAAGGTTCATGAGACGGTGACGTGGAAGGGGAAGTGGAGAGGTGGCGAACGAGGTAGCAAGCGGAGGAGGTGATGGTAGTGGAGTATGTTACGGGCGGGCCGTAACAATATATATATATATATATATATATATATATATATATATATATATATATATATATATATATATATATATATATATATACATATATATATTTACCTACAGAATTTTAAAATTTCATGTATTTCCTGATGGTCACAGCGATTACATGAAATCCCTGATTATTTCAGGGTTTATGTGTAATCCCTAGTTATACATATTCCCTGTGATATATATATATATATATATATATATATATATATATATATATATATATATATATATATATATATATATATATATATATATATCGTGCACACATAGTTATAACAGTAGCAACAACAACAACAACAACAATAACAACAGTAACAGCAGTAGTAGTAGTAGTAGTAGTAGTAGTAGTGTTAGTAGTAGCAACAATAGTAGTAGTAGTAGTAGTAGTAGTAGTAGTAGTAGTAGTAGTAGTAGTAGTAGTAGTAGTAGTAGTAGTAGCAGCAGTAGTAGTAATGATAATAATAGAAGTAGCAGTGATAGTATATGATAGTAGTAGTAGTTGTAGTAGCAGTAGCAGTAGTAGTAGTAGTAGTAGTAGTAGTAGTAGTAGTAGTAGTAGTAGTAGTAGTTGTTGTTGTAGTGGCAGCAGCAGCAAAAAAAAAAAAAAAAAAAAACAATATTAACGATAACAATAACAACAGCAAAATTAAAACGAATATGAAGAAGAAAATTATCATGACATTTATGAAAATTACTCCTGTAGCAGTGGGAGTACTGTTATTTGAAATTCAATAGATAATTAAATCCACAGTGTCGCAGCGTGTGTGTGTGTGTGTGTGTGTGTGTGTGTGTGTGTGTGTGTTACCTAATTGTATTTACCTAATTGTAACATACGGGAAAAGAGCTATGCTCGTGTTGTCCCGTCTCCATATCTATTAATGTCCAGCTTTTTCTTAAAATCATGAATATTCCTTGCGTTGACCACTTCCACGTCTAAACTATTCCATGCTTCCACCCTTCTATGAGGAAGCTATATTTTTCACATCTCTCCTATAAGTGGCCATTTTAGTTTTTCCCATGCCCTCTCGACATTCTTCCATTCCACATACACAGATCTTCCCTATCCATTTTTCCATGCCAATCATCACTCTGTATATTGCTATCAGGTCTCCCCTTTCTCTTCTGTTTTCCAGGGTTGGAAGTTGCATTCTTTTCAGTCTGTCTTCATAAGTCAAATCTCTTAAGTCAGGCACCATTTTCGTTGCAGCCCTCTGTACTTTCTCTAGTTTCCTTATGTGTTTCTTTAAGTTCGAGCCCACTGTATTGTTGCATATTCAAGCCTCGGTCTTATCATTGCAGTAATTATTTTCTTCATCATTTCTTCATCTAGATATACGAACGCCACTCTTATGTTCCTCAATAAGTTCAATACTTCTCCAATTATTTTGTTTATATGTCTCTCTGGCGATAGGTCATTGGTAATTGTCACCCCAAGGTCTTTTTCTTCATGACTGGTTTTATGTCTTCATTTCCTATCTTGTACATACTCCTGATTCTTCTTTCACTCTTGCCAAACTCTATTTTCTTGCATTTTGTCGTGTTGAACTCCATTTGCCATGTACAGCTCCATTTCCATATTCTGTCCAAGTCTTCCTGGAGTAGTTCGCAATCTTTGTCACATCTCACTTTTCTTAACAATTTTGCATCGTCTGCAAATAGGCTCACATAACTGGACACCCCATCCACCATGTCATTTATGTAGACTGCGAACATTACTGGTGCCAACACTGATCCCTGTGGAACTCCACTCTCCACCAATCCCCATTCTGATGGTCTGTCCTTAATTATTGTTCTCATTTCTCTTCCTACCAAAAGTCTTCCATCCATTTTAGTAAACTGCCATGCACTCCTCCTACCATTTCAAGTTTCCAGATCAGTCTCTGGTGTGGTACCTTATCAAAGGCCTTTTTTAAATCCAGATATATTCCATCAGCCCAACCATCTCTTTCCTGTATTACATCTATCACCCTCGAATAGTAACATATCAGGTTTGTCGTGCATGAACGCCCTTTCCTAAAACCAAATTGACACTCACAAAGTATGTCATTTTCTCCAAGAAGTCTGTCCATCTAGTCTTCACCACCCTCTCACACATCTTAGCTACCACACTTGTAAGTGACACTGGTCTATAGTTCAATGGGTCTCTCTTGTTACCTGATTTATAGATTGGGACAATGTTAGCTCTTTTCCAGTCTTGGGGCACTACACCTTCCCTTAATGAGGCATCAATTACTTCACAAACTTTTTCTGCCAATTGCTCCCTGCATTCTCTTAAAATCCATCCTGATACCCCATCAGGTCCCACAGCTTTTCTCACTTCTAAACTCCCCATCATGTTCTTGATCTCCTCCACAGTTACTTGAAACTCCTTCATAATCCCTTTCTGTTCCATTACCAGTGGTTTGTCAAAAGCAGTCTCCTTTGTGAATACCTTCCGAAAGCATCCATTCATAGCCTCTGCCATTTCCTGGGATCTTCACTGTATACTCCATTTACTTCTAAACTTTCAATACTTTCTCTATTTTTGATGTTGTTGTTCACATGTCTGTAAAAAGCCTTGGTTGGTCTTTACATTTATCAATTATATCCTTTTCTTGTTTCTTTCTTTCTTCTCTTCTAATCAACACATATTCATTTCTTGCTCTTTTGTAACTTTCCCACTGCTTAATCCGTCTTTTCCTTCTCCACCTCTTCCATGCATCCTCTTTTCTTGTTCTAGCCTTTTCACATCTATCGTTAAACCAGTCCTGCTTTCCAACTTCTCTATGTTGTCTTATTGGTACAAATTTTTCTCACCTTCTTTGTATATTTTTATAAATTCCTTCCACTTTTCATTTGCTCCTTAGCACTCTTGAATTTCATCCAATTTGTCTCTTGAAAGAATTTCTTTAGGTTTCCAAAATCTGTCTTGGCATAATTCCATCTTCCCACTTTATATTCTTCATTTCTTCTAGATTTCTCTTCGTCTATCACCTTGAACTCCAAAACTGCATGATCACTCTTTGCTAAAGGGCACTCCACCCTCATCTCCTCAATGACCATTGGCTCTGTACTAAAGACCAAGTCCAGTCTTGACGATGCTCCCTCTCCTCCAAACCTAGTATCTTCTTTGACCCACTGAGTTAACACATTTTCCATTGCCAGTGTCAATAGTGTATTTCCCCATGTTGTCTCTGATCCTTCCATTGACCAGTCCTCCCAACACACCTCTTTACAATTAAAATCTCCCATCATTATAGTTCGTTCACAGCCACCCAACATTTCTTCCAGACATGTTCCTGTATCACTTATCATTTCTTCATATTCCTGTACTGACCATGCATTTGTCTTAGGTGGTACGTACACCACTATGTAGTGCCTCTTTTTCCTTCATTAGTTTCTGCTCTGATCTTTAGCACTTCTGCCTTTCCCATACCTTTTTCACTTGATCCACCTTTATATCTTTTTAACCAGCAACATCACTCCTCCTCCCATCTTACCTACTCTATTTCTTTTCCAAACGTTATATTTCCTTCTCCAACCTTCATCAGGTCTTCTCCCTCTCTCAGTTTTGTTTCAGTAAGACCCACAATATCTGGGTTCTTGTCCCTCAAGTAATCGTTGAGTTCTAAAATCCCGATATCACTCCATTTATGTTGGAATACATTACATTTCGCTCATATGTAAGTTTCTTTAGTCCTTTCTTGCTGTACTTTTCTGGGTTATGAACCACTTCCTCAGTCTCATATCCAAGATTCTCCAGAAAAACTCTTTCTTCTCTTCTTCTGTCCTCTCTTCATTTTTTTCTGTGTGTGTGTGTGTGTGTACATAATACCAAAGCAGGCTGGTGTGTTTTCTGATGTTCGTCGCGCCGCGGTGTAGGGATGACGTTACTAATGATTAATTGATGTTAATAAAAACAACGAAATGATGAAGATGATGATAATGATAGCAATGATGATAATGACAATAATAATAATGATGTTAATAACAATAACAATAACAATAATAATAATGATGATAATAATAATAATAATAATAATAATAATAATAATAATAATAATAATAATAATAATAATAATAATAATAATAATAATAATAATAATAATGATAATAGTAATAATGGTGATGATGATGATAATGATAATTGGTGTTATTATTATTATTATTATTATTATTATTATTATTATTATTATTATTATTATTATTATTATTATTATTATTATTATTATTATTATTATTATTATTATTATTATTAATAGTAGTAGTAGTAGTAGTAGTAGTAGTAGTAGTAGTAGTAGTAGTAGTAGTAGTAGCATTAACAGTAGTAGTAGTAGTAGTAGTAGTAGTAGTAGTAGTAGTAGTAGCAGCAGCAGCAGCAGCAGCAGCAGCAGCAGTAGTAGAAGTAGTGGTAGAAATAGTAGTCATTATCCTTGTTAGTGTTGTCAGTGTCGTCGTCATCGTTATCGCTATAGTTGTCATAACCGTTGTCAATATCGTCTTCATCGTCGTCGCCACTGTCGCTATCGTCTCATCATCGCTATAATCGTCACTGTCGTAAAAGCTATACACCGCTGCCGTCGTCGTCACTCATGTTGTCATTGCCATTGTTTTTGTTTCTACTGCATACGAACTGCTGTTGTTGTTGCTGTTGCTGATGTCGTTACTACTGTTGTTGTTGTTCTTGTTGTTGTTGTCGTCGATGCTGCTGCCATTAATTTGCAATAGGTAGTGCTATGATAATCATTGATAATTGCTGGATAAGCATGATGTAATTTTTTTTTTTTTTTTTTTTTTTTTTTTTGTGTGTGTGTGTGTGTGTGTGGCTCGCCCATAGGAGCTGTGGAGCTGCAATAGTGCAATTCCCCCAAACCCAAACACTCGCTGCCAGGTATATGACTCCATCAATCTCACACTAGAATAATATGCAACTAAAAAATTATGTCACAACAAAAGGTCCTTATATGTTACGTTTTATCAAAATATTGATAAATTTTGAAAATTTACAATAAAACGAGACAAAAGTAGAAGTTTTATGCTGTACGATAATTTGGCGCTACACCTAAGACTGTTGATCTGCAGTTGATGCAGCTCACTGGCCATCCTGCTTCAGTAAACGCTCGGTCCAAGGCCTGTTTATATTGCGTTATACTGTACAACGTAAATTTATAAAATCCTTTGTTTATTTTTTTTTCTTCTAATTATTATTATTATTATTATACTGTCGTGTGAAGCTTGCAGCGACACAGTCCCTCCATTCTATTTTTACACGAGCCTCCACTGTGTTTTCACTGATCTGCTGCAGTCTCTGACGAGACAGCCAGACGTTACCCTACGGAACGAGCTCAGAGCTCATTATTTCCGATCTTCGGATAGGCCTGAGACCAGGCACACACCACACACCGGGACAACAAGGTCACAACTCGATTTACATCCCGTACCTACTCACTGCTAGGTGAACAGGGGCTACACGTGAAAGGAGACACACCCTAATATCTCCACCCGACCGGGGAATCGAACCCCGGTCCTCTGGCTTGTGAAGCCAGCGCTCTAACCACTGAGCTACCGGGCGTGTGTGTGTGTGTGTTTTTTTTTTTTTTTTTTTAATGACGGAGACTATCACAAGCAAATAAATTCGACCCTATTTGAGGAGTGGTTTGTGTGTGTGTGTGTGTGTGTGTAATGAGGATCACAGATTACCTTTCTTCTGATATTTAGTAGGAATCGAGGCGGAAATTATGAAAAGCGTTGCCTCGCCCTTGAACACATCCTGACGCCTTGATAGACGGCATTATGCACTGAAGATTAGATGGAATTCCGCTTATTTTTATGAGTTTTTAAGAAAGAAAACTAAGGGGTGCTAGTGTATGTAGTTATATATTTACAAAGTATACATACCTTTCCCTAGCATCTTTGTTCTACATTTAATGAAGTTAATACAGAGGCAGTACTTGAAAGAAAAAAAAAATGTTTGAGACATCCAAGTAGTACATAGTCGTACACAGGAAGTGTTCACACTGTTGATTTTTTAGTGTGTATATTACTTGAAATGGGTTTTCTCATACAACGTGTGTAGATAAATGAAATTAAGTATATTAATTCAATTTCCTATAACATATTTCCATATTTCTTTTCGCGCAAACATATAATTGCCAAATTCTACTCATCCATAGCAGACACATTTGAAGTTATTACTTGCGAGGCAGGAATTACGGTGTCTTAATGGTCTGCGGTGACTGCATGGGTCGTGGTGTCAAGGCACAATATTACCACTGCTAGTACTAGTATAGCTCCACATGTTATAAGGAACAATCTAGCAATAAGCAAAGCTATTAGCAGTCAGATAAAAAAAAATCCTTCATAACTTAATTACTAATTGAATATGAGGCTTGTTTTGTTGATTAGGGCCAATAAAAAAAAAAAAAATGGATCATGTCTTCCGCTATTGCACACCGTCGCAGTCATGTTCATTACCACATCCAGTCATTGAAGCTACGTGGGTGTGGCAGACAGGCCAACCTTGGGTAGCCCAAGGGCGACTTTCTCGGCTTTTCCAAGTGCCTTAAGCGACCCTGTGGTAGGAACCTCAAAGCGTCTGGCCGAGCGTGAAAAGCAGGAAAAGGAGGTCGAGGACCATTCAGATTGATGCTTCAAAAATACCCTTAAACGGTGGTAAATCAATCTCCATTCTTATCGCTTAATCCCCTGTTATAGCTACTTAAAAACGTTTTGAAGCGCAGAACATATATTGTAGGTAACAACTGTCTTCCCACACTTCAACTCTTTAAGAGAGGAGGGAATTTCGCCCATTAATGATTCGGCTTATACAATCCAAACACAAGAGGTTGCTGGTTAAGGCGGGTTCACGCGTGTCAATATGCGACTGAAATTGCAAATAGCTGGAAGTATCGACAGAGCCCTTCTAGTCGGAGCACGTTCTCACAAAGCGACTGGAAAGTATCGGTTGGTTGGCGGGAAGTGAACGTAAACAGCTCAGGTGCCCAACAAGATGTCTTCGGTGACGATGACGATTGCGATCAAATAAAATCATCATAAGTATTCAATCCTCACCACCAACAACAAACTGAATAGAGGGAAACAGTTCTTATTGTATAGAGTGGCAACTATCTCATCGAACGTCGATTTGCATAAGCACTTTTTTGCTGTATAATTCATTTCTAGGATCCCAGATGTGGTCTTTTTCCCTCACCAACTCCCATCATCATCTCTACATCCCGCATTTTCAAACTTTTCTCTGTGACGTCACGAAGTAAACAAATTCGCAGATCGACTGAACAAGAGTCACAAGACCAACATGTCGGTCTTGTTTTGCGACTGGTTGCTCTAGTTGTTAGACACCAATATTCAGTCGAAAACTCTTTTTTTTTTTTAGTGTGACGCCGCCTTTAGAAAATTAGAATGTGTTCATCGTCTCCATCTTTTCCTTTCGATCAAATGACACGTTGCTGGTACGTTTTTGTTTTCCTCCCTTAGGACTACAGCTCCTAGGCGGGTTCACACATGTCAATAAGTCAGACGAAACGAACCGTTTTCCTTTAGCATCGATTTTTAGACAAATTAGAGGCGGGTTTATACATGCCAATTTGCGACTGAAATTTTATGTCGGTAGAGTTTCCGACTCATCCCTTCTAGTCGGAAAGTGTTACATGTAGCGACCGGAAAGTATCGACTATAATTGGCGCCTTGGCGGGAAGTGAGTGTAAACAAACAGCTACCCGCCAAGATGTCTTCCTCCAGTGACGATGCTGAAGCGGTGGTTACTCTTTTGGCGTACAGGAAGAGTCAACAGAAAAGACAATGCCTGTGGATACGTCCCTGGCTAAGTAGAAGGAAAGAAAAGAGTGTCTACCACACTCTAAAAACAACCCTACAATTCTCATAAGAAAATTGTTAATCTTAAGAAGCCAAGCACAATTGCTATCAAATTAAATCCTGACAAGTCTTCAATCCTCACCTCCAACAATAGGTATCCTACGTTGAGGGAAACAGTTCTAATATAGAGTGGCAGCTATTTCGTCGAACGACGATTTGCGCAAGTTTTTTTTTTATTGTATAATTCATTTCTGGGGTCAAAGATGTGTTCCTTTTCCCTCAAGTCTAACATCTCTATCTCTAGAGACCACATTTTCAAAGCTTACTCCGTAACGTCACGACGTTTACGACTGTTTTTTTTCAGTCGCTAGGCAGAAACTCTACCGACATAATATTTCAGTCGCAAATTGGCACGTGTGAACCAGCTTTAAGATTTACTGTTTTAATCCACACTTCCATGATGATTTTTTCTTTATTGGAATTATGCTTTCATTTTAATTTGATAAAATTAAAAGAAGTTGATGAATATATATATATATATATATATATATATATATATATATATATATATATATATATATATATATATATATATATATATATATATATATATATATATATATATATATATATATATATATATATATATATATATATATATATATATATATATATATATATATATATATATATATATATATATATATATATATATATATATATATATATATATATATATTTTTTTTTTTTTTTTTTTTTTTTTTTATTTATCTATTTATTTATTTATTTATTCTAATTTATTTATTTATTTATTCTAACCTAGCAGGGAAATAAAGCTCAGTTGACTGTTTACACAAAGGAGGTTAGATTATAAGACGGCGGCATGACGTCACAAAAGTGACGCTGCTGCCCCTACCCCCCCCTTACATCCAAAACATTGCGGACCGCCTATTGAAAATACATGGGAACGCCCGAGTTACGCTCCTTATTTTCAGTCTTATGTCCATGTTTCGAGGCTTTCTACCATATATGTGACCTTAACAGGCTCGCAATACTCGTGGTATACTGTGTCACGAAGATTTAGACGGTAAATCTTACATACAAATGAGATAATACAGTGTTTTCCAACTTTGGTGGACTTGGGTGAGAGGTGGGAAGCTGTCTTTGGGACAAACGTATGACTAAAAAGGTCATGTACACATGTGAATATACATAATGTCGTAGAGGTGGGCGCGTTACTAGATATCGGGTAGTCCGGTACCTCTCCTCAGGACCTCGAAACACAGATAGTTCGTACCTGTACTTCCGCGCCAAGAATTTTTTTTTTCCCTCAGTCCGGTACCGCACCTCCGCACCTCCGGTACCATACTCAAAACTATTAAAGCGCGCCCGAAAAATCTACTCCGCACCTCAAAAAATAAAACAAAATACAAGTCAATAATACATCAGAGCTCCATATATATATATATATATATATATATATATATATATATATATATATATATATATATATATATATATATATATATATATATATATCTACTCCGCACCTCAAAAAATAAAACAAAATACAAGTCAATAATACATCAGAGCTCCATATATATATATATATATATATATATATATATATATATATATATATATATATATATATATATATATATATATATATATATGTATGCTTGCAATTATTGTAATGTATGTACGGTTAGCAGTAACCGGAAGTCATTGTAACTTATTATTACTACTATTATTATTATCATTATTGTTATTATTATTATTATTATTATTATTATTATTATTATTATTATCATCATCATCAGAGAGAGAGAGAGAGAGAGAGAGAGATAGGAGCATGCTTATTTAGACCTGAATGAGTGACGTCACTCAAATGTCGGGAAAATATGCATGGTAGTACAGACCAAGATGTATTAGAGTCTAATACACCTCTTAGTCTAATAATTAGACTAAGAGGTGAACGCACTTCAGTCTTGAAATCATTGACGTAGCGCGGGAGGCTTTTAAAACCCAGAATCGTGACGTCAGCATGTCAACCAACTAGGACAGATTTTAATTGTGGAATATAGGTGTTCCGCATATTTCTTTTATTTGAGTGGTTATCTTTTAGCATCTTGGTTACTAAGTTTAGTAGATATAATGCCACTAACTACTGTATTTTACGTTTCTTAGTGATTTGCAAGAAAATATGGGGATATGCCACCACCTCTACCATATGTTTTAATTTAAACTACCACCACATACTTACAATATTTGCACCTCCAACTTAGTATTAGCTTCACCAGCATTTACTGTGATCGTTTCACAAGCATAGCACATACCACTTACTTTACTAGAACCACTACCATACCACATTCTTCACTAGAACCAAGATGTATTAGACTAGAACCACCACTTATTTACTACAAACACCACCACCACTTACAAAATACACAGTTTCTTACCTTTACATGCTGGTGGATGGCAGATTCCCTGGCATCTGTGTCCTCGTGATGGCAGATTCTGATCAGGAATTGCATCCTGTTTTAAATTTCTCACAATTCGTGGAACCGGCAAATTTAAAAGCTCGTACTTCAGATTTCTTTCAATCTGGGCTGAACTAAAATGTCGTTCACAAACCACAGCATACTTAATATCAATATGGTCTGAACGAAAACACTTATGGATCCACTGTCTAGCAAGGTTATCATTAGATGGGAATTTATGGTATCTTAGGTTGCTGTCCTTACCAGGTGTACATCCAAATACAGCGCACACTCTTGCTTTACCCATTTAACTATTAATATCGTAATACAAACCCCGTGAAAAGTACACAATTGCTGATAAAATCTGCCACACGTGAACACACCACCACAACACTAGACGTAAACAATACACATGGTGACGTCAGCGGTTCCAATAATGCCGAAGTGCGTTCACCTCTTAGTCTAATACATCTTGGTACAGACCGCCAAAAACGGCCGAAAGTAATGCTACGGAGTGTGGACTGTTGTCTTTATTTATTTTTTTTAATTATTTATTCCTTGAAAATATCAGGTGCGGAAGTACGGATTCAAAATTTCGCTTTTCTGCACCGCTATTGGTCCGCTGCTGCCCCTACCCTCCTTACACCCATAACATTGCCGACCGCCCATTGAAAATACATGGGAACGCCCGAGTTACGCTCCTTATTTTCCATCTTATGTCCATGTTTCGAGGCTGCCTACCATATATGAGACCTTAATAAACTTGCAATAGTCATGGCATACTGTGCCACGAAGATTTAAACGGTAAATCATACATTCAAATGAGATAATACAGTGTTTTCCAGCTTTGGTGGACTTGGGTCAGAGGTGGGAAGCTGTCTTTGAGGCAAACGTATGACTGAACAAGATCGTGTACACATGTGAATATACATGTGCATGTATAGATGTAAACATGTACCTACATATACTTGTGCATTTAAATGAATGATAAGTAAACTGTATAGCAGGTGAAACTTGGCCTGAAGGTTGATTTTCTTGGTAAAGCAATTACTTAATACGTCAAAATACTCTCTCTCTCTCTCTAGCTTTTATTTAGAATGATGTGTAATTTCATGTTACTGTGCATTGAAAAAGCATCAGTCACTGAAATTTTACTTCACTATATGTTCCTTGTCCTGCATTAAACGATAAAAAGTACTCTTTTTGCCGTAATTTCTCCCAGAAACGTCCTGCTGTATTTTTTTCAATATTGTAGCTATTTTGGTCTAATACCGTTAATAACAGGTTTTCATGACATATTTAGGAAACTATAATGTGGTTTACATAAGTTAAATAATCAGTTCTTTAATTCTTAGTTTTCCTCTAGTAATGAAAAAGAAAGCGGCAATTTCCCATTGCTCATCATGGGAGAAAACAATGTTTTGGGTGTAAGTTCCGATCGTAAGCTCCGCCCACCGCCTCATAAGCTCCGCCCATTGGCTGAACTTTTTTTTAGTATGGCGGGATAGGTGCACGGCGTCTTCATCAATATAACCTCCTTGGTTTACACTTTCCTGGGACTGCAACGTTCCAAGGCAGAACTTCCAAGTAGCAACTGGCCAAGATGAGCAGCTCTGTTGTTTATGAGTGGACAAAGCTGTCTGAAGAGTCTCATAGAGAGCATTAGAGGCCCAAAATAACAGCAAAATAGCAACGGCTTACTGGGCTGAAGGAGGCGGCACTTTTTATTTTTTTATTTTTTTATGTTATGGCCTATAGCGCCTGTAGCTATACTTGAAGAGTATGGGAAGCGCTGTTCAGCTTCCACCCATTAGTGACACAATCTTATTTATAGTACTACCCACATTAGGACCCAAGCGCATCTTTGGTGTAACCACCTAAAGCCTGGGTATCATGGTGACACGTAAGTAACTCTAAATCACTCGACAAATGGCAAAGTTTCAAGGAGGTTTGTGGTGGGATTCGAACCTAAGCATGGACGTCTGTCAGGTGTAGCAGTTACAAGTGAAGTCCCGGGTAGAAGTGAAGTTTTTTTTTTTTTTTTTTTCAAACATATCGTTCGTACAGTCGTACTGCACCACTCAGTCGGGTGACGGGTCTGAGAGCCCGTGACGTGCGGTGAGTTATGTTATTAGTCTAATACAGAGCAGAATGGCTGTGAATACATACGCGGGCTGCCGACCATAATGATATTAATGAAAAGAGTAAGGAGAGGAAACTAAGGAGATGCGAATATAAGCAATAATAGCGCACTTAGATCGAGTGCTGGAAATATATATATATATATATATATATATATATATATATATATATATATATATATATATATATATATGCAGAGAAATCTGAAGTAATAACTGAGTCCAACAGTTAAAGGATTTGACTCGTTGCCTTCACTTATGATATCCTATTCATAACATTTATAAATGGTAAAATATAGATGACATTCTCTCTCTCTCTCTCTCTCTCTCTCTCTCTCTCTCTCGATATTAATAGCAACCTGTTAGGTTGAGCCAAGGCCCCCGAGGGTAAATAACACGGGGACCTCGGCCAGAGGGTGAAAAGGTCTCTGACAGGCAAAACCAATGGAAACTTTGGAATATTCATAATTTCAGCTGCATTACTTCGATTATAATATCATTATATTATATTATTACTTGATAGCTAACTAGCTAGGTCTGTAATGTACGTAGGCCTATATAGTGTTTCATGAGAAGCCGTTATTAATTACTTCACAAAGGTAGTATATTTAGTTCAATAAAGGCAATTAATTTCAAATAATTAACTTATCTAAAAGTTCCTTTTCTTCAAAGATTTTCAGACCGAAACAGACACATATTTGGAGAACTGCGGTCACAACAATCCATTCCCTTCGAAGGCATGGGGTAAACTGAAGCTTACGTCTTGCAGCTGCCACAAGGAGTACTTCACTTCTACCCGGGACTTCACTTGTAACTGCTACACCGGTCCCACGCTCACCACTTCACTACACCAGTTAACTAGCGCGGTATGCAGATGCAGATGCAGATAGATAGAAAAGGGGGGGAGGAGGGAAGTGGGGATAGGGGAAGAATAGGTGGGTGATAAGAAGGGAGCTTTAATAGGAGAGTAAAGTCACTGGGGCTTGACCCAGGCGCAAGATGATGTGTCGTGGTGAGCTGGACGTCTTCAGTAGAGGTGGTGCGGTGCTTGCGGGGGCGGCATGGTCTTGTCAGGAAGGGCTGTAGGGTCGATGTTGGTGTCCGGAGTGGAGTGGGTGTCTATGTTGCGAGTCCTCCACGGCGGGCGAGTTGGCGGACTGTCTTCTGGGTTATGTCTGCTTCTTTGAGTCTATGTGGTTCTTTTTAACATATCCCTTCTGTATAATGTCCGAGAAGGTTATTTTGTTTGGTGGTGTGTCTTTGGTGCCTGGATTCTTCCTTCTCAGGAGGTAATGGAGTGTGTGAGGTTCCTCCGTTTGTTCTTGATCGGTCGTCTCACTCTGTGGGCTTGGCTGGGGAGTTGGCTCAGCTTCGGCTGCAGGTGTTGTTGAGGAGGAGTTCTTCTTATTCCTCTTTGGTGTTTTCCAGCCTGCAACTTCTGCTGGTGGAGGCTCGATGGGCGGAAGTGGCTGGTCGGAGTCGCTCCCTTCCACATCGACAAGCTCGTCCTGTTACGACCAGCGTCGACAAAAGTCGAGTCTTCAGAAAGATGACGGAAAAATGCTAATGTGCCTGAGGCAACTGACAGTAACCCCTTTTCTATTCCCTCCTACTTTCTCTATCCTCATTTTCGTTCCAAAGCGGAATGTTGCGTGTATATGCGCAACGACTTAACTTGTCTCTCCTCTAACTATAGTAAATTCTTTGACTATTTAACTTCCAAAGTGCATATTGTCTCTATACTTTCCCAGAGATCTCCATCCTTGGAGACTTATATGTTCACCACCAGCTTGGGCTTTCCTCTCCCTTCACTTACATCCTGGCGAACTTGCCTTCAATTTTGTTATCCTAACATGACATAGAGCAACTGTGGTGGAACACCCAACTCGTATCCCTGACCGTCATCGAGCTACGCCCAACATTCTTGACTTTTTCCTTAACTCTAATCCTTTTGCCTATGCTGTTATCTATCTTCACCGTTGGCCTCTTCCAATCACCTCATTTCTCGATCTTGTATTTCTCCAATCCCTCCTCAGGATCCCCCAAAGTAGAGGTGCCTCTGGTACTTTGCCTTTGCCAGTTGAGGGAACCTGAGGAGGTATCATGCTGATTTCCCCTGCAGTGATTACTGTTTCCGTGTCAGAGACTCATCTGTGTGCTGAATGTATAACAGAGGTGATAGTGTCTGGCATGGAGGTGTACATTCCTCAATCTTTTTCTCAACCTAAATCTTCTAAATCTTGGTTTAACTCAGCCTGTTCTCGTGCTATACATGATAGAGGTTGCCCACAAAAGGTACTTGAGCCTTCAATCACCAGAATCTCATGCACTTTATATTTCAGCCCAGAATCATGCCAAGTCAGTTCTTCAACTTGCCAAACATTCCTTCATAAACAGAAAATGTCAAAATCTTTCAAAACTCCAACTCCCCTTGAGATTTTTGGCATCTGGCCAAAAACATCTCTAGTAACTTTACTTCTTCATCTTTCCTGCCTTTATTTCATCCTGATGGCACCACTGCTATCACTTCTATCTCTAAAGCTGAACTCTTTAATTCTCTCAAACCTTAGCTAATAACTCTACCTTGGATGATTCTAGGCTTGTTTCTTCCTCTCCTCCCTCTGCCTATTTCATGACATCAATTAGAATTCTTCATGTTTCCCATGCCCTCACTGGCCTAAACTCTCAGGTTTATTGGACCTGATGGTGTCCCTTCTATTGTTCTCAAAAACTGCACCTTGCCTGGCCAAACTCTTCAAATGCTATCAACTTCTATCTTTTCTTCTTTCTGGAAGTTTGCCTACATTCAATCTGTTCCTAAAAAGGGTGACCTTTCTAATCTCTCAAACTATCTTTCTATAACTTTAATCTCTTGTTTGTCTAAAGGTTTTGAATCTATCCTCAATAGGAAGATTCTTAAACATGTCACTTCACAATCTTGTATCTGATTGCCAGTATGGCTTCCATCATGGCCACTCTACTGGTGATCTGGCTATCCTTACTGAGTATTGGTCATCCTCTTTTAGAGACTTTGGTTAAATTTTTGCTGTCGCATTAGACATATCAAAAGCTTTTGATAGAGTCTGGCACAAAGCTTTGATTTCAAAACTAGCCTTCTACAGCTCCTATCCTTCTTTCTGCAACTTTATCTGAAGTTCCTCTCCAACCATTCTATTGCTGCTGTGGTAGATGGCCACTGTTCTCCTAAATATATCAACAGTGGTGTTCCTCAGGGTTCTGTCCTGTCACCCACTCTTTCTATTATTCATTAATGACCTTCTTATCCAAACTTCTTGCCCTATCCACTCATACGCTAATGATACCATCCTACATCTTTCCACGTCCTTTCAGAAACGACCAACCTTTCAGGAAGTCAACAGGTCATGAGGGGATGCCACAGAATGCCCAACTTCTGATCTTTCAAAAATTTCTGATTGGGGCAGAGAAAACTTAGTAGTGTTTAATGCCTCAAAAACTCAAATCCTCCATCTATCAACTCGAAACAACCTTCCCGACAACTATCCCCTCTTCTTCATTGACACTCGACTGTCCACCTCTTCTACAATGAATATCCTTGGCCTATCCTTTACTCATAATCTAAAGTGTACTCGTAACCTTCTCATCTCACCTCTTGCTAAAACAGCTTTTATGAAGTTAGGCGTTATGAGGCATCTCCATCAGTTTTTCTCGCCTTGTATGGAGTACTCTTCACATGTTTTGGGGGGGGGGGGGAGCCTTCCACTCAGTTTTGTTAGATAGGGTGGAATTAAAAGATTTTTTCTCATCAATTCCCCTCTCCTAACCGACTGTCTACAGCCTCTTCTCACTACTGGAATGTTGCATCTCTTACTATCTTTTATTGCTATTTTCATGCTAAAGTATGTCTCCCACCCTCCTGCGGCCTCATTTCACAAGTCTTTCTTCTTTCTCTCACCCCTATTCTGTCCAGCTCTCTAATGCAAGTTAACCAGTACTCTCAATGTTTCATACCATTCTCTGGTAAACTCTGGAACTCCTAGTATTCTATTTGCCTTATTCCTGGCCTCAATACACAAAGCCCATGCCATCCCCTCTACTATCCTTTTTCCACAATCTTGTCCTCTCTTGGTAAGTTTCCAAATTACAATGGATATATCATGCACATCATGTACATGTTTGACACCACCTAGTGTTGTCGTGAATAGTTCTTCATAGATTATCACCTCAATGACATTATTATGTGGTCTATCTCATCCAATGAGTCTGACAAAAACATTTTTTTTATGGCAAGGAGCAGCAATTATTTACCTTATGAGCATGCTTTCCAATGAAACTCTTGTATGACACTGAAACATTTCTTCATGGTCAGAAGCAACCATTACTAAGTTTTCCTATAAAACTCTTGTATAAAGTAAACTTGGGATTTTAATTTATCACTCCAGCACTGCACGTTTCATCTCATTCCTGCCCTGAAAAGATTGCTCAGCCATGGGATGACTAATTATACTACACTGTAGCTCATTCCTGTACAGCAGCATCACCATATTGTCTGTGCTCATCCCCCACTATTTCAACACATAAATGGGCTCAACCCCCAAATTTCAAGACTGGTGACCTAGTATATATTATAAAGGAATCCTAACATTCCCTCAAATATCTTTGCCTTTTCCAAATTCTTTCAGACTGAAAACAAATACCCACACAATGCAGAATTCTGCCTAATATGTGGAAAGCAAGATCAACCCTAATCAACACTAACACTAAAGGCAATTACACAGGCAAAATATTTGAAAATATCTGAGTTCTGCAATTGCTGTATATGATGGTATAGACTTAAAAATTTTTTACAGAATAACAATTACAACAAATATTACAATATGCAACATGTAGCATTACCACAATCACATACCTCAATAAGCTCCACCATGATTTATGATACATTAGTGTATCCACAGTATTACATTACATACATTGTCTTGAGTTAACAATTTCATGATCTCAAGCCCTTACATGAGAAATGAAAGTTTCATCAAGTGAAAGCAAGATCCATTATGCATCAACTACATATTCATACCTATTTTTTTTCTCAAGCTTTTAACTTTAAATATACATATCTGCAAATACTTGTTTTCGAGTTCCTAATACCAGACAAGATTACATCAACATCCAATATATCCACTCATTAATATCCAACACCTGGTAATGTAGGTTTTGTCACCTACTGTATTAATAGATATTCATCACATGTGGTCTCCTTCCTTTCTAGAATTTGGATTCCCTTAATTCTTCTAGGATATTTTGCAGGAGGAAAAAAATGCATCAATTAGAGAACCACGTACATATTGGAATGGAAACTACTGCATTATACTACATTTTTATTCACCTTATATACATAAAGGTAATTTCTTTCAACATTTTTTTGGTGACTTAATGAAAAGGATCGAATCCTACGACAAATCACATGACTAGTTAGTAATAAACAAAAGTCAGCCACCATATGCATAAAAAGAAGAAAAAGAAAGGAGGGAGGAGGGAGAGAAAAAAATTAGCATACCAGTGTATACCAATTTCATTGGCAAAATGTAAGATGTCCTATGCTCATGTTCTGGAATATAAAGTCTGCCAGTATTGCAAGACATCACAAATTGCTCCTAAAACACATCCAGTTTCCAAAAGGCTTATGACTCAATACACTTCCAAGATCAAATACGTGAATGAAAACCAAGCTTAGACAACTCCAAGTCAGCATCATAGAACAATACTTTAGATTTACTTCACGACCTAGCATGGGTTCCTGAAGTTCTTGCCTGCAAACTTGGCACCAGCACCAAGTTCTTCCTCGATGCGGAGGATCTGATTATATTTTGCAAGACGCTCAGAACGGCAAGGAGCTCCAGTTTTGATTTGTCCTGTGCAGAGTCCTACTACCAAGTCAGCAATGAAACAATCCTCAGTCTCACCAGACCTGCAGTAAAGACATAGAAAGTAATTACCTATGTCCATATCACCAGCAATAATAACCATATAATTCAAGGCAGGCAATACCTGAGAACAACTATATCCTGAGTTGATTTACTTTTTATCTCCAATCCAATGACATGAATATTTCATGACTTGAGGCAAAAAAGAAAGGTCACCATATATCTGCTACTTAAGCCAGTAATAATCTAACCATGATGAGGATGAGGAGGAGGAGACTAATCTAAAGAAAATAGGTGCAGTGGATGGTTTCCCTATCTTACCCACTCTATCTGTTACTGATGTTTCTTGTCAATCCTTATTAATCTCTGTTGGTAAAATATTTCTCCTCCATTTCTGTCTTTTATGATTTGACTGCATGTTTGTTTCTACAGTAAGTATTGAATAAAGATGTAAATGTTTCTGCATCGCCATAAAATAAATTCCAGATTTCCCTTTCTACTTGATTTCTTACACAAGATTTTATAATTGTTTTCTGCAATTCACTAAATAAAACCTATAAATATTGGGTTAATCCAGTATCTGGAGAGAGAGAGAGAGAGAGAGAGAGAGAGAGAGAGAGAGAGAGAGAGAGAGAGAGAGAGAGAGAGAGAGAGAGAGAGAGAGAGAGAGAGAGAGAGAGAGAGAGAGAGAGAGAGAGAGAGAGAGAGAGAGAGAGAGAGAGAGAGAGAGAGAGAGAGAGAGAGAGAGAGAGAGAGAGAGAGAGAGAGAGAGAGAGAGAGAGAGAGAAACTAACCTGTGGGAAACCATGGTGCCCCAGCCATTCTTCTTGGCCAGCAGATGAGCATCAATTGACTCTGTAACTGAGCCAATCTGGTTCACCTTGAGAAGGAGACAATTACAGGCCTTCTTCTCCACAGCTGTGGCAATGCGCTTAGGGTTGGTCACGGTCAGGTCATCACCAACAATCTGGATATTGGTGCTGGAAGTCATCTTTGTCCAGTTCTCCCAGTCATCCTGAAGTGGAAAGTAAGTTTTCTTCATTACATCCAAACATTATACTTGTACTGTAAAATTTCATAACTCCAAAACCGAAATATAACCAAAATATCAGGCAGTAATTCACAAAATATGAACTTGGTAATTTCTATAAGGACATTTTCAGTGAAAATCTAAGATTGGAAGAAAAACGAAAACTAACTTTCCAGAATTTAGTAGATATTACAAGGAAGTGAACTGAAAATAATTAAGAAAAACCTAAGGAGAAGAAAGGTGGAGTTTGCTGCTTAACACATCATGAGGAGCTAAGAAAGCCTATGCCAAGTCTGAGAAGGAAGGAACAAGAAATAAAGAAAAAATGGACACAACATGAAATATATGAAGAATGACATTACAATTACAGATAAAGCATATACATATCAGAAATTACACATTAAAAATTACAAGAATTAAAGAATTAAAAAGCATTTACAACTTACATACCAGTCTGTCAAAATGATACTTACTTGGTCAAATGGATCCTCAATAGAAACAATGGGGCAGTCCTTGCAGAATTCCATGTACAGGTCCCTGAGTTGATCACCAGAGATCTTCTGGGAACCATCATTGTTAGCAGTCTTAAAGTCAAGATCATAGATATTGTTGCCCTTGTAGAATTCAGAGGCAGCCACGTCCATTCCAATTTCAATCTTGCCTGTGTAGCCAGCCTTCTTGATAGCCTCTTGAATGAGATCAAGAGCATCCTTGTTGTTCAGGATGTTTGGTGCAAAGCCACCCTCATCACCAACAGCTGTAGCATCAAGGCCAAACCGCGCCTTGATGACGGCCTTCAAGTGATGGTACACCTCACTGCCCATCCGCATGGCCTCAGTGAAGCTGCTTGCACCAGTGGGCAGGATCATGAACTCTTGCATGGCCAGTTTGTTGCCAGCATGAGATCCTCCATTGATAACATTGAATGCTGGCACAGGCAGAATTACTTCACCATAATTGGCAAGATTGGCAATGTGTCTGAAAAAAAAAATAAATAAAAATAAAAACAATAATAATAAATAAATAAAATAAATAAATAAATAAAATTAAATTTTAGGATTCATTTCTTACTTAACCCACAACCTAAGAAAAACTGCACAAATATAATTTAGATAATAATTTTACTTTTCTATCTAATAGGAGTAGTGTATATATATGGAAGCCTTGAAATTCAATGTATTCATATACATTTTTGAAAACAGTTTTCTGACAAAATACTAGAAATGCACCAATGGTACAAATGTGGTTGATAATGCTATTATTCATTCATGGTGTGTGTGTGTGTGTGTGTATTTACCTATTGTTGTATTACAGGGCCCGAGCTAAGCTCTCTGTGTCCTGTCTCCTTGTCCACTCCTGTCATATCTCTCTTTCATCTCATTGACACACACCGCATCAACGACATCACTGCTCATTTTATTCCACTTATCAATACTACGATGCAGGAAACTGTACTTTCTCATGTCATTTAGACAGATGTATTTTATTAGTTTTTTTCCATGTCCTCGGAGATAATTACTTGCGGTGTGTGTGTGTGTGTGTGTGTGTGTGTGTGTGTGTGTGTGTGTGTGTGTGTGTGTGTGTGTGTGTGTGTGTGTGTGTAATTCACTGTTTGATCTGCTGCAGTCTCTGATGAGACAGCCAGACGTTACCCTACGGAACGAGCTCAGAGCTCATTATTTCCGATCTTGGGATAGGTCTGAGACCAGGCACACACCACACACCGGGACAACAAGGTCACAACTCCTCGATTTACATCCGTACCTACTCACTGCTAGGTGAACAGGGGCTACATGTGAAAGGAGACACACCCAAATATCTGTGTGTGTGTGTGTGTGTGTGTGTGTGTGTGTGTGTGTGTGTGTGTGTGTGTGTGTGTGTGTGTGTGTGTGTGTGTGTGTGTGTGTGTGTGTGTGTGTGTGTGTGTGTGTGTGTGTGTGTGTGTGTGTGTGTGTTTCACTGTTTGATCTGCTGCAGTCTCTGACGAGACAGCCAGACGTTACCCTACGGAACGAGCTCAGAGCTCATTATTTCCGATTTTCGGATAGGCCTGAGACCAGGCACACACCACACACCAGGACAACAAGGTCACAACTCCTCGATTTACATCCTGTACCTACTCACTGCTAGGTGAACAGGGGCTACACGTCAAAGCAAGTGTGTGTGTGTGTGTGTGTGTGTGTGTATTTACCTAATTGTATTTACCTAATTGTAACATACGGGAAAAGAGCTATGCTCGTACTGTCCCGTCTCCATATCTACTAATGTCCAGCTTTTTCTTAAAATCATGAATATTCCTTGAGTTGACCACTTCCACGTCTAAACTATTCCATGCTTCCACCCTTCTATGAGGGAAGCTATATTTTTCACATCTCTCCTATAAGTGGCCATTTTAGTTTTTCCCATGCCCTCTCGACATTCTTTCATTCCACATACACAGATCTTCCCTATCCATTTTTCCATGCCAATCATCACTCTGTATATTGCTATCAGGTCTCCCCTTTCTCTTCTGTTTTCCAGGGTCGGAAGTTGCATTCTGTTCAGTCTGTCTTCATAAGTCAAATCTCTTAAGTCAGGCACCATTTTGTTGCAGCCCTCTGTACTTTCTCTAGTTTCCTTATGTGTTTCTTTAAGTTCGGAGCCCACTGTATTGTTGCATATTCAAGCCTCGGTCTTATCATTGCAGTAATTATTTTCTTCATCATTTCTTCATCTAAATATCTGACGCCACTCTTATGTTCCTCAATAAGTTCAATACTTCTCCAATTATTTTGTTTATATGTCTCTCTGGCGATAGGTCATTGGTAATTGTCACCCCAAGGTCTTTTTCTTCATGACTGGTTTTATGTCTTCATTTCCTATCTTGTACATACTCCTGATTCTTCTTTCACTCTTGCCAAACTCTAATTTCTTGCATTTTGTCGTGTTGAACTCCATTTGCCATGTACAGCTCCATTTCCATATTCTGTCCAAGTCTTCCTGGAGTAGTTCGCAATCTTTGTCACATCTCACTTTTCTTAACAATTTTGCATCGTCTGCAAATAGGCTCACATAACTGGACACCCCATCCACCATGTCATTTATGTAGACCGCGAACATTACTGGTGCCAACACTGATCCCTGTGGAACTCCACTCTCCACCAAGCCCCATTCTGATGGTCTGTCCTTAATTATTGTTCTCATTTCTCTTCCTACCAAAAGTCTTCCATCCATTTTAGTAAACTGCCATGCACTCCTCCTACCATTTCAAGTTTCCAGATCAGTCTCCGGTGTGGTACCTTATCAAAGGCCTTTTTTAAATCCAGATATATTCCATCAGCCCAACCATCTCTTTCCTGTATTACATCTATCACCCTCGAATAGTAACATATCAGGTTTGTCGTGCATGAACGCCCTTTTCTAAAACCAAATTGACACTCACAAAGTATGTCATTTTCTCCAAGAAGTCTGTCCATCTATTCTTCACCACCCTCTCACACATCTTAGCTACCACACTTGTAAGTGACACTGGTCTATAGTTCAATGGGTCTCTCTTGTTACCTGATTTATAAATTGGGACAATGTTAGCTCTTTTCCAGTCTTGGGGCACTACACCTTCCCTTAATGAGGCATCAATTACTTCACAAACTTTTTCTGCCAGTTGCTCCTGCATTCTCTTAAAATCCATCCTGATACCCCATCAGGTCCCACAGCTTTTCTCACTTCTAAACTCCCCATCATATTCTTGATCTCCTCCACAGTTACTTGAAACTCCTTCATAATCCCTTTCTGTTCCATTACCAGTGGTTTGTCAAAAGCAGTCTCCTTTGTGAATACCTTCCAAAGCATCCATTCATAGCCTCTGCCATTTCCTGGGATCCTCACTGCATACTCCATTTACTTCTAAACTTTCAATACTTTCTCTATTTTTGATGTTGTTGTTCACATGTCTGTAAAAAGCCTTGGTTGGTCTTTACATTTATCAATTATATCCTTTTCTTGTTTCTTTCTTTCTTCTCTTCTAATCAACACATATTCATTTCTTGCTCTTTTGTAACTTTCCACTGCTTAATCCGTCTTTTCCTTCTCCACCTCTTCCATGCATCCTCTTTTCTTGTTCTAGCCTTTTCACATCTATCGTTAAACCAGTCCTGCTTTCCAACTTCTCTATGTTGTCTTATTGGTACAAATTTTTCTCACCTTCTTTGTATATTTTTATAAATTCCTTCCACTTTTCATTTGCTCCTTAGCACTCTTGAATTTCATCCAATTTGTCTCTTGAAAGAATTTCTTTAGGTTTCCAAAATCTGTCTTGGCATAATTCCATCTTCCCACTTTATATTCTTCATTTCTTCTAGATTTCTCTTCATCTATCACCTTGAACTCCAAAACTGCATGATCACTCTTTGCTAAAGGGCACTCCACCCTCATCTCCTCAATGACCATTGGCTCTGTACTAAAGACCAAGTCCAGTCTTGACGATGCTCCCTCTCCTCCAAACCTAGTATCTTCTTTGACCCACTGAGTTAATGTGTGTGTGTGTGTGTGTGTGTGTGTGTGTGTGTGTGTGTGTGTGTGTGTGTGTGTGTGTGTGTGTGTGTGTGTGTGTGTGTGTATTTACCTAGTTGTAGTTTTACAGGGCCTGGGCTTTATGCTCGTGTGGTCCCGTCTCCATATCTACACTTATCCAATTTTTCTTTAAAACTATGTACACTCTTTGCTGACACCACTTCCTCACTCAAACTGTTCTAAGTCTCAACACATCTTTGCGGAAACTAAATTTTTAACATCTCTCAGACATCGTCCCTTCCTTAGTTTCTTACTATGCGATCTTGTGCTTCTAAAGTCATATTCTTCTCTCAGGATCAGTTTCTCATTATCCACTTATCCATTCCGTTAATCAATTTATAAACTTGTATCAGATCCCTCTCTCTTCTCTGCTCCAAGGTTGGTAGATCCATTGCCTTTAGTCTCTCCTCATATGCCATCCCTTTAAATTCTGGAACCATTCTTGTAGCCATTTTTGTAGTCTCTCTAATTTTCTTATGTGTTTCTTTTTTATGGGAGTCCACACAACTCCTGCATATTCCAATCTAGGTCTTATTTTAGTACTTATCAATTTCTTCATCATTTCCTTGTCCATATAGTGAAATGCTACTCCAATATTCCTTAGCAAATTATACGTCTCTCTGAAAATTCTATCAATATGGCTTACCGGTTGATTATTTTCTTCCATTGTCACTCCCAAGTCCTTTTCCTTTTTACTTTTTCTAGTTCTACTCCATCTCCCATCTTATAGATTCCCACTGGTCGTCTTTCACTTTTCCCATTTCCATGACATGGCTTTTGTCCACATTGAATTCCATCTCCCATTTTTTGCTCCATTTCCAGATCTTGTTTAAGTCTTCCTGTAGTATTTCACAATCCTCTTTTTGTTTAATGACTCTGCACAGTTTCGCATCGTCCATAAACAGATTTATGTAGCTGTTCACTCCCTCTGGCATGTCATTTATATATACGAGAAAAAGTATTGGTGCCAATACTGACCCTGTGGCACTCCGCTGTCTACTGTTCTCCACTTGGACTTCATATCTTTAACTATCGTCCTTATTTCTCTCCCCTTAAGTAATTCTTCATCCATCTCAATGTGCTTCCTTTTAAGCCACCCTTCTCCTCTAACTTCCATAGTAATCTTTCATGTGGCACTTTATCAAAAGCCTTTTTTAGATCTAAATAAATACAGTCAACCCATCCCTCTCTCTCTTGTACTTTATCAACTATTCTAGAGTAGAAACTCAATAAATTTGTCACACATGACCGACCTTTTCTAAAACCAAATTGGCTATTTGATAATATTTTGTTGTCTTCAAGAAACTCAATCCATTGCTTCTTTATTACTTTTTCACACATCTTGCATATTACACTAGTTAGTGATACCGGTCTGTAATTTAAAGGTTCTTCCTTCCTTCCGCTCTTATATATGGGAACCACCTCAGCTCTTTTCCACTCCACTGGCACTGTTCCATTTTCTATTGAGCATTTTATGATGTTGTATATTGGACTTGCTAGTTCTTCCCTACATTCTTTCAGTATTCTGCCTGAGACTTCATCCGGTCCCATTGCCTTTTCCTCATCCAATTCCGTCATCAACTTTTTATTTCAAGCTTGGTTACTTTAATCTCTTTCATATAGACAGTCTCTCTATTACCCTGTGGTCTTTCAAATTTGGATTCCTTAGTAAAGACCTCATGAAATTTACTATTTAACAGTTCTGCCATACTTTTTGGGTCTTCCACCATTCCGTTTTCTCCTTTTAACCTTTCTATTGTTTCTTTTTGTCTTATTTTTCCATTTATGAATCTGTAGAACAATTTTGGTTGTTCCTTACATTTTTCGACAATGTCCTTTTCATAGTTCTTTTCTTCTTCCTTTTTCCTTATTTTCTGGATTTTTGTTTCTTCTCCACCTTTTCCATGCTCCATCTCGTTTCTCCTTTGCCCTAGCACATCTTGCATTAAACCAATCTTTCTTTCCTTCTTCTTTAGGTCTATATTTCGGAACATATTCCCTGACCCCAGTTTTGTATATTTCCAAAAATAAGTTATATTTCTCTTGAACCGTTAATGAGTTTTCCATCTCCTCCCAGTTTACGTTTTTAAAATAGTTCTTGAGATTCTCAATATCAGCCTTTCTGTAATTTAATCGGTCTCCTTTGTATGATTCATCTCTATCTTCCTTTCCTTCTTCTATATCCATTTCTAATATTACATGGTCACTCTTTCCCAATGGGCACTTGTATCTTATATCATCGTTAATTGGTATATCCCTTGTAAAAATTAGGTCTAATCTTGCCGGCTCATCGTTTCCTCTGAATCTTGTGTTTTCCTTTACTCTTTGGACCATCAAATTATCTATCATTAGGTTCAGGAATCTATCTCCCCAGGCATCTTCCCCCATACCACTTTCATAATTTTCCCAATCTACCTCCTTACAGTTGAAATCTCCTGTGTGTGTGTGTGTGTGTGTGTGTGTGTGTGTGTGTGTGTGTGTGTGTGTGTGTGTGTGTGTGTGTGTGCACATGTAGGTGCCTATATTTAAAATACAATTTAAAGTGTAGTTCATTTAGTCTCTCTTCCAGTTGGCATACATTTTTGTTGATGCACCCTGGCTATGAAAGTATCTAGGCTTGGTATCTTCTAAGAGGATATGCAAACTGCCAAACACTCCCAGAAAAATAATTAAAATCCATACAAGACAAGTAAGATGCAAAAATAACATACACCTTTGAAAAACATTCTGAATATAAATCTTTTTAGCATATCTTATGATATCATATCAAGCAACATGTTTTTGAGAGTCAATCTTGAAAACTCATCATCCATCCACTTGTAAAACAAATTGCTCTACATATTTTGTTTCCCAAAAGATTATTGTTGTTTTAGGAAACTAATAGGTCTCAAGTCAAAGTTGACTTACATCTATGGGGATGCAAAGAAAACATTCAGACATGTATACTTTTATGACTTCCTTCAATTGTTCATCTGCATTATTCAGTTTAAAATTGATCTAGGAAATTTATAAATTATGTAATTATAAAAAAATTTTAAATGATGCATTAAGAACAATAACAAGAGAAACTGAACAACTAATTATGAATATCTACTGAAACTGAACAACTCTGATTATGAATATCTACTGAAATTAAATTATCAGGAATTTCTAATGGAAAATGTCAGAAGCTTAGATTGCAAGCAAGTATACTTACTTATAAAGAGGAATTCCCAGTTCAGCAGCACCAGCTTTGCAGATGGCCAGGGAGACCCCAAGGATAGCATTGGCACCTAGACGACTCTTGTTCTCAGTGCCGTCCAATTTACACATGAATGCATCACACTCCTTCTGCTGGGTTACTTTCAGGCCCTGCAAAGGAAAACCACTCATTTCTACTTACTCTTTGACTTAGAGCTTCTTTAACATTAAATCAAGATAGGATTTTGTGCACCAAAGAGCATCAGTGGTTATATGATGTAGTAAAACTTCACTTGCCCCTCTCAGCATTCCTATAACAAAAGCTCAACTGCTATACTCTATTCAATATACAAATCTCTGATTCATACATCAATAATAATAGGATATACTATTCTTTAAAAATCTCTACATCCAAGTCTTATTTCTCCCTCCTATAACCATCCTGCAGTGGCTCCATTATGAAGTGGTTATTCTATCTGGTTATAAATTTTGCAGTCTCCAGTTCAAATCTGGGCTGTGACAATTAGTAAACAGTTCATCCAGCTGTTCATCCTTCTCAATTGGTTGATATATGGATACCTAGGTAAACCTGGGGCCTAACAGTGGAAATGCATATGAAGTCACAGTGACCTTGTATTCCAGAGTTAGAGACATCATCCATCATAAATTCTGAAGCTGATGACAGATGAGCATTGAGGCCACACACAGTAATAGCATATTTCCCAAACTTATAAAGCCATATTATGACACTATCTTTTACACCTCTTCTTTCTTTAACTCACAATGTTTACATAACTCCTGTTTCTTACCATCTCATCACATTCCTACAACAATGTCATCAGATGCTTAAATTTTTACTTCCTGCAATCTTTCTCTTCCTATACCCCCCCTCATAGCTTACCATTGCTAGCACCCTAACCTTGCAAGATACACTAATTCATATCTGAACTTCCTCTCAAAATCTAACATTCATAGCTGTTTTCCAAAAACACATCACTAGTAAACAATTTCATGTTACTCGCACCTTATATCATTCATGTTTTGCACTAGAGTCAGTAGTCTTAACAGAAAGTGAGAAAACATCACAATTAATAAACTCACACTTTTGATGATCTCGGGAGCAATAATGTCATTAACATTCTTTACTGCGTTGAAGACGGATTTTCCATGGTACTTGGATTTGTCTCCATCACGCATTTCCAGGGCCTCATGCACGCCCGTGGAGGCCCCTGAGGGCACAGCTGCACGGAAAAGCCCCTTTTGAGTGTAGAGGTCAACTTCCACTGTGGGGTTACCACGGGAGTCAAAAATGGTGCGGGCGAAGATCTTAGTGATGGACATCCTGGAAGCTGCGCGATGGATCCTGTCAACATAAGAATCAAAATTATTCATCAATTAATTTCTTTTAATATAATAATTAATCAATATCACATCACTACAATTACAAAAAATATATAATAGACACAATCAATGTGATTTAAAGATGAGAAAAAAATACATGTATCAGTCTATGGACACTTCTCATCCAGTTTTTGTTAATCTAAGACCCTCTGATCCTAAGCATCTCCTCAGTCCTGACAAGCCAATCTCCAACATCCATCACCTCTCCTCTCTGCTATTAATGTACTAGTAGGCTAACAGTAAGTAAACTAATAAAAAGATGCACAGCTGAATGCATTAACATGGCAATGAGAAAAATAGTAAGGTAGCTTTCAGTAAAATCAGTATGTCCAAATGCATTAGTCCTTCATCTGTTAGCACATGGAGTAGAGAACCATCATGTAACCCAGAACCTTTTAGAAGCTTAGAGTGAAGAATTCCTATCCTGACACTTGTGAGTAGTAGTGTCTATTTACTGTTTCCTCTCCTAGCTTGTTGGTAAATATTTAGGAAAGAACATCTATGATAAGCAATACTATAATAATCATGAATATATATAAAATGTTAAACCATTTGAATAGGTGATAGTTAGCCAGAATAATTCTGTGAAATATAATCTTGTGAAACCTATCACCTATGATGTCACACCCTATCATGTGATCACCATCTAGCCACCCTCAAGGAATGCCATGATGCCCCGAGGCACCAGTCGAGTCAAGATGAGGGGTCTGAAGTGACTAGTGGGGTGGCAGAGCCGTGCGCTGACTGTGTGTGCGTATGAACTGACATGAATAATTGCACCTGACCTTTCCCTGCATGTATTTATTACATGTATGAGGTATGAAAATGTTAAAATAACTTTATCATGGTTACAAGAACAATCACAGACAGATGACCACAGTGCTGGGATTCAGGGCTATTGAGCTCAGTACTTACAAGAAAGTGTATACAAGTTATAAATATAAGTACTAAATGTTCTATTGGGTTTTCTTAAATACCTGGGTATCAAAGACAGTAATAACGTGCCTTTTAGCACTCAAAGGCTCTATTAATGAGAAGTATTAAATAAACATAAATACGTACTACAAGCTAAAATAAAAACAATCAACAAACATTAAAAGTATTACACTTCCATGTCCACTTATCCTGGTGCATAACCTATTCAATCTACTTTTGAATATTGTAGTCTCAATATATGATGATGATCTCACACAGGAGATGCAAGAAAATAGGAGAGCATTTTGGTACAAGGAAAAAAAAAAAAAAAAAAAAAAAAATATATATATATATATATATATATATATATATATATATATATATATAAATAAATAAATAAATAAACAAATAAATAAATAAACAAATACAATAAAATGAACAAATAAAAAAATAAATGAATAAAAATAGAAGAAAAATTACAAAGTTCTACTGTATTTATTTCTTTCATAAATCTTACTAATAGCAACTTCTAACGAAGCAGTAAAATACTGACATTTACTGATGAAGTAGTTCATGGCAAAACACGTTTTTTGTGGTTTTATTTGGCAGCTGGCCTTAGTGTGTCCTACCCAGGCTCTCAAAGTTTGGTAGGTGCCTCCCAAAAACTAAGTCCGGCAAGTGGTATTCCAGTCTCCTTCCTCTTCTTGTGGCTGCTTACATTAATAGGGCATTGTGGGTCCTGTGGGGTTTGTGGTGACCATAAATCACGTGTCACGAGCAACCAATGAGAGCCTGCCATGCCACTAGTTAGTTAAATGACATATCAGGGCAAAATCAATCACAGGCTTCTGTCCATATAACGTTCAATGAGAGTCTGCCATACTAAGAGTTATTTGTGCAATATTACATTTGTTTTTCATGAGAGAGGGTGAAACACATCAGCTTCTACCAATTGGTAAGCTGCTTTCACCATAGATGCATACTGCTCGGATTGCGAATTCAAGGTTTTTTTTTTTTCTTTTGTTCTATCATCGCTAAACCGGAAAACGCAAGAGTTTGACTATTAGTGCATCACGAGTTGATTTTGTTTCCCAAATTGTGAGTAACATCAGATACTACGAGACTTTTATGTGACTTCCATGACGGGGTGCAGCATGTAGCGTCCTGTTAGTTTGTTATGAGGGATAAGCTGCAGTGAGCCTATGTATTGTTATTTATGAGCAGCATTGCCAGTGCTTTGCTATATAGGTTAAAACTGGCTTAGGTTAGGTTTCTAGGGTTTGGTTAGTAACCAGGGGTAGTCCGGAAGGGATGCAGTCCCTCCTGCTAGAAGATGTTTAGGTTAGGTTAGGGTAAAGACCCTAAGGGGGGTGTATCCCCCAGCTAGTCTAGGGGCATCTGGCGGGGGAGGGGGCAGCCTCGCCTGCCAGATGTTTGAATTAGGTTTGGTTAGGTTAGGGTAAAGACCCAAAGGGGTGTCTGGGGGTGCAGAATCCCAGCTAGTTTAGGCTAAGGGTGTCTGTGGACTTTTTTGGGGGAGCAAATTTTGCTAAAACCCTCTCCCCCCCCCCCCCAAAAAAAAAAAAAAAAAAAAAAAAAAAATCATCATGCCCCTAAGCTTGCTGAGATGGATGGGGGTACTTAAAACATACTTAAGGAGGTGCTACTGGCAAGATTTATGATTCTTTTATCATTATAAAGCCAAGACCAAAGAGTGGAAGTCAATATGGTTTTGGCAGCAGAATACCTATGCAAGAAAGTGCGACTTGGGAGAGTGGTCATTCACTTCGGTCATATCAGGCACTTAGTTGATCTAGTTCTCAAAACTCCTGACTGTTATGTAGCCAACACAGCAATTAGTGCGACTTATGTAGGTTCTTAAGCTCCAACCTTTTACTATCAGTGTTAGGTTATAATCTTTGGCAATATAATGCTCTAGCTTAGACTATCACAAAAATAATGGAAAATTCATCTTAAGGCAGGTTAATTTAGTCAGACCTAGTCTAAGGCCCTAGGATCTTGACCAAACTTCATTTTCCGTTCAATACAGGGTCTTTTCCTTAATTACATAAGGGGAAAAAATCTACAAACATGGTAATTTGTTTCCTTACTTTTCTTAGGAAAAAGTCTATTTTGGTGTCCCTAACCAGCTAAACCAAAAACAATGTTAGCTAACCTAACCCTAAATTGAACCTAACCTAACCTAAATATGTTTCTGGTGTTATGTATTATCAAAAGCATCAGATGTACATATCAACTTTCAAATGCATCAATATGAGCCAATAATGGCCAAGTAGATGAAAAAAGCTTCACATATGTAAAATATGGTGGGTATACTACCACCATGTGCAGTCTAGTCATGGGCTATTAACCTACATAGGTTAGCTTCCAGTGTCAATATTTTCCACTATTTATCAAAACATTTCCAGTTGTCACCTATTTGAGACTATATTTTTCTGCATATATGTCTCCTCTCTCAGACTTTCATTATAATAGCATGAGACCAAGCCTTTCTTTCAAAGGCCATGGGGATGGTCACCCTTTTGAATCTGCACCACTGCCCTTTGGCTGATGGGAACAGAAACTAGTCTGACAGCAGAATATACAAAATTACCCATGATATGTTTTCACCAAGGTTCAAATCTGTCAAGACAACTCATGAAAAATTAAGTTTGTCACATTATCACTTAGGCCAGGGTGAATATGGTTATCTCTGATCATTACTACAATTCCATAGGTGGCCCAGCCTGTTGGTGGCCAGATATTTACTACAGGTCCTTTCTTTACCAAATATGGTCATGTCTCCTTAGATTTGTTCTCAAGAAATTGCAAAATTTTGTCTAATTTGGTTCTTCTGACCAACTAGACCAGGGGTTCTCAAACTTTTTAGCGCATTGACTCCCCAATGAAGTTTCAAATTTTCTATTGACCCCCTAGCTTTTAATTCAAGGGAAAAACACTGATGCCAAAACCAATATGAATAGTAGTAGTAGTAGTAGTAGTAGTAGTAGTAGTAGTAGTAGTAGTAGTAGTAGTTGTTGTTGTTGTTGTTGCTATGAAGCATGATAAAACGGTATCACAGTAAGAAAATGTCGAGGTGTACAAGTACGTGTAAATTAATCATCAGTGCAACATAGTTTTTTTCTTTCACTGTTGACATTAATGAGAAGGATGTGCCTGATGGGCCCCAACAAGGGTGCTGATATTAGGGAGCAGGTTCAAATTTTTTACAAATTATCAAGAATTTCAAATAAGAGGATTAAATGGTCCCTTCTACTCCAGCAGTAAACATTCACCGACCCCCTGATTATTCATCGATCCCCTTTCGACCCCCTGGCTATTCATCGACCCCTTGGATGTTCCAATCGATATCGACCACTTTGAGAACCCCTGAACTAGACTAAAGCAAATTCAATCTAACTTAATCTAACCTTAACTCTGATTCTAGAGTGATGTGTTGATTTTCAAAAACATCAATATGTGTCAATAAAAACAGGTCAGTACATTGAGCAAACTACCACATGTATATAGTCATGTCATGAGTTACTGACAGAGGAGACTAATGAAACATTAACCATGACACACAAACACACACACATTGAGAGTTTCAAAACTGTGTTAATTGAAGAAGAGGGGTTTACAGAACCAAATACAACATTGCATTGTCAAGGCTTGCAGGAAATCATAGCGCATAAACATGAAATTGGAAGACTACTAGGATATTTGGATGTCAGAAAAGTGATGGGGTCAGATGGTGTGTCAGGCTGGGTACTGAAGGAATGTAAAAATCAAATATTAAAATCAATTTGGGAAATTATTATAAGCTCATTAAAGGAAAGGAGTACCACAGGAATGGAAGAGCCAACATAATCCCTATATTCAAAGGAGGAAAATCAACTGAGCCATTAAATTACTGACCGGTGTCACTTACAAGTGTTGTGGGGAAGATAAGTGAAATTGTTATAAAAAAGAAATGGGTTAAATATCCGACGAAAAACAAGTTATATCGAACAGACAATTTGAGTTCAGGACAGGATGGTCATGTGTGTCAAATCAAAGTTTTTTCCGTTTAAGTAAATACACATCCTTGACTACCTACAATCCCCCAAGGTAGATTTCTCTTTGTGAGACAGTAAGATATGGACATTCTTGTTGCTAATTGCTCTGTAACACACACTTGCCGGTATGGCGGCGTCTGGCAACAAAGGGCAGGTGAAGGTCACCTTGCTCGATACATCCTGCACAATCCTAAAATCCAGGACCGGTTTGACAAATATTGCAACCTTGTACAGAATACGACATGTACATATCGAACACTGTTTAAGGTCTTGGAATATTCAGTTGACACACAACTGTCTGGGACATATCAAAACCAGTTTACCACCCACATTTTAACCGGTAACTTGTCACGTACACCAGTGTGGCCCGACACACACCCTACACAGTCACAAGCTGTAGAATCAGTATGCATATGAATATCCTGCTGTATGCAATGAAATCACCTCTGTGTAATCAACGTAAATATCTAAAATGTACATAATCACAAAATACATCTCACATGCACTGCACTCACCAACCTTGTGTCTCCAACTGGCAAAGATCGAAGGCGTTCCTTCTGCTTTTATATAGAAGAGCACCAGCGCCCTCTAGTTGAGGAGCGCAAGTTATTCAACCTTATAGCACGAGGTCTTAAGAGTCAAAATTCACGGTTATCAGTACCGGCAGTGTGGCTGAAGGAAAACGTCCGGAGTAGAGGAGATGCCAAGGTCACGACAAAGTGACACTGTCACACACAGCCCTACACACTGTTGGCACGGTAATATTCCCACTTTGGGGGTCTCACCAACGTCTGGTGCTACGTTACCCTTGCCCACAGTGTCATTGTCCCGCCTGTTTTATCACACGGTAATAAGTTTTACAATATCGATTGCACGTTAGGTGGTATCTTAGCATGAACATACCTGTGATGCACGTCAACTTTATGTAAGAATTGTCAAATGTTATATGTTAATTATGGTTGTTTAAAGGATATACACTATGTAATATGCCTACATCTTAATTAGTGTCCCAAAAAATAACAGATTCATTGGATATAATTATATCTTGTAAAAAAGACAACACACTATATGGCAACTCCCGCCATATATTATTATTTTGTGGTGAATATTGTTGACTATAACACATTTTTAGGTTCTGTTTTCTTACCACAGCTGTAAGATTATACTATGAATGACCTTGACTGGTGTCTTCAGTGACCTACACTAACTGGGTTACAGAGGACAGCGCCCATTTGGCGGATCAATAATCATGCAGTGTCTACAGTCTCCATGCCTGCAACATTCCAACCAAGCTTAGCAATGTTAATGCAGTGAGTCGAACTTTATGATAGATATTACATTTCCATACATTTGTTATCAAATGACATACATTAGTTACATAATAAGACGTCAATTGGTTTAGAGAATTCAAACCTTCAAGGTCATAAAGGACAAAAGTACAGTAAATTCGGCTGATTCAGAGTTCGGCTTCAAGAGTTTGAATTAATAATAGAAGACCTCGATCCCTCTAAAGATATGTCCACTATTACACCAATGTTAAATCTTGTATGTGTGAGTATACACATAAATGGTAACGAACATCCAGAATTCGGCGCACATTTTAAACACGCTAATAAAGTTGGAGTTGAAGTTAATTTTGATTCCGCGACGGCCGACGGTATCCATCATATCATGGTGCTCTCCAGCCAGGTGAACCCAACTCCCCACTGTGGTGCTCCGACCATAGCAGTAACCTCCCAGTAAACAGCTTAATGAAACAATGAAATTCTCTCTCTCTCTCTCTCTCTCTCTCTCTCTCTCTCTCTCTCTCTCTCTCTCTCTCTCTCTCATGTATTACAATGTAACAATTAAAAGTAATGACAAGATGTTTGTTGAGAGAATCTAATATACTGTACACCTGCATAAGATGATCATGTGTGCTTCCACACAAAAATAAAGTAAAATGAGAGAGAGAGAGAGAGAGAGAGAGAGAGAGAGAGAGAGAGAGAGAGAGAGAGAGCAATAAGTATCAATAACAGCAGCAGCACCAGCAGCAAAAGCACCAGCACCAGCAGCACCAGCACCAGCAGCACCAGCACCAGCACCAGCAACAACAACAACAATGATAAAGATAATGATAATGACTAATAGTGATAGTAATAATAATAATAATAATAATAATAATAATAATAATAATAATAATAATAATAATAATAATAATAATAATAATAATAATAATAATAATAATAATAATAATAATAATAATAACAATAATAATAATAATTATAATAATAATAATGATAAAAGTAATAAAAGAAAAAAATAGTAATGATAACAACAACTATGATTATAATAATGATGATGATGATAATAATAATAATAATAATAATAATAATAATAATAATAATAATAACAATAATAATAATGTAATGTAATGTATATGTATCTGTGTTGTAATGTACTATGATGTGTGTAGGTGATGGGTTAAATACTTGGGTGTCGTTGGCTCTTACACTTGTACCTAGTTACCTAGTTAATTGCTTGTTATGGGACGGGAAGTGAGGACGACTGTGACGCGAGGCGTCGGGTCAGTACTACTCAGTAGGAGAGCAGAAGGCGAGCTGTGTAGTCGCCCCACACCTCTGTACACCAAGGGAATAAAGATAACCGGATTGCTGACTGCTTTTTGCTGAACACAAATAATAATAATAATATAATAATAATAATAATAATGATGATGATAATAATAACACAACAACAACTACTACTACTACTACTACAAATAATAATAATAATAATAATAACAACAATAATAATAATAATAATAGTGATGATGATGATGATGATATGATAATAATGATAATAATGATAATAATAATAATAATAATAATAAATGATGATAATAATAATAATAATAATAATAATAAATGATGATAATAATAATAATAATAATAATAATGATGATAATAATGATAATAATAACAATAATAATAATAATAATAATAATAGTGATGATGATATATATGATAATAATGATAATAATGATAATAATAATAATAATAAATGATGATGATGATGATGATGATAATAATGATCACGATGTTGATATGATGATAATAATAATAATAATAAAAATAATAATAATAATGATAAAAAAATAATAATAATAATGATAAAAAAATAATGATAAAAAAATAATATTGATAATAATAATGATCACGATGTTGATATGATAATAATAATAATAATAATAATAATAATAATAATAATAATAAAAAAAATAATAATGATAAAAAAATAATAATAATGATAAAAAAATAATGATGATAATAATAATAATAATAATAATAATAATAATTCATACGTTCCATGACTCAGTTCGTGAATTGAAATGTTCTCAACAGAAGTCACGTTAACTATTGAACTATCAGTTTCAGCCAAAGAGGTTTTCGACCTCAGAAACATATTGCATTTTTTCAGTTTTATATTTTTTTTCTATGGCAAGAATACAGATTAAAATAATATTACTTTAATCATAAACAAGAAACACTAAATCAAATCAAAGTTCTTTATTTTACCTTATCTTGGTCGCAGATGATATACGTAGATGTCAGCACAGGTGGATGGCAGAGGATGAAGAGAGTACCCAGGAAACTACTGCTTTGGGGAATCCCCTCCCATTAAAAGAAAAAAAAATAAATGAATAAATAAAAAATGAACAGGAAATCTGCCCTCTCTCTCTCTCTCTCTCTCTCTCTCTCTCTCTCTCTCTCTCTCTCTTTTCACGTGTAGTTACATCAGTACATAATCAAAGTATCCACAGATTAAAACACACACAAATAAAAAAAAAAAAAAAAAAAAAAAAACGAGCACCGGATCATGTGTTTACTGTCTATCTGGCAACAGAGAGGAGACTCAGGCGGGGGTTGAAAGGGAGGAGGCGAGACAGGGACTGGGGGAAAGAAGTAGTACAGGTTACCATATACGTACTACACATGATATACATTACTACGTAGTACATTGTTCAAGAGCTTTCAATTAGTGGATTTGGCCACGGTGATCTGCCTGACGGCACCAGCCCATGCCGGAAACATGTTTCATTCTTATTTCCTTCTTGAATGCCACAGTAATAAATGGTATAGTTTTCTTGGTGTCTCAACCTAAACTTGAAATTCAAACAATGAGAGAGAGAGAGAGAGAGAGAGAGAGAGAGAGAGAGAGAGAGAGATTTTGGGTGAAGATTATCAGTAGATCACTACCTCATCCACACCTTCCTGGTCATCAAAATTATTATAAATTAAAACTACACTACCTGCTTTCATCGAGCTAATATGAGGTTTTGAATGACTTGATATCCCCTGCCTTCATCCTCCCACTGGGAGGGATTCTCTTCACCAGTTTATGTGAGACAAAGTATAGTAAGAAATGGTTTATTATGTCATGCTTTGTTCCCACTAATCATAGGGTAAGGTTTTTGAATATGAGAATGGTTTGTGAATTTGCAGTTTCCATCATAGTAATGTAGAAATTAGTATCAAGGGAACCTTGGCATTATATACAAAAAATAAGAAAATAAAAATGAGCACTGTCACAGAACAATGAAACTCACAGATGAGGAGTTCATATCCACATACTTCCTGTAATTGTTAGGTTGCAATTATCTCAGATTTTTTCTTTTATTCTTTTGATCATATCTTAAAATTATTCTTCTATTAAAGATCTAGGGGGGGCACACCCCACAGGTTAAAAACCACTGTTCTAAAATATCTGATTGGGGCAGAGCAAACATTGTGTTCAATACCACATATAAAAGATTATAGATCTTTAATAGAAGAATAATTTTAAGATATGATCAAAAGAATAAATCTTCACCCAAAATCTCTCTCTCTCTCTCTCTCTCTCTCTCTCTCTCTCTCTCTCTCTCTCTCATTGTTTGAATTTAAAGTTTAGGTTGAGACACCAAGAAAACTATACCATTTATTACTCATCCATCATCCATATAGTTTCTTACCCAAACAAAATCTTCCTTCACTCCTCTTATGCAGATATCTTTCTTGACAAATAGCATTATTATTCTGTCTTCCCTGCTGAGAGACCCCTTTTCCACAATTCATGATTCCTCACTCCTCATGTCACTATAAATATGCTTGTACATACAAAATACTCAGACTCAGACTTGAGTTATAAAGTATAAAACAGAACATATGTACTTATCCTTGGATAATTTTAATGTACTAATGTACTAATTGTAATAGTAATTGAGTACACCACCATCCACTCATCATTATTCCAGATATTTTTTGTTGAAGTACTGGCATTCAATTCTTACTTACACACACACACACACACACACACACACACACACACATGCTCAATAGAAAATGGAACAGTACCAGTAGAATGGAAAAGAGCTGAGGTGGTTCCCATATATAAGAGCGAAAGGAAGGAAGAACCTTTAAATTACAGACCGGTATCACTAACTAGTGTAATATGCAAGATGTGTGAAAGAGTAATAAAGAAACAAAGGATCAAGTTCCTTGAAGACAACAAATTATTATCAAATAGCTAATTTGGTATTAGAAAAGGTCGGTCGTGTGTAACAAATTTACTGAGTTTTTACTCTAGAATAGTTGATAGAGTACAAGAGAGAGAGGGATGGGTTGACTGTCTGTATTTATTTGGATTTAAAAAGGCATTTGATAAAGTGCCACATGCAAGATTACTGTGGAAGTTAGAGGAGAAGGGTGGTTTAAAAGAAAGCACATTGAGATGGATGGAAAATTATTTGAGGGGGAGAGAAATAAGGACAGTAGTTAAAGATATGAAGTCCAAGTGGAGAGCAGTAGAAAGTGGAGTGCCACAGGGATCAGTATTGGCGCCAATACTTTTTCTCATATATATAAACGACATGCCAGGGGGAGTGAACAGCTACATAAATCTGTTTGCGGATGATGTGAAACTGTGCAGAGTTATAAAGCAAAAAGAGGATTGTGAAATACTGCAGGAAGACCTAAATAAGATCTGGAAATGGAGTAAAAAGTGGGAGATGGAATTCAATGTGGACAAAAGCCATGTCATGAAAATGGGAAAGAGTGAAAGATGACCAGTGGGAACCTATAAGATGGGAGATGGAGTAGAACTGGAGAAAGTAAAAAAGGAAAAGAACTTGGGAGTGATGATGGAAGAAAACAATCAACCAGTAAGCCATAGTGATAGAATTTTCAGAGAAACATATAATTTCCTAATGAATATTGGATTAGCATTTCAATACATGGACAAAGAAATTATGAAGAAATTGATAAGTATTATAATAAGACCCAGATTGGAATATGCAGGAGTTGTGTGGACTCCCCATAAAAAGAAACACATAAGGAAGTTGGAGAGACTACAAAAAATGGCTACAAGAATGGTTCCAGAATTTGAAGGGATGGCATATGAGGAGAGACTAAAGGCTATGGATCTACCAACTCTGGAACAGAGAAGGGAAAGAGGGGATCTGATACAAATTTATAAATTGATTAATGGAATGGATCAAGTGGATACTGAGAAACTGATCCTGAGAGAAGAATATGACATTTAAAGCACAAGATCGCATAGTAAAAAACTGAGGAAGGAAAGATGTCTGAGAGATGTTAAAAAATATAGTTTCCAGCAAAGGTGTGTTGAGACTTGGAACAGTTTGAGTGAAGAAGTGGTGTCAGCAACGAGTGTGCATAGTTTTAAAAGAATAATTGGATAAGTGTAGATATGGAGACGGGGCCACACGAGCGTAAAGCCAAGGGCATGTAAAACTACAACTAGGTAAATACAACTAGGTACACACACACACACACACACACACACACACACACACACACACACACACACACACACACACACACACACACAATTTGCTGAGGAATATTGGAGTAGCATTTCACTACATGGACAAAGAAATGATGAAGAAATTGATAAATACTATAATAAGACCTAGATTGGAATATGCAGGTGTAGTGTGGACCCCTCATAAAAAGAAACACATAAGAAAATTGGAGAGGCTACAAAAAATGGCTACAAGAATGGTCCCAGAACTTGAAGGGATGACATATGAGGAGAGACTAAAGGCTATGGATCTACCAACCTTGGAACAAAGAAGGGAGAGAGGAGACCTGATACAAAACTATAAATTGATCAACAGAATGGACCAAGTGGATAATGAGAAACTGATCTTGAGAGAAGAATATGACATCCGAAGTACAAGATCGCATAGTAAAAAGCTGAGAAATGGAAGATGTCTGAGAGATATTAAAAAATATAGTTTCCCGCAGAGATGTATTGAGACGTGGAACAGTTTAGATGAAGAAGTAGTGTCTGCAAAGAGTGTGCACACTTTTAAAGTAAGATTGGATAAGTGTAGATATGGAGATGGGGCCACACGAGCATATAGCCCAGGCCCTGTAAAACTACAACTAGGTAAATACTAGGTAAATACACACACACACACACACACACACACACACACACACACACACACACACACACACACACACACACAAATAAGATGGGAGATGAAGTAGAACTGGAGAAAGTAAAAAAAGAAAAGGACTTAGGAGTGACGATGGAAGAAAACAATCAACCAGTAAGCCATATTGATAGAATTTTTAGAGAAACATTATAATTTACTAAGGAATATTGGAGTAGCATTTCACTACATGGACAAAGAAATGATGAAGAAATTGATAAGTACTATAATAAGACCTAGATTGGAATATGCAGGAGTAGTGTGGACCCCTCATAAAAAGAAACACATAAGGAAATTGGAGGCTACAAAAATGGCTACAAGAATGGTCCCAGAACTTGAAGGGATGACATATGAGGAGAGACTAAAGGCTATGGATCTACCAACCTTGGAACAAAAAAGGGAGAGAGGAGACCTGATACAAGTCTATAAATTGATCAACGGAATAGACCAAGTGGATAATGAGAAACTGATCCTGAGAGAAGAATATGACATCCGAAGTACAAGATCGCATAGTAAAAAGCTGAGAAAGGGAAGATGTCTGAGAGATATTAAAAAATATAGTTTCCCGCAGAGATGTATTGAGAAGTGGAACAGTTTAGATGAAGAAGTAGTGTCTGCAACGAGTGTGCACACTTTTAAAGTACGATTGGATAAGTGTAGATATGGAGACTGGACCACACGAGCATAAAGCCCAGGCCCTGTAAAACTACAACTAGGTAAATACTAGGTAAATACACACACACACACACACACACAGAAGATTGCTACAAAGATGGTGCCAGAATTAAAGGACCTCACATATGAAAAACGATTGAAGGAAATGGGACTGCCAACCTTACAAGACAGAAGAGAATGCGGGGACCTAATAACAATGTATAAGATAGTAAATGATATTGAAAAGATAGACAAAGAAGACCTGGTGATGTTGGCGGAAGATGATGGAAGGACAAGAGGACATGAAAAGAAGATCAGGATGAGACGGTGTGTGAAGGATGTTAGAAAATACAGTTTTCCACACAGAACAGTGGAAAAATGGAATGGATTGGATAATGGAATTGTTGCAGCACATAGTGTGCATAACTTTAAAGAAAAATTAGATAAATGGAGATATGGAGATAGGACACTATGAGCCCCGCTCGAACCCTGTACAATACAACTAGGTAAATACACACACACACACGAAACTGTGCAGAGTTATAAAGCAAAAAAGAGGATTGTGAAATACTGCAAGAAGACCTAAATAAAATCTGGGAATGGAATAAAATGTGTGAACTGGAATTCAATGTGAACAAAAGCCATGTCATGGAAATGGGAAAGAGTGAAAGACGACCCGTGAGAATCTATAAGATGGGAGATGGAGTAGAACTGGAGAAAGTAAAAAAAGAAAAGGACTTAGGAGTGACGATGGAAGAAAACAATCAACCGGCAAGCCATATTGATAGAATTTTTAGAGAAACATATAATTTGCTAAGGAGTATTGGAGTAGCATTTCACTGCATGGACAAAGAAATGATGAAGAAGTAGTGTCTGCAATGAGTGTGCATACTTTTAAAGTAAGATTGGATAAGTGTAGATATGGAGACGGGGCCACACGAGCATAAAGCCCAGGCCCTGTAAAACTACAACTAGGTAAATACAACTAGGTAAATACACACACACACAGGAGGAATACAAGGAAATATCTTAAGCTGGAAGAGGAACTACTTAACGAGAAGAGAAATGAGGACTATGTTAAGAGACACTCCATCAAGTTAGAGAATAGTAACTATTTCCGTACTACAGGGTTCAGTGCTGGCACCAATAATGTTCCAAATATATATTAATGATATACAAGAGAGCTTAAGCAATTATACAAATTTGTGTGCAGATGATGCAAAACTCTTAAGAGTAATAAAGAGCAATGAGGACTGTATGGAACTACAATGAGATGTTGACAAGAACTGGGAGTGAGGCAAAAGTGGAAATTATAATTCAATGCTAAGAAATGCCATGTGATGGAAGTAGGTAAAAGTAACAGAAGACCTATGTGGGAATACAAAATGGGAGAAGAAATTATAATGAAGAGGAAGAAAGAGAAAGACCTAGGAGTGGTTATACAAGAAACCCTGACCCCAGAAAGACACATAAATGGGTTATTTACTTCAACATATGACACTAATAAATATCAGGAATGGTGTTTAATTACATAGATACGAGTATGATAAACAAAATCATAACCGCTATGATAAAACATAAACTTGAATATGCAGCAGTGGTGTGGTATACATATACTATACAAAAAGATATCAAGAAATTAGAAAGAATTCACATGGCAGCTATAAAGATGATGCTAAAGATGAAGGACCTTACCTATGAAGAAAGACTGAAGGAACTGGGACTACCAATTTTGAAAGATAGGGGAGAGAGGAAATCTAATAACAATGTATAAGATAGTAAACTGTATGGAAAAGATAGACAGACAAGATCTGGTATTACTGGCAGAAGATGGAAATAGACAGATGAGGGGACACTCCAAGAAGATCATGAAGAGTCAATGTTTGAGAAAGTTTAAAAAATTTAGTTTTTCACATAGAATGGTGGCTATCTGGAATGACTTGAGTGAAGAGAATGTAACAGCAGAAAATGTACATACAGTTAAGGAAAAGATGGATAAAAGTAGATATGGAGACAGATCACCTCGAACCCCACTCAAACCCTGTAATATACAACTAGGCAAATACACACACACACACACACACACACAAATAGATAAATACACACACACACACACACACACACACACACACACACACACACACACACACACATAACAGGATTGAGGGAGGAAACTAACAGAAATTGGCAGGATAGGAGGAATAAGGAAAATGACAGGATTAAGTCTTTACTGAATGAGATCTCTGTGGAGGAAGAGGACCTACATGCTGAGGTAGAAGAAAGTGTGAGATTAGGAGCTTTTGAGAAAGGCAAGAATAGACCATTGAAATTGAAATTAAAGTCTAAGGTGGCAGCTGAGGCCTTGTTGAGGGCTTGGAAACTTAAGGACTCCGAGGAACCAAAACAATTTACATAAGAAGAAATATATCACAGGATGAGCGAATGAAAATGAAAGAGCTTGTAACTGAAGTGAAAGAGAGGAATGACGAAAGAACAGAGGAGGAAAAGACCAAGTTTTTTTGGAGGATGAGAAATGGGAGGCTAAAGAAGTGGTGGATAAAACAGGCGGAATAGACATTACATGGAAGAAAGAGACTAGGAATGGAATACAAGTGACTTACATGAATATAGATGGATTTCTGTCTAAGAGGCTAGAATGTATGGATTACCTAAGAAATAACGAACCGGACATAATGTGTAGTGGAAACAAAGCTAAGGCCCAAAATAAAGCTAGACTGGTTTGTTGTAAAACACTACAAAGTATGGAGAAATGATAGAAAAAATAAAGGAGGTGGTGGTATAATGGTTCTTACTAAGGAAGATCTGATAGTGAAGGAGGTGAACTATAGTAAGAGAAATGAGGAAGTGATAAGTATGCTTATAACAGATGGCAAGAGGACATTAATATTATAACAGTATACATACCACCCAGAACCAGTGCTTGGGAATATGAACAGTACCAAATGGTGATGAGAAATACTCTAGACAGAATGAAGCAAGAACTCATCAGAAAGGATAGAGTGATGATAGTTGGAGACTTTAATTGTAAAGAAATAGTGTGGGAAGACTACGAAGTGGTGAATGGTGGTGAGTGGGCAGAGGAATTGTTAAAGGTAGCAACAAATAACTTGATGACACAGTGGGTGAGATCACCAACAAGGTGCAGGGGACAAGATGTTGCAGCAAGGTTGGATTTGGTATTTACCAGGGCATCTCTAAAAGAGGAAATTGAACATGAATGTCCCTTGGGAAAAGCGATCATGATGTCCTAAGCTTTGAGCTGGATACGGAATTAAGCACGAATAAGATTGTGGAACAGGGAGGAAAAATTAAATTATATTAGGGCAAATTATAACCATATAAGGGAGTTCTTAATGAAATTGACTGGTCCGTGGTATACCAGGAAAGGGATATGCAATTGAAATACGATAAATTTATGGATTTGTATAACTCTGCTGTGAATAAGTTTGTGCCATATTACAGAAAGAGGACTTTAAATAATAAACAGTGGTTTAATAGAAATTGTGAAGAAGCAAAAAGAACAAAGAAAAGGCATGGAAGAAACTTAAGAAAAACAGTGATGTATTATTAAGAGAAGTTTACAAAACAGCAAGGAATAGATATGTTAAAGTAAGGAGAACAGCACAGAAGGAATATGAACAGAGGGTGGTGGAAAACTGTGATAGTGACCCAAAATGTTTTACAAATTCATAAATGGAAAACTAAATATAAGGGAGGCAATAGAAAAGGTAAAAACGGGAAGAAGTATATGAGGATGCTGGAGATATAGCTGAAATTTTGAATGACAACTTTTGCAAAGTGTTTACAAAGGAGGAGCATTTTATGGGAGGAAGGCCTACGGAAATAAAGCAAATGCAGGACATCATGGTTACTAAGGAAGATGTAAGGAAAATTATAAGCAATCTAGATATTAATAAATCAATGGGGCCTGATGGCATATCTGGGAGCTTGCTAAATGAATGTAAGGATCAATTGTTGAACCCGATATTTGATATTGTTGAAACCTCCATACGAACAGGATTAGTCCCGAAAGAGTGGAAAAGAGCTGACATTGTGCCTATATATAAGCTAAATTATAGACCAGTATCGTTGACTAGTATATTGTGCAATGTATGTGAAGAAGTAATTAAAGCTAAGTGGAGTGAGTATCTAGAAAGTGAAAACATTCTGAGTGAAAGACAGTTTGGTTTCTGAAAAGGAAGATCGTGTATCCAATCTATTATGTTTTTATTCAAGAGTGACTAACATACTACAACATAGAGAGGGATGGATGGATGCTATCTACCTGGACTTGAGAAAGGCCTTTGATAAAGTACCACACAATAGACTGATGTGGAAACTAAAGAAGATTGGAGGAGTAAATGATAAACTAGCAAAATGGATGGAAAATTACTTAGTGGGAAGAGAAATGAGAACAGTGGTGAGAGGAAGGAAGTCCGAGTGGAAGAAGGTAACCAGTGGAGTTCCACAAGGGTCAGTGCTTGGTCCCATCATGTTTTTGATTTATGTTAATGATATGCCAGTAGGAATTGACAGTTACATGAACATGTTTGCGGACGATACTAAAATTATGAGGAGAGTAAAGAATGTGGAAGATTGTAACAAGTTACAGGAAGATCTTGATAAAATATATGAGTGGAGTAAGGAGTGGCAGATGGAATTTAATATAGACAAGACCCATGTTATGAAAATGGGAAGAAGTAGATACAGACCAAACTGGGATTACAGGCTGGGTGATGAGAAAATTAAAGAGACCAATGAGGAGAAAGACTTAGGAGTAACCGTGCAAAACACTTTGTCACCGGAGAAACACATTAACAAGATTTTTTGGAAAACATATAACATGCTTCAAAATATTGGCCTTGCATTCCACTACCTAGATGAAGGAATGATGAAGAAGATATTATGTACCTTAATAAGACCCCAGTTAGAATATGCAGCTTGTGTCTGGTCACCGCATATGAAGAAAAATGTGAAGAAGGTAGAAAGGGTACAGAGGCTGGCAACAAGGATGGTACCAGGACTCAGGAGTTAGACTATGAGGAAAGACTGAGGAAGCTGGGGCTGACCACATTAGAAGAGAGAAGAACAAGAGGAGACATGATAACTATGTATAAATTGGTGAACAAGATTGACATACTGGACAGAGAGTTGATAAAGGTGACCACAAGTAATCATCTCCGAGGACATGGAAAAAGCTAATAAAAGACATCTGTCTAAATGACGTGAGAAAATACAGTTTCCTGCATCGTAGCATTGATAAGTGGAATAAACTGAGCAGTGATGTCGTTGATGCGGTGTGTGTCAATCAGATGAAAGAGAGATATGACAGGAATGGACAAGGAGACAGGACACAGAGAGCTTAGCTCGGGCCCTGTAATACACAAATAGGTAAATACAAATAGGTAAATACATACACACATGTGAATGAAAGAAGGCAGATGAGGAAAGATGGGGTTGAAATGTCAAGGTCTACATTTGATGAATCAGTTTGGCACAGACTTTAATTTCTTGATGGATGTATTCATGTTTTCATACTTAATGATGCATTCACCTGCCTTTCCATTCTTTACAATATTATGATACTTAATTATAATGTACTATACATACAATACTACAATTAAAATCCATTCAAACTTTTTTTTTTTTAGACAGGGTGAAATCAGACACTTTTTGCCCTATCAACACCTCTTCTCCACCTGATTGTCTTCTGCCTCTTTCTCAAGGATGCAATGTTACATGTTTTGTTATCTTCTACCACTATTTACATGTCAATTGCTAACTGCATGCCTCCCTTCTTCCCACAGCCTCACTACAAAACACTTACCGAAATGATAAATTACTCCCAGTCATGTCTAATAGCACTAGTTCATGAGGTGCTGTGAAATTTCCATTAAAGCTAGCTGTGATCTCACTGAAAATTTCCCTTTGTGCCTCACAACTCAAGGGGACAGTCACAGCCTGCCCTCTAAAGAAAACTCTCCTTCTTCACTCAAAATTACATGCACTTACCAGACATACACCTTTCACTTATAATTCAAAATAAAAATGGCAACTAAAAGCCTTGGAGTATTCTGGGAGGAAAGACTGTCTCTTGAGACAAAAATGTCTTGACACCTATGAACTTTTCTACATTAACTTATGCAACATTCGAGTCTTAGATCTAATTTTCAATCTGTGGAACAATCTCCTCTACTAAACTATCTTCTTTTCCTCAAAAAACACAGCTGTCTGAGGAAACTGACAGTAACCCTTCTTTGTTCCTCCTACTTTTCTATTCTCATTTTCGAAAGCTGGATGTTGCATGTATGTGACAACAATAACTTGCTCTTGTGTCCATGAAAAAGACCATCTGGCTTCGACTCAATAGTCACTCTAACTAAATTTATCTGTGCTGTCTATCTCCCCTAACATCTGACTATAGTAAATGAGTATTTAACTTCCAAAGTAGAGACATGTCCCTATCCTTTCGTGGAGATCTCCATTCTTGGAGAAATGAAAGCATTGGCTTTCCTCTTCCTTTACTGACCATGGTGAATTTGAACTTTGCTATCCTCCATGATCTAGAGAAACTGGTGCAACATATCATATTCCTGACTGTCTTGGAGAAGAACATTCTTGATCTCTTCCTTATCTAATCTTTCTGCTTATGCTGTTATATCATGTTGGGTGATCACAATCTCATTTCTGGATCTTGTCTTATTTCTCCAATAGGATAATCAGAGGTGCCTCTGGTGTTTTGCCTCTGCCAGTTGGGGGTACCTGAGGAGGTATTATACTGGTCTCTAAAGCTGAGCTCTTCTCTCAAACCTTTGCTAACAACTCCACCTTAGATGATTCTGGGCTTGTTTTTCCTGACTATTTCATGTCTTCAATCAAAATTCTTGTAATGATGTTTTCCATGACTGGAAATGGAAGTCTTATGAACCTGATGGGGTCCTTCCTATTGCTTTAAAAAATTGCGCTTCTGTGCTTGCACCTTGCCTGGCTAAACTTTTTCAACTTTGTCTATTAACTTCTACCTTTCCTTCTTGCTGGAAGTTTGCTAATATTCAGCCTGTTCCTAAAAAGGATGACCGTTCTAATCCCTCAAATTACTGTCCCATAGCTTTAATCTCTTGCTTGTCTAAAGTTTTTGAATCTATCCTCAATAGAAAGATTCTTAAACATCTGTCACTTCATAATCTTCTATCTGATCACCACTATGGCTTCTGTCAAGGTTGCTCTACTGGTGATCCTCTAGCTTTCCTTACTGAGTCTTGGTCATCCTCTTTTAGAGATTTTGGTGAAACTTTTGCTGTCATGTTAGACATATGAAAAGCTTTTGATAGAGTCTGCTCTCCTATGGTTTCTATCCTTCTGTCTGCAACTTTATCTCAAGTTTCCTTTCTGACCGTTCTTTTGCTGCTGTGGTAGACGGCCACTGTTCTTCTCCTAAATCTATTAATAGTGGTGTTCTTCAGGGTTTTGTCTTGTCACCCACTCTCTTTCAATTGTTCATTAATGATCTTCTTAACCAGACTTCTTCCCTTATCCACTCCTATGCTGATGACACCACCGTACATCTTTCCATGTCCTTTCAGAGACGACTAACCCTTCAGGAAGTCAACAGATCACGCAGGGACACCACAGAATGCCTGATTTCTGATTTTTCTAAGATTTCCAATTGAGGCAGAGAAAATCTAGTAGCTTTCAATGCCTCAAAAACTCAATTCCTCCATCTATCGACTCGACACAACCTTCCAGACAATTATCCCCTCTTCTTCAATGACACTCAACTGTCTCCCTCTTCCACACTGAATATCGTCGGTCTGTCATTTACTCGTAATCTTAACTGGAAACTTCATATCTCATCTCTTTCTAAAACAGCTTCTATAAAGTTAGGCATTCTGTGGCGTCTCCGCCAGTTTTTCTCGCCCCTCCAACTACTTATTCTGTACAAAGACCTTATCCACCCCTGTATGGAGTACTCTTCACATGTTTGGGGGTTCCACTCACACAGTTTTATTAGATAGGGTGGAATCAAAAGCTTTTTGTCTCATCAACTCCCCTCTTCTGACTAACTGTCTTCAGCCTCTTTCTCATTGCCAAAATATTGCATCTCTTTCTATCTTTCATCGCTATTTTCATGCTAACTATTCTACTGATCTTGTTAACTGCATGCCTCCTCTCCTCCTACGACCTCACTGCACAAGGCTTTCTTCTTCCTCTCATCCTTATTCTGTCCAACTCTCTAACGTATGAGTTAACCAGTATTCTCAATCATTCATACCTTTCACTAGTAAACTCTGGAACTCCCTACCTGCTTCTGTACTTCTGTCTTCCTATGACTTGACTACTTGTAAGAGGGAGGTATCAAGACATTTGCTCCCTAATTTTGGCTAACCCTTCTTATCTTTTAGAGAACCAGCACTCAAGAGGGCCTTTTTCTCTTTTTAACATTGTGTTGCCCTTGGATGGCTTTCTCTCCTACACACACACACACACCAGATGCGGTCGAGGAAGGACGCACTGGCGTCGCTCAGACAATCAGCTGATCTTCACTACCTATTATATAGCAGTGTGGACTCGTTTTTCATGAAATCAACTGTTAAAGAATCATGAGTAAAGAAGAGATTCCATCAAAATGCAGGTATGAGACTAGGGAAAGAATGAAAGAAGATGATGACTATGTTGATGAGGGAGAGAGCGCATTTGAAGGTTTCAACACGGCGAATACTTCACTACTTAAGAGAGTGTTGACTATTGAACGTAAACTAGATAAATGGATAAAGGAAAATATGGGAATGAAAGAGAATAAAGAACAGGAAAAAGAGTTTAAAAAACTGAGAGAAAAGATAAAAAAAGTGGAAGAAAACGAAGCTAGGCTAAGAGCGGAAAAAGAAGAACTGAAAAAGGAAGTAGCTAACTACAAGAAGCAGATGGAAGAAGGACTTGGTAAAGCCAAGAAAGAAAAAGAGAAGCTGAAAGATCTAGCAAACAAAGAAGAGGAAAGAGTGCAGAATGTGATTAAAAAAGAAGTACAAGCATGGAGAGTCCAAGATAAGAAAGATAAGGATGATGTTCAGGAGGTGATTCAAGAACAACTAAAAGAAAAAGAAGAAAATATTACAAACAAAATGATAGGAGTCCTCAAGACAAAAAAAAATCTAGTTAGAGAAATTGCAGAAAAAAAGAAGAGTGTAGTCGTATTTGGAAAAAAAGAAAAAAATATAGAATATAGACCAAGAAGAGAAAAAGAAGAAATGAAATCAGTCAAAGACCTACTATAAAATCTAAACGATGAAGATAAGCAGAACTTAGAAGAAGAAGTAGAAGAAATAAACAGAACGGGACCATATCAAGAAGGAAAAACGAGACCAATTGAAATACTACTAAAATCACAAGCAGCAACAGAAGAAATATTATATAGAACAACAAAACTCAGAGAAACAGAAGGCTGCAAGGATATCTATATAAAGAAAAATAGAAATGAGGAAGAAAGGAAGAGATACAACGAACTGGCGGCAGCAGTAAGGGAAAAAAATAATGAAAAGTCAGAAGAGGAAAAAAAAAAAAAAAAAAAATTTTGGAGAATTCTAGGAGACAGGATAAGGAAATGGTATATAAAAGAGAAGAAAGAGAAAAAAGTGGAACAAGTTTAACTAAAAATGATGGCAATCAAAATAGACTTGGATAATAGGTATAATGCATGGAGAAGAGACAGAGGGGGTAAAGGAGGAGGAGGAGTAATGATAATGTTAAGGAAGGAGATAGTGATAAACCAAGTGGAATGTGGGGAAGGAAAAGCAGAAGTACTGTATGTTAAGATGCATATTAATAAAAAAGAGTTAACAAGCATTGTAACATATGTGCCAAAAAAACAAATTCATGGACAAATCAAGAATATAAAGATATGATAGATGACACAATAAGGAGTCTAACGAGAATCATTAAGGAAAGGAGAAAAGTGATATTTGTAGGAGATTTCAACTGTAAAGAAGTGGACTGGGAAAATTATGAAAGTGGTATGGGGGAAGAAGCCTGGAGAGAAAGATTCCTGAACCTAATGATAGACAATATGATGGACCAGAGAGTAAACGAATGTACAAGATTCAGAGGAAACGATGAGCTGGCGAGATTGGACCTAGTTTCTACAAGGGGTATACAAATGAATGATGATATAAGATATAAGTGCCCAGTGGGAAAGAGTGACCATGTAATATTATAAATGGATATAGAAGAGGGAAAGGAAGATAGAGACGATTCATACAAAGGAGACCAATTAAATTGCAGAAAGGCTGATATTGAGAATCTCAAGAACTATTTTAAAAACGTAAACTGGGAGGAGATGGAAAACTCAGAGACGATGCAAGAGAAGTATAACTTATTTTTAGAAATATACAAAAGGAGTCAGGAATATGTCCCAAATATAGACCTAAAGAAGAAGGAAAGAAAGATTGGTTTAATGCAAGGTGTGCTAGGGCAAAGGAGAAAGAGATGGAGCATGGAAAAGGTGGAGGAGAAATAGAAATCCAGTAAATAAGGAAAACTTCAAGGCAGCAAGAAATGAATATGTTAAGGTGAGGAAGGAAGAGGAAAAGAACTTTGAAAAGGACATTGTCGAAAAATGTAAGGAGCAACCAAAATTGTTCTACAGATTCATAAATGGAAAAATTAGGCAAAAAGAAACAATAGAAAGGTTAAAAGGAGAGAACAGGATGGTGGAAGACCCAAAAGTATGGCAGAACTATTAAATAATAAATTCCAGGAGGTCTTTACTAAGGAATCCAAATTTGAAAGGCCACAGGGTAATAGAGAGACAGTCTATATGAAAGAGATTAAAGTAACCAAGCTTGAAATAAAAGAGTTAATGAAGGAACTGGATGAAGAGAAGGCAATGGGACCGGATGAAGTCTCAGGCAGAATACTGAAAGAATGTAGGGAAGAACTAGCAAGTCCTATATACAACATCATAAAATGCTCAATAGAAAATGGAACAGTACCAGTAGAATGGAAAAGAGCTGAGGTGGTTCCCATATATAAGAGCGAAAGGAAGGAAGAACCTTTAAATTACAGACCAGTATCACTAACTAGTGTAATATGCAAGATGTGTGAAAGAATAATAAAGAAACAATGGATCGAGTTCCTTGAAGACAACAAATTGATATCAAATAGCCAATTTGGTTTTAGAAAAAGACGGTTGTGTGTAACTAATTTATTGAGTTTCTATTTTAGAATAGTTAATAGAGTACAAGAGAGAGAGGGATGGGTTGACTGTATTTATTTGGATTTAAAAAAGGCATTTGACAAAGTGCCACATGCAAGATTACTATGGAAGTTAGAGGAGAAGGGTGGCTTAAAAGGAAGCACATTGAGATGGATAGAAAATTATTTGAGAGGGAGAGAAATAAGGACGGTAGTTAAAGATATGAAGCCCAAGTGGAGAGCAGCAGAAAGCGGAGTGCCTCAGGGGTCAGTATTGTCACCAATACTTTTCCTCATTTATATTAACGACATGACAGAAGGAGTGAATAGCTACATAAATCTGTTTGCAGATGATACAAAACTGCAGAGTTATAAAGCAAAAGGAGGATTGTGAAATACTACAAGAAGACCTAAATAAGATGTGGGAATGGAGTAAAATGTGTGAAATGGAATTCAATGTGAACAAAAGCCATGTCATGGAGATGGGAAAGAGTGAAAGACGACCCGTGGGAATCTATAAGATGGGAGGTGGAGTAGAACTGGAGAAAGTAAAAAAGGAAAAGGACTTAGGAGTGACAATGGAAGAAAACAATCAACCGGTAAGCCATATTGATAGAATTTTTATAGACATATAATTTGCTAAGGAATATTGGAATAGCATTTCACTACATAGACAAAGAAATGATGATAAGTACTATAATAAGATCCAGATTGGAATATGCAGGAGTAGTGTGGATCCCTCATAAAAAGAAACATAAGAAAGTTGGAGAGACTACAAAAAATGGCTACAAGAATGGTTCCAGAATTTGAAGGGATGACATATGAGGAGAGACCAAAGGCTATGGATCTACCAACCCTGGAACAAAGAAGGGAGAGAGGAGATCTGATACAAGTTTATAAATTGATCAACGGAATGGACCAAGTGGATAATGAGAAACTGATCCTGAGAGAAGAATATGACATTCGAAGTACAAGATCGCATAGTAAAAAGCTGAGAAAGGGAAAATGTCTGAGAGATGTTAAAAAATATAGTTTCCTGCAAAAATGTATTGAGACGTGGAACAGTTTAAATGAAGAAGTAGTGCCTGCAATGAGTGTGCATACTGTTGCATATCTGTTTATTTTCTTTACTAGTGGAACCAGTGTTGCATAGAGTGTATGTGGATTTTGGGGTGTTGATGGGGGGCACTGAAGGACGCTGTGTTTACCTGCGCTGGATCAGCTGATTTGGCAAGTCTGGCCTGTAACACAGCGTGACGTTCACTTGTGCCTGTTCCCTGCCCCACTGTTACCCTGGATTGTGTTACTGTGGCATCTGTGTAGTAGCAGAACTGTGCTGGCGAGACGGTAGTGTTACCCCCTCATCCTGCCGTTGGAACACCTCCTGCCATATTACGTGTGTCTGCATTCCTTAGCCTCAGGCGAGCTCACGGGACCATGAGTAAGTATCTGTATTCTGGTAGTACCATTCTCCCTCAGACTGCAGGGTCGGCGGTGGAGTGCTCAGCAGAGTGAGCAGTGTGGTGCCGAGTGTGGCAGGTACAGCGGTACACGGGTACATAACAATACTTTTAAAGTAAGATTGGATAAGTGTAGATATGGAGACGAGGCCACACAAGCATAAAGCCCAGGCCCTATAAAACTACAACTAGGTAAATACACACCAGATGTGGTCGAGGAAGGACGCAGTGGCGTCGCCCTCAGCTGATCTTCACTACCTGTTGTATAGTATTTGCAATGGCCTGGGCGAGTAGTGTAGACTCAATTTTCATGAAATCAAGTGTTAAGAATCATGAGTAAAGAAGAGATTCCATCTAAATGCAGGTAAGAGACTAGGGAAAGAATGAAAGATGATGATGACTATGTTGATGAGGGAGTAAGCACATTCAAAGGTTTTGATATGGCGAATACTTCACTACTTAAGAGAGTGTTAAATATTGAATGTAAGCTAGATAAATGGATGAAGGAGAGTATGGGAATGAAAGAGAATGAAGAACAGGAAAAGGAGTTTAAAAAACTGAGAGAAAAGATAAAAAAAAGTGGAAGAAAACAAAGCTAGGCTAAGAGCGGAAAACGAAGAACTGAAAAAGGAAATAGCTAACTACAAGAAGCAGATGGAAGAAGGACTCGGTAAAGCCGAGAAAGAAAGAGAGAAGCTGAAAGATCTAGTAAACAAAGAAGAGGAAAGAGTACAGAACATGATTAAAAAAGAAGTACAAGCACGGAGTGTCCAAGATAAGAAAGATAAGGATGATTTTCAGGAGGTGATTCAAGAACAACTGAAAGAAAAAGAAGAAAATATTACAAACAAAATAATAGGAGTCCTCAAGACAAAAGAATATCTAGTAAGAGAAATTGCAGAAAAAAAAAGAGTGTAATCGTACTTGGAATAAAAGAAAAAAAATATAAAATATAGACCAAGAAGAGAAAAAGAAGAAATGAAATCAGTCAAAGACCTACTAAAAAATCTAAACGACGAAGATAGGCAGAACTTAGAAGAAGTAGAAGAAATAAACAGAATGGGACCATATCAAGAAGGAAAAAACGAGACCAATTAAAATACTACTAAATCACAAGCAGCAACAGAAGAAATATTATATAGAACAACTAAACTCAGAGAAACAGAAGGTTGCAAGGATATATATATATAAAAAAAAATAGAAATGAGGAAGAAACAAACTGGCAGTAGCAGTACGGGAGAAAAATAATGAAAGGTCAGAAGAGGAAAAAAAGGCATTTTTTTTTAGAATTCTAGGAGACAGGATAAGGAAATGGTATATAAAAGAGAAGGAAGAGGAAATAGTGGAACAAGTTTAACTAAAAGTGATAAAGGCAAGAGACTAAAAATGATGTATATGAACATAGACAGGGTTTTATCAAGTAAATTAGAATTAAGAGATTACAAAAAAGAAAGAAGAACTGGATATTGTATGCCTGGCTGAAACAAAACTAAATGAGGCAATCAAATTAAACATAGATCATAGATATAATGTATGGAGGAGAGACAGAGGGGGTAAAGGAGGAGGAGTCATGATAATGTCAAGGAAGGAATGTGGGGAAGGAAAAGCAGAAGTACTGTATATTAAGATGCATATTAATAAAAAAGAGTTAACTATCATTGGAACATATGTGCCACCAAAAACAAATTCATGGACAAATCAAGAATATAAAGACATGATAGATGACACAATAAGGAGTCTAACGAGAATCATTAAGGAAAGGAGAAAAGTGATATTAATAGATTTCAACTGTAAAGAAGTGGACTGGGAAAATTATGAAAGTGGTATGGGGGAAGAAGCCTGGGAGAAAGATTCCTGAACCTAATGATAGATAATATGATGGACCAAAGAGTAAAGGAAAACACAAGATTCAGAGGAAATGATGAGCCAGCAAGATTAGATCTGGTTTTTACAACGGGTATACAAATGAATGATGATATAAGATATAAGTGCCCATTGGGAAAGAGTGACCATGTAATATTAGAAATGGATATAGAAGAGGAAAGGAAGATAGAGATGAATCATACAAAGGAGACCGATTAAATTACAGAAAGGCTGATATTGAGAATCTCAAGAACTATTTTAAAACGTAACTGGGAGGAGATGGAAAACTCAGAGGAGTGCAAGAGAAATATAACTTATTTTTGGAAATATACAAAACAGGAGTCAGGAATATGTCCCGAAATATAGACCTAAAGAAGAAGGAAAGAAAGATTGGTTTAATGCAAAGTGTGCTAGGGCAAAGGAGAAAAGAGATGGAGCATGGAAAAGGTGGAGGAGAAATAGAAATCCAGTAAATAAGGAAAACTTCAAGATAGCAAGAAATGAATATGTTAAGGTGAGAAAGGAAGAGGAGAGGAACTATGAAAAGGACATTGTTGAAAAATGTAAGGAGCAACCAAAATTGTTCTACAGATTCATAAATGGAAAAATAAGGCAAAAAGAAACAATAGAAAGGTTAAAAGGAGAAAATGGGATGGTGGAAGACCCAAAAAGTATGGCAGAACTGTTAAATAATAAGTTCCAGGAGGTCTTTACTAAGGAATCCAAATTTGAAAGACCATAGGGTAATAAAGAGACCATCTATATGGAAGAGATTAAAGTAACCAAGCTTGAAATAAAAATTAATGAAGGAACTGGATGAAGAAAAGGCAATGGGACTGGATGAAATCTCAGGCAGAATACTGAAAGAATGTAGGGAAGAACTAGCAAGTCCTATATACAACTTCATAAAATGCTCAATAGAAAATAGAACAGTACCAGTGGAATGGAAAAGAGCTGAGGCGGTTCCCATATATAAGAGCGGAAGGAAGGAAAAACCTCTAAATTACAGACCAGTATCACTAACTAGTGTAATATGTAAGATGTGTGCAAGAATAATAAAGAAACAATGGATCGAGTTCCTTGAAGACAACAAATTACAATCAAATAGCCAATATGGCTTTAGAAAAGGTCGGTCGTGTGTAACAAATTTACTGAGTTTCTACTCTAGAATAGTTGATATGGTACAAGAGAGAGAGGGATGGGTTGATTGTATTTACTTGGATTAAAAAAAAAAGCATTTGATAAAGTGCCACATGCAAGGTTACTGTGGAAATTAGAGGAGAAGGGTGGTTTAAAAGGAAACACATTGAGATGGATGGAAAATTATTTGAGGAGGAGAAAAATAAGGACGGTAGTCAAAGATATGAAGTCCAAGTGGAGAGCAGTAGAAAGTGGAGTGCCACAGGGGTCAGTATTGGCTCCAATACTTTTTCTCATTTATATAAATGACATGCCATAAGGAGTGAAGAGCTACATAAATCTGTTTACGGACGATGCGGAACTGTGCAGACTTATAAAGCAAAAAGAGGATTGTGAAATACTGTAAGAAGACCTAAATAAGATCTGGGAATGGAGTAAAAAGTTGGAGATGGAATTCAATGTGGACAAAAGCCATATCATGGATATGGGAAAGAGTGAAAGATGACCAGTGGGAATCTATAAGATGGGAAATGGAGTAGAACTGGAGAAAGTAAAAAAGGAAAAGGATTTGGGAGTGACGATGGAAGAAAATAATCAACCGGCAAGCCATATTTGCTAAGGAATACTGGAAAAGTATTTCCCTACATGTACAAAGAAATGATGAAGAAACTGATAAGTACTATAATAAGACACAGATTGGAATATGCAGTAGTGTGGACCCCTCACAAAAAGAAACACATAAGGAAGCTGGAGAGACTACAAAAAATGGCTACAAGAATAGTCCCAGAACTTGAAGGGATGACATATGAGGAGAGACTAAAAGCTATGGATCTTCCAACATTGGAGCAGAGAAGAAAGAGAGGGGATCTCATACAAGTTTATAAATTGATAAATGGAATGGACCAAGTGGATAATGAGTATCTGATCCTGAGAGAAGAATATGGCAGGCGAAGCACAAGATCGCATAGTAAGAAGCTGAGGAAGGGAAGATGTGTAAGAGATATTAAAAAGTATAGTTTCCTGCAAAGATGTGTTGAGACGTGGAACAGTTTGAATGAAGAAGTAGTGTCTGCAACGAGTGTGCATACTTTTAAAGTAAGATTGGATTAGTGTAGATATGGAGACAGGGCCATATGAGCATAAAGCCCAGGCCCTGTAAAACTACAACTAGGTAAACACACACACACAGACACTCACACACACACACACACACACACATACACATATATATGTATATATATATATATATATATATATATATATATATATATATATATATATATATATATATATATATATATATATATACAGGCAACCCCCGTTTAACGAAGGTTCACACAACGAAATTTCGCTACAACGAAGGTTTCATTTTACTACCATCTGCTCGTTTAATGAACACCAAACTCGCTTTAACGAAGTTTTATCCAGGTAATTTTTTTCCAAATTTGAAAGCCCCACCATAACACGCAAGCTGACAGGCTTTTGAATACACCAGGAGCTGCTGGTACTAAGGCCTGCCTCAGGAAAAATCCTGGGACACCTATAGAATAAAGATCAAGATCAAGATCAAGCCTCTCGTGGACAACACGCGCAACACTCACTCCCCAGTCAAAACATAACAGCCTCAGCAGCAGCTTGTCTTCCCTAGCTCAGCTTACCACCAAAACGCCCTGCAATTGGCCTAGTGTTCGTAAGAAGACCAGGAAGTCTCTTACTCTCCAAATGAAGTTAGATATTATTCACAGACATGAGAGAGGCCAGAAAACTATAGCAGTGCTGGCCACTATCTTGACTCCATATTATACTGTCTCTATTTTCAAGTCAGCAGACTTTATTAAGGAGGCTGGTGAGACTGTATCTTCCTTGCAAGCTAAAAGAACCACCTGAACTCTTGACTCTACAATGGATAAAATGGAAAGCCTTGTGGAAATGTGGTACATAAGTTTTGTATGCAGTACAATGATGCGCACTTTGTTTACATTCAACAGGTTGCCGGTTAGTTCTTTCCCGTTTCACTCTTCCTTCCTTCATAAAGTTAAGATCATCAACATTATAAAGTTACATACATACATACATTAGTGTACATTATAATGCCTTAAATTAAACTACTTAAATGTTTAACTTCATAATTCTTACTTACATTAAACCTTTTACTGATGCACTCTCGCTTTGCTTACTCTCAATGGAAGTTCAAATCAGGGTTAAACTTGTTATAATCGGTTTGCTTAACGAAGTTTCGCTTAACGAAGCGTTTTTTAGGAACGTAACCCCTTCGTTAAACGGGGTTGCCTGTATATATATATATATATATATATATATATATATATATATATATATATATATATATATATATATATATATATATATATATATATATATATATATATATATATATATATATATATATATATATATATACAGTGGTACTTTGACATACGAAATTAATTCGTTCCATGATGATCGTTGTATATAAAAAAAAATGTATATCAAATAAATTTTTCCCATAGAAATTAATGTAAATAGTTAATTAGTTTTAGTGATACGAATGTACCCTCCCAAAAAAATTAACATGCTTTAAATACCAACCAAATATAGATTTCATATAAGATAAATACAATGTTTATTGTATGCATGATATAAATGTACTATATTGCCCAAAATAACAAATCAACCCGCAAAACTCGAGACACATCGATAGACGTTCATCACGCAAGACTCGAGGCACGTCGAAAGATGTTTAGGCATTTTTGGGCTATATTTTGGCTATTTTTCTTCCTGTCTTCTTTGCTTGTGAGCTGGCAACATTCATCAGGAGTAAACATATGTTATACATGACTGTGTCACCAACTCCCACGATAGATGGTGGTAGCGACAGTGATTTCACGGTGTCTGATTCCGCCACTTCTCCCGAGCACCTTACTTCTACACCTCCGGTCTCTCGCCATGTAGCAGGAAGACAACATTTGAAGGAGAGGGGTATCAGAACATGCGACAGGAGAGAGAGAGAGAGAGAGAGAGAGAGAGAGAGAGAGAGAGAGAGAGAGAGAGAGAGAGAGAGAGAGAGAGAGAGAGAGAGAGATACAAGGGTTCTGTTTTCTATCGCTCTACCCAAGGCTGCGAAACCCGATCAGATGCAAGGCCACGAACACCGATAATATCACCTCATTCAACCTGTGATATTTTGGTAACCATAGCATCTAGAGACTTCTGGTTTTTTGTATTCCAAAGAGGAAGAGTTGCTTGTGAGCAGAACACCATTTGTACTCATTCGTTTATTGAATTTCCAAGTGTAATCAGTATGTGAATACAGGTTATTTTGTGTGTTTTTCGCCAAATCTGCTGAGTTAACGTGATAAAACTTTGTTTATGTAGTACGAAGGAGGAATTGGCGAGTTACCTGTGCCTTACTATTGGTACGCCACATGACCTGGAGTTTTTCTTTTAACACCTTATGTGCTTTAAAGGCAGAATGATACACCAACAATGGTTTGACTTTACAGTTACTACTAGCGTTAACGCAGAGGGCCAAGTCCCAGATACACACACCATGTTCATATTTTGCAATTATCTTGTGTTTCATATCCATTGCGAGACTCTTCTAAGTTTCTTCTTTTCAGCCTTCTTATTTTTACTTTTGGAACCCATGATCACAAGGTCTTGAGTTCATAAAACCTAAGAAAAAATACACACTGCCGAGGAGCACAGACACATACATGCACAAAGGATGAACAATGATACACAACACGAACTGAATGTTCGGGTGGACGCGGGTAGCCGAGTGATCGCTGCGCCATCTACCGATGGCTATTTGTATCTTAAAAATATCTTCATATTTTGAGACGTAAATCATATGAAATTTTTCGTTGTCTATCAAATAAATCATATGTTGGAGCATTCATATCTCAAAGTATTACTGTATGTGTGTGTATATATATATATATATATATATATATATATATATATATATATATATATATATATATATATATATAGAGAGAGAGAGAGAGAGAGAGAGAGAGAGAGAGAGAGAGAGAGAGAGAGAGAGAGAGAGAGAGAGAGAGAGAGAGAGTGTGTGTGTGTGTGTGTCAGGTCACCAGGCAGGCACGCACATGCAAATCAATTCACTTTCTGGGCACCACAAAGGAAGTAAACACTGACGTTTTCCCGTCTTACTGTGTGTTGTACAGCCAAAAAAAGTCTCTGCATCCAATGATGTTAAAAAAATAAGTGGAGCTTAGGGCAATAACTGAAATAAAAGGCTGTCTCATCTTATGTTTCTTCTCACCACTCATTATGTTAGACTGGCTATCTGGAGAGGAGATAACAGTAAATATTATGTAAATTTCCAGTCTCATTTTCACTTTTATAACCAACACCTTTACTGTATTTATTGATTTATGACATAATCACCTGCAGAGATCTTTATATTTCTTATGTCCTCCCCTGCACTTTTTTTTGTTTTTAGCAAAATCATGCACTAAATTGAATAAAAAACTATTATCCCATTTTCCTTGAATTAATGAGAGAGATATAGTAACGTGGCATGGATTACTGGCATCACCCTGTGGGCCAGTAAAATTTAGTTTTATTATAACCTAGTAATGCCCTACCCTGGTTGGCACGCTACCCTCCAAGGGCCTTTTATGGAGGGCTTATGTGTTACCCACATAATTACTTATTTGTTGAGACTAGACATGTTTATCCTCAACCATTTGACAGTTAGGCATAATAATGATCAATTCATTAACAAGTTATGTTAGTTTTGTATGAAAATAGGTGGCGCATTGACTAACACTGACATTCATGTGTACTATTGAAACCGTTAGCAGACCTCAACATACCTCACTTATGGTTGAAAACACACTGTCTAGTTTTTCCTGGTCCACACACAACATTGGAAAGGTACTGGCGGAAAAATTTTAACTTTGCCTCATCATTTCCACTCTTTGTTTATGTGTTATGGGACTTAACATGGGACATAACGCACAGGCTCTCCAGCTATATACAGGTAACTCAATTTACACGATAGATGTGTTCCAAGAGGCATCGCATATATCAAAATTCATGCAAAACAAACATGTAATTTTCATAAGAAACAATAGATAATAGGGGGGATGCGGGATGTGGTCCAAAAAAATTTGTACAAAATACTTCTATTTATTTGGCTAAATTAACATGTTTTTATTATTTACCATTCTAAATACTAGAAGTGTATTTAAAGTAAAGGAAAAAGCAAGAAATAGTAAGAGAAAGCAAAAAATAAGAAGAGAAAACAATAAAACAAAGAATACGTAAACACAACACTCACTGCGTCACTGTCTTCACCACTCACACCACAGTCAGTCACCATCTTCCTCTGAGCTTTTCCACTTTATCAAAAATCCACTTATCAAAAATAACCCCACATGCAGAAGAAGATGAAGGAGGTTTTGGGGCCATCTTGGTAAATTATAGGCAGATTGAAGAGATTCCGTCTGTACTCAGACTGTAAATGAGGCACGAGAAGAGGAAGGAGCAGTGGAGCTCCAACCTATCGACCAGCTGTGGAACTCTCTGGAGTGCAGTTTGAAATTGCGTCTGGCGCTCAGTTTGAAAATGCCAAATCGCGTATAAGCAAACCGATCGTGCAAATTGAATTAATTATAATATTTTTTCGGTTGCGTAATAACAAAAATACTCAAACTTCTAAATAGTCAAACTTTTCAAAACTCAAACTTAAAAGTTTGATTTAATACTTGAAAAAATACCTGATAGTTGAACATCCACACATGTGGTTGTAAACAAAGGCTTCCTGGCCTGTCCCTCACCTCCTTCCTCCACTTGCCCATTCTGTCTGCAGTTTTTCATTTATTCGCTTACATTAACACCAAAGGCTTATTAGTGGTGAAAATATCTGGTAATCAAACTACAGCACATTTGGTCGTGTATAAAACTCTATCCTCTCCTTCTCACAACCATCACTGCCCCATTCTGATACCGTATTACTGGCAATTTGGTATACTAAATATCGATGCGCATCCCTAGTCCTGCTGCAGTCTTGAGAAAAACAACATTTTTCTGTGTTGTGTCAGTAGTTTTTCATTTAGAAATTTACGATGACACCAAAGAGGCTTATTAACCTCTTCCCCAACAATTTTTTAGTTAAAAATGTTTCTTTTTCAGACTAATTTTCTTATTTTGGTTCTATATAGTATTTTTCATGCTGATTATGAAAACAGCTTGTAATTACTGTTTTTCCCCATTTTTGTGGTTAACTTTTTATTTTGAAAATACCTTTGTTGACATATACGAGTTAACTCGTCTTCCTATAAACTCCAAGCTCTCCCCTCACCTCCCTCCTTCTCCTCCTCCTCACTTGTCGAGAAATATTCATTGTCTGATGAACTGGCAGTGTCATCAGAAGTATTCAAGCTTTTGAGGGAAGGTTCATATTTGCTATCTTCCTCAGAACTAGACATTTGGGGTGTAAATTATTTGAAAAGGGTACAAAAAATGAGTGGTAATGTGGATGAAAACAACACCCATGCGACGACAGTGGTTGCCGGAGCAAGTCTAGTAAGAGCGTCCTTGAAATCCCACCGCTCCACCCTGTCGCCTCTGCCAGGCGTACGATTTGATGAGAATACTCATTTCACATGTAGAATGGCTTAGAAAGGCTCAGAATCAACGAGAATATACGTTTGTAGCTGGTTTTCGAAGGTCAAGTTTTAGACGAGTATACTCATTGACGAATGAAAACGGAACATTTAGTGAAAACGAATATATACGTCTGTAACTGGTTTTTGAAGGTCAAATTTTAGACAAGTATACTCGTCGACGATTGAAAACGGAACATTTGGTGAAAACGAGTATACTCGTTTCTGCCGAGGAAGGGGTTAATGGTGAAAATAAGGAATCTGGTGAGAGTGCAAGTGTTAGTGAGCCACAGCCCTACACTAGTGGATTCACAGGAATAACACTAGGAGAAAAGTTACAAAGACGTTTTCATGGATGGTGATTTGTCTTGCAACGACCTCCTTCCTCCTCTCCACCCTTCTGCCCTCCTCTTCTAAGTTATCCATCACCAGTCCTCATTTATGGTATGTACAAATCATAATCATAAAAGATACATTGAATTTTTTTTAAACTTGAGGGTTTGGTAAGATTGGAACGAATTACCTGATTTACAGGTATCAATAGTTGAACTTTTTAATACTCGAACAGCCATTTGGAACTAATTAAGTTTGAGTATTGAGTCTCCGCTTTGTGTATATATATATATATATATATATATATATATATATATATATATATATATATATATATATATATATAAATATATACAGGTAACCCCGTTTAACGAAGGTTCACACAACGAAATTTCGCTACAACGAAGGTTTCGTTTTACTACCATCTGTTCGTTTAACGAACACCAAACTCGCTTTAACGAAGTTTTATCTAAGTAATTTTTTCCAAATTTAAAAGCCCCACTGTATCATGCAAGCTGACAGGCTTTTGAATACACCAGGAGCTGCTGGTACTAAGGCCTGCCTCAGGAGAAATCCTGAGACACCTGTAGAATAAAGATCAAGATCAAGCCTCTCGTGGACAACACAGGCGCTGCCGATACAAAGGCCTGACTCAGAAGAAATTCTGCGTCACCTGTAGCATCAAGATCAAGATCACGCGCACCACTCACTCCCTAGTCAAAACAAAACAGCGTCACCAGCAGCTCATCTTCCCTAGTTCAACTTACCACCAAAACGCCTTGCAATGTGGCCTAACGTTCCTAAGAAGACCAGGAAGTGTCTTACTCTCGAAGTGAAGCTGGGTATTATTCACAGACAAGAGAGAGGCCAGAAAACTAATAACATTGCTTGCCACCATCTCGACTCCATCTACTGTCAAATATTTTCAAGTCAGCAGACTCTATTAAGAAGGCTGGTGAGACTGTATCTTCCTTGAAAGCTAAAAGAACCACCTGAACTCGTGACTCTACAATGGATAAAATGGAAAGCCTTGTGGAAATGTGGTACATAAGTTTTGTATGCGGCACAATGATGCGCACTTTGTTTACATTCCACAGGTTGCCGGTTAGTGTATTTCCCATTTCACTCTCCCTCCCTTCATAAAGTTAAGATCATCAACATTATAAAGTTATGTACATACATACATTAGTGTACATTATAATGACTTAAATTAAACTACCTAAATGTTTAACTTCATAATTTTTATTTTCATTAAACCTTTTACTGTACTATGATGCACTCTTGCTTTGCTTACTCTCACTGGAAGTTTAAATCAGGGGTTAAACTTGTTATAATCGGTTAGCTTAACGAAGTTTCGCTTAACGAAGTGTTTTTTAGGAACGTAACCCCTTCGTTAAGTGGGGGTTGCCTGTATATATATATATTCTATCCAACTCTTTAATACATGAGTTAACCAGTATTCTCAATAATTCATCCCTTTCTCTGTTGTACTCTGGAATCCTACTTGGTTCTGTAGTCCACTTCCCATGACTTGAACTTTTTCAAGAGGGATGTCTTAATTTTTGACACTTGCTTTTGACTCTGTTCAGCGTCCATCTCAGTATCTCAGTGAGCTTTTTTTTTTATTCATTTGTTACCAAAGTGACCAAGGCCAAGTCCAAGCATAGTGAGGTGATCTCTCTCTCTCTCTCTCTCTCTCTGCCCCCATCACTCAACTATTTCACCACCTCCTATTGCCTTATACATTACAATATTCCTGTAGATTCTTGCATTCAATCTTAGTAAATTCATTCATGGCAACATTGTGGTGCTTCATGTAAAGCTTATGATTGTATTTAAAGAAATTTGAGTTAAATAGTGAGGTACAGTCAAATTATTTATTGCCCTTCTGACCAACCTTTCTTGAGTTTTGTCATCCAATCACCTGCCACTGAATAGCTAAGCCTTTCTTCTCATCCCTGTAAGAGGAGCAAGGCTTGCCAGTTTATGTGAAACAGAGTATACTGCAATGTTACAGATTCCACTCCCAAATATTACTTGCTACTTGTTGCTTCTGTTTCCAGGAACTCATTCCACTTCTTAATTCTCTCTTCCCGTTCAGCAGCAGTCTCCTCAATCCTGTAGACAAAAACATGTAAATTACAATACAGTATGTGTTTTCCTTCTGTATGAAAAAGTTTCTGATTTTCAAAAAACTCCTTCATCATTATTCACATTATACTTGCTGCATTATGTCTAACAGAAAACAACTACCCTAGCCTATATCAATATAATCTGGACTTTCAAGTTTCCAATTCAACATCTTAGATTTTAACATCAAATTTAATTCTAACCATCTGTTAATCTGATGAATTGCCAATTTTGATATTAAGGTATGTGAAAAGTTTAAAAGTGCAATGAGACACATTGCTCTTCTCCCTTGGAGGGCATTTTGTGACTGTGCTGCTCCCTACTGAACATAATAATTAGTTTGACTTGTAGGGCCATGAGGTTGATGTATGACATGTAATTGACTTAAATAACTAAAAGATTCACAGGCAATTTGTTAGAGGGAAGTTACTACCTACCTATATGTCTAGTCACCACATCCCTCATCCACTTCACATACTCTAGATTTTGCATTATCTAGGGATATGAAAGTATAGTAATTTGTACGATAACGGTTTTTTCTTCTTCCTGTCTGCTAGCATTAAAGTAAGCAACATATTTGTACCTTTTGTTTGTTCAGTATCAATAAAAATGAGCCTCTGACTGAAGGTCTGACCCAGACTGAAACTGGCAACTTAACACTTTAGTATTTTTAATTCAAGAATATATATTTTTTAATTATCTGCATCACAAACTGCACCCACAGCACAGAAAAAAGTAACACCAGCATACACCTTTAAATTGTATGCACTGCAACACCTGGATGCCATGGCCATCTTGGCTGTATGTGCACACTCCACTGTTCCTATGAAAGGCATGAAGCAAGGAGAGCAGGATACTTGCTATGTATGATGCAGGTAAGTGAAAAGAAAATTAATATTAGGATTAAATGTTAAGTGTTTGACATCTAAGTTGCATCATATAGCTTTGGTAGACTACAATATTAAGATGGAGGGTCATGTCCATGAAAAGGGAATCAGGATTATATGTAAAGAGGGTGTTATGTTCACTAAACATACCTAATAGACTGCCCTGGTCACTAATCAGTGCTTTATCTTTGAATGCGACAGAATAAGCACTGGGGAGTGTATAAACAGTCAAGATGGTCACAGCACTCAGGATCAGCTGTGCACTAAACTTAAAGGTATATGTTGGTGTTATTTCTCATGTGCTGTGGGTGCAATATGTGTATGGGATAGGGCCCAAGTTATGTGTGATGGAGGTTAAATGTAAAACAAATCTATTCTAATGTTTTTTGTAACATTTCAATACTGAGAGTTTACTGTCCACATAATTATCATGTGCATTTTAATGCCCAATTCTACTAAAATAGATAAAAAACATTGATTTGATCATATCATAAGCTGATGATGTAGATTCTAATATATTTGACACCTGAATGGTCTCCAATACACACTTAAGGAGTCAAATTATTATGCATTTTGCATTTACAAAGAAGTTACAATGGTACAAAAAATACTGTATTTTGATGTAAATGCTGTCAAACATAATTATACACCACTTTGAATGCATCAAAGATAAATATGTACACTTTAGCTGTATTGATTTTCATCTCATTAGTTTTCGAGCCTGTGGTGGATGTCATTTCTCACTCAGAAACAGGGCCACCACATAATTGGGACACTAAGCAAGATAAACTTATCAAAAAAAATTATGAAACTTACTTGAACTTCTCTTTACCATCCCAGGTAGTGACATACAGTGTACGCCCTGCATACATCCGCTTATGAAGAGTAGCCACACACATATCTGCACTTTCTACTTCTTCAAATGTGACTTGAACCACGCCTTCAGGATGCAGCTAAGGAAGAAAGGATTGCAGGTGAGACTAAAGGTTATCATGTACAATATTCACAAAGAAAAATAATTTTTGTGTCTAGTTGACCATCAATGGAGGCACAAAATGCTGCTGAGCAATACTCCATGTCAGGAGGGCGGCCAATCCAGGATGAGCTGCTGTTATAATTTAGAAAATTCTGAATTAGTGTCTTTTTTTTTGAGACAGAAAGGATGCTCCCAGCTTTTCTGCTGTCTATTTGAAATGAAATATTTCTTTTATAAAACTGTTGTTCTTGATTTTTTAAGAACATTAATGATAACTTCATAAAAACTACTTTAGCAAGAAGGAGGATGAGAAACATCTAGTGAAGATTTTTTTAGAAAGGGTTAGCTCAAGTAAATCCAATATCAAGAAAGAGAGAAACTGAGTGCTATTGAAGTAATAACCAAACTTAACCTTACCTAAGCACTAGTTATAGAGGAAAAAGAAAAGAAGCCTAAATGGTGTGAAAAGACTTGATATTTGAACCTTAAAGTTGCTAATTGTGAACTAATTATATTAACCATTTGACTTTTTTTTTCTTTCTTAATGTTATGGCCTATACCACCTGTAGGTATACTTAAGGAGTATGGGAAGCACTATCCAGCTTCGACACATTAGCGGCACAGGCAATTTTATTTATAGTGGTACCCATATTAGGGCCCATATCACCTACACAAGTGCATCTTTGGTGTATGGCAATTACACCTCCACCTAGAACCTGGGTATCATGGTGACATGTAGGTAACTTTAAACTGCTTGACAAATTAAAAACTTTTAAGGCGGCATGTAGTGGGATTCGGAATTACGCAAGGACGTCTGCCCAATCCCACGTTCACCACCTTATCCACTACACCACCACCTCCCCTTATAAGTTGTATTGAAAATACACTTGATTTATATGTATCTGATTTCATATAACAGTAAAAATATATCCATTCAACACCAGCTTTAACATGCTATTAATAAATAAACATTGCAGCAAAACTTTGATCTTACATCAAATAGTTCCAACTTCTTTATTTTGCCAAAGTTTGAAGCCTGGCTCCTCATGGCTTCTTTATGGTCTAGGATTTTGTCCATGGCAACTTCAAACTCCTTTGGATCAAACACATTACGGATCACAATTGTATTCTCCCATTTCTTCCTCTGTCCCCTCATAGGCTCTGGTCGCCAATCAAATAACCTGCAAAAATAAGTAAAGAGCTGTTATATTTGTATGAAATCAACTATAGTAAAACACTCTTTAAGTGAATGTCATTAGGGAAGGAGAGCAGTTTCAGTAGAACTTGAGATTTCGATAACAGATTTACATTTACAAATTTATTATAGTAATCCCATCTTTGTGCTTTTAATCAAGATTATTATCAATTAATACAAAGAGAAGTTTAGCATTTAAAGTATAGTTGCTGATTTTAATAATAATGTCATGTTGTATCATGATGGAGGATGAAACTAAAAACAGAGGAACCTTGATTCCTGAATCTAATCTGTTCCATGACTCAATTTGTGAACCAAGATCTTTGTCAATCAAAAAAAATTTTCATAATGAAATTGATGAAAATACAATTAATCTGCTTCAGCCTCAGAAACATTACTTTGAAAAAAAAAAAAAAAAAGTTTTCCAATAGAAAAACACTGCAACTGTCTAGCCCAGGGTTTCTTAGTTCGGGGTTCGTGAACCACCAGGGATTCACAAGAGATTTCCAGCGGTACTTAGATGGCTGATTTAATGATACATCCTTTGCAGAATATCTTTGTCTATTGAGTTAGTGTTAGTCATTAAGTTAACATTCTGTTCGATGTCAAATTATTGGGGGTTCGGGTAGATGGTCTTATAACTAAGAGGGTTCTTAATGAGAAAAATATTGAGAAACCCTGGTCTAGTTTATTCACAAATCAAAGCCTCACTAACACTATCTCCAGCTAGCAGCTTTCTATTTAACCACACTAACAACTATTGTGTTTTTCATTTCCTCTATCACATTACCGTATTTTACACCTTGGAAGACGCACCCTAATATTTGAAAGAAATTTCTAAGAAAAAAAAAGTCATTCTCATACAAGAACGCATTCACCATATATCCGACCACTGAATACAAAAACATCACAAGCAAGGAGTCTGCAAGACACTATTGTTTCACCACTCATTACAAATTTGCTGGAGCGCTCACCACAAATTTAAAACTATGTAAATAAAAACACCATAGGTAAATACATATACACAGTGAAACAGTCCATCTCTTCTTGTTTTAGTGGCGGGCAACAGCATGTTTTGGACCTGTTGTTTACATTACGGAATCACTTGTCCGATCGCCAAAACCGAACATGTCAGTGCTGCAGTTTGTATTTATTTTATTTTGCAGTCGTGCTTCATAGGCTTTATCAATGTGAATACAATTCACAAATGGAGTTTTGACTCTTGCTTGAATGAGTAAGTCACTTGGATGCTCTATCAATAAAGGTATAAAGGCACCTGGCATGATGTGTGTACGTTCGTGTGCATGTATGTGTGTGTTGCAATGAGACGAGGGAGCGGCCTGTTTTCTCCACACGCTGAGTAGGCTGCAGGAAGGATTATGGTATTGTAAATACTTGTAACACCTAAGTACTGAGTTTACATAATATAAAAGGCTAAATTAAATGGTACTTAGCTAACATCATAATGTAATGACTCAACATACAAATCCAGGTTGCTATCTGTCAAGTATCCAAGCTCACTTGAGGTTGGATGCTGCCTTACAATACAACATTCATCTTGGAAGACGCACTAGTATTTTTCAGGGTATTTTTTAGGAAAAAAAGTGTGTCTTGTAAGCCGTAAAATACAGTAGATGTTTGCTTTAGCCCTGGAACTCATTCCTACAGCAGGTTATTTCAGTGACTTATTTCAAAGCATCCCTTTCTGTTTACTATGTTAACCATCTTTTACAAATCTGTTCAATATGTATAAATGTATCTAAATATGTCAACACGTGTACATATATGTATGAACATATCTGTACATAGTACTTCAGTGTATATTCATGTATGTTTGTAAAGATACAAATTTATGAAAAGAAAATTAGAAGAACCTACAGTGTGTTTTTCTCTAGCACAAGAAATCTGACAAATTTCATCCCCAAATTAAGTTAAGAACTTATCTGAGAAGATGACAGAGTAGGTGGGTTGGTTCAACCTTAACATTAAAGATTATTGTAGTAGCTGCAGTGGCTGCAACCAACAATCTCTCTCTCTCTCTCTTCTTCTGCAGCATTATTAGCCCGTTTCTAAATGGGGTCGCTGTTCTTGATGAGTCTCCTCCATCTAGCCCTATCCTCTGCCACTTCGAGGTCCAGGTTCTTCTCCCTACTGTCAGCCACAACACAGTCCTTCCATCTCATCCTGGGTCTTCCTCTCTTCCTCCTGCCATCCACCTCCAAGTCCATCATCTGCCCCTCCCCATTCCCGTCCTCTCACCTCACAACATGTCCAAACCATCTCAACTGCGTCTCCTGCACCTTCTTACTTACATTTGCTACTTTAGCTGTAACTCTTATGACCTCATTCTTAATTCTATCCTTCCTTGTAACTCCATTCATCCACTTCAACATTTTCATTTCTGCCACTTTCATTCTCTCTTTTCATTAGTCTTCTTTATTGGCACAGTCTCTAACCCATATATCATTGCTGGTCTCATCACTCTTCTATAAACTTTCCCTTATAGTTTCACTGGCATTCTTCTGTTGCTGAGGACTCCAGATATATCCCGTAAATTTTTACATCCTGCTTGTATCCTCCTGGTAACTTCCACCTCTTCATTGCTATCCTCTGCCACAGTTGATCCTAGATATCTAAAGTTCCTTACTCTGTTCATGGGCTGGCCATCTAGGTTAATGCTCCTTGCATCCCTGTTCCTTTCCTGGTCTTCATCTTGGTCTGTTATCACCAGATATTCCGTCTTCTGCTTATTCGCATTCCATGGCACCCCAGTGCTCCACGCCACTCCTCCACTCTCTCCTCTACTTCTTGCTTTGTCTCACCAACCAACACCACATCATCTGCATACATAATTTCCCATGGCATTCCTTTTCTTACCCCCTCCATCAGCACATCAAACATTATGTTGAAGAGGAAAGGGCTGAGAAATGAGCCTTGATGCAGCCCAACCCACATATCAAAGTTCCCAGTCATACCAGCTACACATTTAACTCTCGTTTTCATATTCCTATACATCTCCATAATCAGCTTCACATATTTCTCAGGCACTATTTTCTTCCTCAAGCATCTCCATACCTCTTGCCATGGGATCCGATCATACGCTTTCTCTAAGTCTATAAATATGTACTTCATGTATCTCTCTCTGTTTCTCTCTGTACTTTTCCATAATCTGTCTTATTATGAATATTGCATTTGTTGTTCCCTTTTGAGGCATAAATCCAAACTGACTTCTTGATATCTCCACCTCTTGTCTCAACCTCCCATCCATAATCCTCTCCCAGATCTTCATTGTATGGGACAGGAGCTTTATATGGCAACAGTTTGCACAATCCTGCACATTCCCTTTCTCCTTGAAAATTGGGACTTTTATGCTCTCTCTCCACTCCTCTACTATAACTTCCTGATCTTCAATCTTCTTCATTAGTCCCCACAGGATATCCACTACTTTACCTAAAGCCTTCCATGCCTCCACGGGGATATTAACTGGTCCAACGGCCTTGTTGTTCTTCATCTTTTCATGGCCCTCTCAACTTCCATTCTATCGGCCTTGTTGATCCTTCACACTCAGTTCCATTTTTTAAGAACTCCCTGTGGTTTTCCTCATTCAATATTCTTTCCTCTGCTGGGACACTTTCCATTACGCTCTCCAGCCTTCTCCAGAATATTTCCTTTTCTTCCTCTGTATCTCCCGTTTGTGCAGCATAGGCACTTATAATGTATAATGCACATGCTTCATACATTAATTTCATCATAATAATTCTATCTCCTTCCCTTATTACACTTACAATATTTTCCTTCATATCAGGTGAGAGAACAATTCCAACTCCATTTCTTACTTCTGGAGTTGCTTGTATCCTTCTGCTAGTTCCTTTGCCTTGTTTCCTTTCCATCTCATTTCCTGCACACACAGAACAACACTGCCTATTCTCATCCTCATGAACTCCACCACCTCTCTCCCTCATCCATTCATGGTGCCAAAATTTAGTGTTCCCACTTTCAAACTAATTGGAACTTCCTTCTTTGGCCATGCATGCACACTGTGTGGTAGCCCTTGCTTCACCACAGAGGTCGGGCGAGTTCCCTGTGTGTCGCTTCTGGGGTACGCTCTAGCATTTATCGGTACTTCTATATTGAGACTCATCATCCTGGTGTTGGCATATGGTTTTATGGCTGGATGCCCTTCCTGACACCAACCCTCCCCATTTACCCAGGCTTGGGACCAGCACCGAGATGAGCTGGCTTGCTCCCCTCGGTGGCTGGGTTGGCTGCAGCCAACAATCTCCTTGCTAAACTCACATCACTGAATAGCCCCAGTGGTGGCTCCCCCATGTTAGGTATGATTTGAGATCTGACTGTATCCAAGTCTCAGACACAAACATTTTAGTAACGTTCATATTGTAATCCAAAATGCATAAAACAAAAAATGTTTTAGACTTCTAGTGTACATAGATCTGCATGATGGAATAATCATAACACTATTCATATATATACAGTGGTACCTTGGAGTACAAACGCTTTTGAGTACGAACAATTTGAATTATGAACAAAAAAATCGTGGTTTATTTTTGCATTGGAGGACGAACTTTGCTTTGGAGTGCGAACAATAACAAACGCGGTCAACAGATTGAGCGCAGCACTACGCAATCAGCTGACTGCATGCTGGGGCACCACGCTGCCTCAGTGCCTCAGGAATGTTTGTAATTGTTTGTTTGTTGTTTTGTAGTGCCTGGGATAATAATATTAAGTGTTTTTAGTTATCAAGATCATTGCCTAATGTAGCAGCACACATAGTCACGAGACATACAGACAGACGTATGGAAGATTCTAGAAGATCTGAGAGGAAGAGAGAGTATTCAGTTCATGAATTAAAAGCCTTAACCCTTATAGCCTGTCAGGCACGATCGTGGCTCTTATGTTAGAGCCCGTCAGATATGATTATGGTGCTTTTCAGAAGCCACGCTCCCACGGTCCAGATATATCTTTATATCTAGACCGTGCGCGCTCCTTTATGCCACACAGTTTATTTATGCTTGAGGCTATCTGTCATATCTCGAGGCCTGTCATTGGCCCATTGTTTTCATGATGGTGGACACTTAGCCAATCATGTATCAGCTTTTACAAGGATATGTTTGTGGAAGTGTGAGGGCGCCAAGCATGAGGTTGGTGAGAGCACTTATGTCAGTATGCTGTATTTTATCATATTTTATGTATTTCTTGGTGAGATATAAGATATACATGTATTTCCATGGATAAGTAAGCAGTTCAGAAACATATTATGATGCATGAAAATATTGGAATCATTATTTTTATCTCGTTACTGGTTTAGATAAGAGTGCGTATTGCTGGCTTGATGGAGTCGTCTGAGGAGGATGTGTTGACGCTTGTTTCCGACCGCGAAAAAGTTGAATTTTCACATTACAATTTGCTTACTTCTCTGATTTATTTTCCATAATGAATGCAGTATATCAAAGAAAACTTATTGGCTTATATAAGAGTGTGCGGTGCTGGCTTCATGAAGTCACATGAGGAGGATGTGGTGATGCTTGTTTCTGACCACGAGAAGTTGAATTTTCATTATATTACATTTTGCTTACTTTCCTGCTTTATTTTCCTATCTTCTATAGTTATAGCATAATAGTAGTAGTAGTATATATATAGTAATAGTATGGAAAAAGTAAGAAACTAGGTGAAAAATACAATTTTTTAGTCTTGGGAGGTGGTTTGGAACAAATTATAATTTCTTCCATAAGAATACATGTATTTTGATGCTTTGGAGTAAGAACGTTTTAGAGTACGAACAAAATTTTGAACGGATTAAGTTTGTATTCCAAGGCACCACTGTAGATTGCAATGAGAGGCTGAAACTAAGTAGTTAAAATGACTTAGCTGGAAATGATTGGGCTATGCAAAGAAGGAATGGTGAAAATATTGAAGATCTAATAAATAAGTAATGAGGAATGATATGTGGAACAACTGAATAGGTCAAACAACACCCAAAGATAGTTTGATCAAATAAAGATTGGCAGAAAGTGAGATGATTATGATATATAAATATGTGAATATGATAGAAACAGTGGGTGCAGGAGTGTGATATCCTATGAAATGTGAGGGCAGTAATAAAATATGTGTAAGAGATGGTGAAAGAAGAATGAGAAAGACATAGTGCGCAAGGTAGGAATGCAAAATTAGAGGGGAATGTATTACCTCAAATCAGGGCCTACCAACTTATATACTGTAGTCACAAATAGTACATAACTGGAGCATATTGTAAACACTGAAATACCGAACAACTGATCTGGATACTCAAATAAATTTGAGGTTTGGGAGAAAGCTCCCAAAACAAATCTGGGACATGGGTATTAAAGGGCCACCACATTATTGATCAAGCAATAAGATGCATCTGAAGACTTTTACATAAAAACTCTTCTATCACACCTATCCCCTTAGGTAAATTGTTGGCAACAGGCCTCCAAATATAAAATGAAAAGTAAGAAAAATCTTGCATACACTCATGGTTACAATATTGATTCTCTTTTCTTGTCCAAACTTTTCTCTCCATCTTTCTTCTTACTTAGTCAAATACAATTTCTCAAGATTTTTTTTTATTTGTAATTTTTATTGCTTATTATATTTGGAATGAATAGTAAATAAATAACATGAAATCCCCAATTCTGACAGACCACACGGATAACACTTCATACAATGAATATGAATCTGAATGGTTTGAAACATGTTTGAATTATCATTCCTAGAATGGAAATTGATTAAAAAAGTGGATTAGTTTTATCCTAAAAAATGCAAATAACATTATCTTAACATAACAAACTAAGACAAAAAACTTACTTTTCTTGCTTTTTCTTTAGCTTTTCAAGCTCTTTCTTTCCTTTCTTGCGAGGCTTGAGTTTGGGGTTATATTCACCTTTCTGTTGGAATTTGGCCTGCTCCACATGTATCTTCATATTCCCAACTTGATAACCATCTAAAATCTGCTCTGCCAGTTTCACTGATTCCACCTGCAAGTTATGGATAATATTCATGTATCATGATCATTTAGCTAAAAGCCACTAATTTAAGGTGAATAACTACTCTCTTCATTTCACTCTGCATCCCCATTTAGCAGTGGAGATGACTGTCAGAGAAAATCTTTTTTCTACACCCTTTTACCCTCTCACAATATATATATATATATATATATATATATATATATATATATATATATATATATATATATATATATATATATATATATATATTACTAAAATCTTGGAAGGACAAACAAACAAATTCAATGAGTAGAAGTTACATGTCCGTCAATATACATTTATTGATCAATCTGAGGTATTAAAAAATTGGTGAACCTAACTGAAGTGAAAATGTATTCCATTCTGTACAACACCTGCTTCACTAAAAGGAGAGAAAAAGTAAATTAAAAAAAATTACATTTCACTTATAAAAGATAAGATTAAGCACTATCAGGTTAGAATGAACTCCAATGCTAACATTACAAAATGAGGGTTTTCCCTAAAGTTTGAATGCAAAGTTTATAAGACAACATCTTAATGAAAATTTCAATATGTTGGTGTCATCAATATATCAATTCATTTAAGTTACAGTACCCCATATTAACTAATTCAACAGAGTAGTGAATTAATGATGTTCCACTATTGATGGAGAATCTATTAACAAGAGTACTTCAAGCTGGAGGTATTCCAGGTTTCACATTTTAACTACATTTGAAATCTGTTTCCAGGATAAACAAAGAATAATATTCCACTTTATAATAAGATGTGCAATAGCATGAGATTATATGGTAAAGTCTGAAAAAAATAAAATAAATAAATTAAATAAATTAAAAAATAAACAAAAATGTGGCAACAACAAAATATTCAGGCAAAATTAACCAAGAGTGTGAGATTACAAATATGTATTATCTGAATTATACTAAAAGGAACTTTAAAAATGTGATGTAAAAAGCATGCAAGCAAAATACAAATAACGCACTATATGAATGGTAAATAAATTTATTACCTATATCAAATACTTTAGTTTTGTGAGGCTAGTTTATAATTTTTTAGATACTATCAGGTCATTGTGACAGCCTTAATGTAGTTATATGAACTTCACTAACAGTGGAAGTTCATATGAATTTATTGAAAGTGGAGATGCTCATATTTTCAAAGCAGAATGGTACTACGCATAAATAAATATATAAATAAATGCTTCTGTTATGCTTGTAAATTAACATTAATTGAATAGCAAACCAGTCTAAAAGGAAATTGAGAAAATAATCAGTGACCTTAATCAATAAACACTTACAGAAAATACCACAACACAGCACTTGTCTGCAATCTTATCAACCTGAACATGTGACACTTGGGATGCCATAGCTGATATCAACAATTTCTTACATCACAATATAAAATTTTCTATGGGAGTGTTGTGATCATAAACTCTAAAAAAAAAAAAAATAAATAAAAAAAATAAATAAATAGTTGTACAAATATAAATTTCAGTAGAGAAAACAAATAATGCTGCTACATATACAGAAACCTAAATGTATCAAGCAACTCAAATTGTCCTCATTTGTCCACTGTCCACTGTCCACTGTCCACTCCTGAGAACACATTACTCCAGTGTGAATCATGAAGGTTTCTACAATTCCACTCCTGTTTTTAATCCTTTTGGCTGCTAGAGGTCAGCTGTTTTGAGATTCTTATTTATTTGATTACTGAATTTTTTTTATTCAGTTTAAAAGCAAAGAATGAAAATGAATGAAAGAATTAGCTATAATCAAATGGACAAGAAGTTGGAATATATTATGATTTCTTTTAGTTCACTAGGCTATTCACAATAATCTGGTGTAGGTTGAAATAACAATTTCAGCTAATGACAAGTGCTCCTATACACTATGAACTCAACATAATCTAATTTTTAGTTTGTGACTATAGAGTAAAAAGTTGGTCTTTCTCAATATCTAAAACACTTGTGTTTAACCCTTTAACGGGAACATGACTCCACCTGGAGTCATGAGTTACTGGTTTTGAAAAAGTGTGCCATTTTTCACGCATACCTGGCTCCAAGGTCTATGCGTCTGAGTCGAGTGTCTGTTGGTCATCAGATCTAGATACCCGGGCTCCTCGCTGGCAATGCTCTTTCCTTCCTAGGTAAAGGTTGTGACGCCAGGTAGACCCATAAAGTCCGTTTATGAAATATTAACTCATGAACATATGTAGGAGGGAAAACATTGTTTATAGGCTTGTATATGTGATATACAGAGCTGTAGTACCTCTAACTCATGTTAAATATGTTTGCTGGGATTGTTGGCTGAGGAAACTGTAGGTTTCACTGGTGAAATAACATTCACTGAAGCCTATGAGCCAGTCACAGCTGACTTGGTTATTTATGGAAAATCACATTTTCTGGAATCACCTTTCTTTTCTTCAGAGCAACACAATTGGAATGGAGAGCATATAATTTATAAATAATTTTGAAATAATGGTTTTAATAATATGTTTAAGCAAAAGTTATTATGATAAACCATGTTGTGGGTATGCAACATATGTTCTGTTTACTTGTTTATTTATCTGTTTATTTATAAAAATAAGAAACAAAATTGCCCATTTTCATTCGGTCAGAGCACAACAATTGGGAAGCAAATTAGGAATTATACACTATTTCTTAGAAAGAGTAACCATTTTAGTTAGTGGATAAGGTGGTGAGCATGGGATCGGGTAGAAGTCCAAGTGTAGGTTCAAATTCCACCATGTACCGCCTTGAAACTGCCATTTGTCGAGTGGTTTAAAGTTATCTACATGTCAACAGGATGCCCAGTTTCTAGGTGGTTACACCAAAGATGCACTTGGGTGGTGATATGGGCTCTAATATGGATATCACTATAAATAAAATTGCCCACGCCACTAATGGGTGGAAGCTGAACAGCGTTTCCTATACATACTCTTCAAGTACACCTACAGGTGCTATAGGCCATAGTGTAGGGGGGAGAGAGAGAGAGAGAGAGAGAGAGAGAGAGAGAGAGAGAGAGAGAGAGAGAGAGAGAGAGAGAGAGAGAGAGAGAGAGAGAGAGAGAGAGAGAGAGAGAGAGAGAGAGAGAGAGAGAGAAAACACTATATGGCAAAGTAACTTTTTCAATTTTTTTTTTTTAAATGAATCATGAAAATTAAATATGAACATAAATTTGTATGTTTTTTATTTTCATCGTCCAACAAGATGTTATCTTTTTCAAATCTGATCAAGTGTAACTCAATAAAAATTATCTATATTTTTTATCTATTTATTATTATTATTATTATTATTATTATTATTATTATTTACTTATTTTTTTTTCAATATTTTTGCAGTGGCTCCAAATGGAGTCAGGACACAATCAGTGTGAGTGAAATTGGGCATTTCCATTTAAGAGTTAAATTCTTTCAGCAGATCACATATGTTCAATAACTACAATGTTTCCACCCTAACATAAATTACAATTTGTTTAATATGCATTTATCCTCAAAGTTTTGAATCTCATACTCTTTCTGTATCTTCTGAATTTAACTTCTGTTTCAATCTCACTACTCTAACTACAAACTGATGACAAGCTTTAATGGCTTTAGATCTTTCTTGTTCTTTTTCAACACTGCAAGACCATTTATATTTGCATTGTCATCTAGTTTTGTCAATTTTGACACATGGTCAATTATAACATTTCAATTTCAATTTCAATTTAATTATTTAAAAAAAAATGACATACATAACATTTGTCTAATAAGTATGTTTGAGATCTTACCTTAGTGTACTTATCCTCTAGCTCAATAAAAAGCTCTAAAGTACCTTGCTTTATTTTCATCTCTTCACCTTTTCTAAAAACATATATTCTTTTCTCTTCCACAACAATATGAAATTCACTCTTCCATTTTGTAGTCTTGTATCATAATGGGACTTTATCCAATCAACTTTCTTCAACCGTGGTGGTTATCTAATTTCGCTTATTGCTATTGGAATATGTTTTTACCTTAATCACTTCACTTTATTGCATATAATTTCATCTTGTTCATTGTTCAAACCACTGATAAAGAAGAAAAAGACATTTAAAGAAACCTATGGAAGGCAAACAATTAAAATTCTAATGTGACAATGGCTCTATGTTTTAAGTTAAAGGACTTTACACATCACAGGTTCAAAGCCAATGAGACTTGCAATGAGGTGATGCAAAATTGTAGTGTGTGCACCTTTTACCTTAGATGGTTAGCTCACACAAAATGGCACCAGTAAGTTTTATGAGTAACAATTTTGCAGAGGCTCATGCCTTTCCCCAGAACATCTTGGTGCAATTACTATGAAAGATAGGACTGAAAGGCAATACATCAGTATTCTTCACTCATTTCGAAACAGTTTGAAAAATGATTCAGCTTCTAGCATAACTTGGACTCAAGTCACTGAGATCCCTACTTTTAAACACTGACTATTTGGCTACTGCTTAGCAATGCTAAATTATACTTATATTTATGATCTGATCAAAATCATGAAATTTCTTGGTATTGGATAAAGTAACTCTACAGTTTTTGCATTACTTATCACCTAATTTACACTTGTACAAACCAGACATCTGAGATGTTTAATTTATAAACTTACTTTTCTTTATGAATGCATGTGCCCTGTTTCATTAGTTTAACCATTGTGATAAAACTATTTAATCCATATTTCCCAACAGGCAAAGTCTATGGCCAGATAGAAGTCCAACACAAACGTTATGCATGTCCTCCAGACTTTATCCATCTAGGTCACAGATGTTACTACTTCAGTAGTGAAATGGCTACATGGCATAGTGCTCACTTCATGTGCAAGGATCTTGGCAGCCAACTGGCTGAGTTAGAAACAAGGTGGGAGGATAACAATATCCGATCCTACCTCAATCGCCCAGAGTTTGGTAAGATGCACCACTTTACAGCTTTTCTAACATCTACATACAAAGGGTATTCAATGAGTTCTCAGCCTAATATAAGAGGGAAAACAGGAACTCACCATGACTGGAACACATTCATACATTTTTTGAAAAGTAATGCAGACTAACATTCTCTGTTATTTATTGAGGGCATGCTGTGATCGAGATTTGAAAAATTCATTAAAAAAAAGGTTATAAGATTTCTTACTTGAAATTTTCAGAATATTAAAGCTCCTGGTTGTTTTTGTTATGAATGTGGATGTGATAGAGTAATGATGTCATGACTTCATGATGTCATGCATAGAGTTGTATTCAAAATGTCGTACAGGCTTCATTTAAAATTTTAAAAAATGTGCTTTGGCATGGACATACTTGAAAGATGCCTAAAGAAACGTAGAGAATGATTTTTTTCAGTTTCTCCATACATCATGATATGATTTTTTAAAGTTTTCGCACTTCATGACATCATCAAAACAGCATGAAAAGCAGTAATTTTGCCTTATTAACAATTTTATATTCACTTTAGGGAAAAAAATGGTCTGACAAAATGTTACCCAAATCCCTGTCAATATGTACACCAAGTTTCAAGGCAGCATGTATAATGGTTGATTTTATAAAATTTATTATATCTTGAAAAATCATGTTTTGAGATACAGCTCTTTAAAGTTTTAAAAGTTTAGCACCCACGTTATGTGTTTATCAAAATTAGTAAATTTATTATATGTTAAGTGTTGATCTATAGAGAAATTGCACACAAAGAATGATCTAATTATTTCCATATTTACTACTTCATTTCAGGAACTATGTACCTTGTGGTGATGCTATAAAAATTCTTGGCTCTGGTTGTTTGTGCCTTTGCTGGTAGATTTAGCTTATTGGTGGGTGTCCTGAGAATGCTGTTCCACAGAATTGTGGTTTATTCTAACTGTCAGTAGGCACCTTTTTCATTCTCCATGAGATAATTCTCTCCAAGTATATTGTTATGTTTCTAATCAAGATCAGCACCTCCAGGTATGTAAGTTTCTCCCTCTGCTTTCCTTTTCTCCTCTCCCTCATGTATTTTTCTAATTTTCTTTTCTTTGATTTAATCTTTCTTCTTAGCTTTTGCTATCGAAAGTGACAGCCTCTTCCTATTCCTTCTTTCGAAAATCTCCTTCCCTGCTGTGCCAAATGCCTCAGCTTCACCTGCCACTGAGCCAAGGCTGAATCTGGCAACAGCTTGATGAATACCATACTTCATCCTTAGCTGTGAATAAAACTTGGTCTTTGGCAGTTAATTCCAGATTACATTGTGCAGGCTTTCATTGTTGTTTTGGGTGTTGTCTTTGCATTTCTCTTGAAGTTTGCTGTCACAAATGTGTAGGCAAGCTGGCATGATGTTCCTTACCACTGCCGGGGCAACGTATGTGCACATATGCTTCTTATGGGAGGGTATTGGAGGATCTTTTGCCATTGCTCATTTGGCAAAACATCTACTTCTCCTCCCATCTGGGCATCCAGTATGCTGAGGTTTGGCGTCAATGCTGCTGCAATGGCGAGGCGTTGCACAGATTGCACTCTTCATGTCCTCAATGGTGGTGTTCTGCTTTATTGTACTGGCAAAATACTCAGCCAGTTGCATTATCTTCGCTTGAGTAAGTGCACCTTCTTTCTGGCCACCCAACTTATGCACCTGTTTAGCTTGAAGAAGTGCTTTCTTTACTCAGTCCTTTCTGTACATCATTAATACACTCAAGTTTTTCCAAGACAATTTCATCTCCATATGGCTTCACATCCCAAACAGCAGAAAATCCCTTTGAGTCACTATCCGAGATTACACACTTCTCCAAAGGATTTTCCAGCCATCAACTTCCATGGCTGGCGAGCTGCCATGGAAGTTCTTGTCACACTCGCTTTCATGCTGTGGCCACCATTCATTTCTATCACAGTCCTTGTTGTCTGTACACACTTTGCAATACTTAGACAGCAAAACAAAATCAATTACCCAATTACCATGCTGGTTGTGGTTTCAATCACACTCACAAATTTGTAATTGGCTGTGAAACCATGCTTTGACCATAAGCCATAACAGGAAACCTAGATGTTTTTTACCTCCGGAGCACTAGGCTCTTTCTCCTTCAATTTATCGTGCACCTCTTTCTGCACATGTTCCAGCATTTGCTTGTATTTCTCTACACCTTTTCTCTCAATGGCCTTGGCAATTCTGTAGTAGGTATTTTCACTAATTGCAGGCATATTGAATACCGCACAGAACTCAGTGGCTGAAATATACCCACCCCCTGAATGCATGGTGACTCTTACTATTCGTTCATTGACATCATACACATTCCTACTGGCACCAGAAGTACACCAGGTTCTTTCAATCTTGCAATTATAACAAAACACACTGTAAGTGTGTGTCATGCCTCTCCTACTCTCATTCACCCTCAGATTCATATCCCACTTATAAGAAGGAAATGACTTCACCCACTTTACTAAACTCGTACTTTCAGCAAGTACGTAATCATAGCTACTCTCATCAAAACTTGATTCCTTTTTCCTTTTTGTAGCAGTTGATGTTGATGACTGCCTTGGTTGCAAAGGCATAGAGGGAAAGGAACCAGTATTAGCAGTTGCGGGAGACAATGCAGACATGCTGGAGGTAGATGCCTCCATGTTGATTGATGTTTTCTCATCTTCTCTCTTCTTTTCATTCATTTCTTCTCTCTTCGTTTCATTTATCTCCTCTTCTCTCTTCTTTTCTTCATCTCTCGCATCTTCTTCAGCTGTTGTAGCCTATTTTGTTTTTCCTCATGTTGCAGCAAAGAAAAAATATAAGACAGCTTGCAACAAATTTCTTCCTTTGCCTTTCTCTGTTACACTGGGGTCATGGGGTGCTCAGTGCTGTATGGTTGCTGCATGGCGGGAAGAAGGTGAGCAACTTGAGGGAAGGAGCCTCACCAAAGACAAATATTAGTGATAAAATGACAAGGAAAAACAAACAATATACCACAATGCTTACAGAATGTTTATTGCCCCACGCCAACCTCATGGCGTATGCCACTCATGTCCCTTTAAATGTGTAAGAATGAGTGTTGCCATACTCATATGCCCATGATTCATATACTATATGAATTCAGAATATTTCTCCTACAATAATCTGCAGAAAATGAAAAGTGATTTTTCAAGTGATTTTTCATCATAATTTACTAAATCTCAACTGCAGCATGCCCTTAAGTCAACTGTGACTTTTCTGAGTGAGGATGGCTTCTTCCAGTAACGCTGAACAGAGAGCTGTAATAAAGCTTTTCGTGATTCAAGCATCACAGTTGATTCATACATAGTTGAGGAGAGCACTAGGGGATAGTGCCCTATCCTATTCCACTATCAAAAAGTTGGGATGCTTTCTGGAAGTAGGGCCAAGACTCATGTGAGGATGATTGCCAAAATGATGGTCCATTAACTGTAGTCACCAAAAAACTGGTCCCATGATGGAGAACATGGTCAAGGATAATCATTGAATTTCAGTGCAATACATTGCTTCTCAAGTGGGGATCAGTAATGGATATGTTGCTACCACCTTTCATAATCACCTCAACTTTTTCAAGGGATCTGCCTGATGGGTTCCAAGAATGCTGAGGCCTAGGCAGAAGAGGAACCAGATAATGACTTGAACAGATATGTAGACCCTCATGAAGGCAGAGCTGGGTAGATTCATGACAAGATCTAAGCAACAGAAGCATCCCTCCTCTCCAACACTGTAAAACTTCAAGGTCATGAAGTTATCCAAGAAGGTTATGGTGATAGTCATGTCTGATCTTGAAGGGATCCTTCTCAAGATCTTGAATCATAGTCCATTAATGGACCATACTATGCTGGTCTATGGGGGAAATTTCAGAAGGGGCAGTGCTTGAGAAAAGCTGTGAAAAAAGTGACCCAAGATATTTCTTGCTGAAAAATCCTCCTGCTCACAAGATTACAGTGGCCATAAACAAAATGGTGCCCTGTAGCTTCACATTGGTACTCTGTCCCCTTATTCCCCTAATCCAGTACATTGACTTTCACTTTTTCCTACACATGAATAAGAAGCTGTAGGATGTCTTTCACTAATGATGAAGAGACCAAGGAGGAAGATTGAAGAACATCACATTCAAAAGTAATTGTTTAGAAAGAAAGAAGGGAGAGAGAGAGAGAGAGAGAGAGAGAGAGAGAGAGAGAGAGAGAGAGAGAGAGAGAGAGAGAGAGAGAGAGAGAGAGAGAAAAGTAAGTTGAGTGAACCTTTGCTCTATTTTTACTCTTTGATTAGGCTGAGAACTCACTGAACACCACTTTCCCTGCAAGTTACAATAAAAAAAAAAAAAAAATTATATATATATATATATATATATATATATATATATATATATATATATATATATATATATATATATATATATATTCTTTATTATTTCAGATTTATACCAAATATTTTATTGTAACTAGAGACCCACTGTTATTATTTTTCATCATGTCTTTAGTATTACATATACAGTACTGTAATGTGATATAGCTGCATTTCAGTTAATTTAGTAAATCTTTTCAATGATTCTATTGACATGAACATTTTAAGGGAAGTCAAGATCACTAAATAGATAATACGCTTCAGATCAAAAGTTTCCTTACTTATAGCTTCTTTATTCTAGCTCCTCTAACTCTCCTATAGGTTTAGTTGCACAGTTGTAAACTTTATATGCAAGAAAGCTTGCACTACACTTATGTCTTTGGTATAATAACTAAACTTTATTGAAATATGATTAAGAGATAGAAAACAAATATATATATATATATATATATATATATATATATATATATATATATATATATATATATATATATATATATATATATATATATATATCAAAATTACTTTACCAATTTTTGTTGCAATTTCTTTTCAGATGTAGCATAATGTGAAAATAATGTTACTATGTAGATAAGTCTTTGTTTTTATGGGAATCAATGCACAATTGAGGGAATATATTTCAAAGTGAAAAATTACATTCTGAGAAATGTGCTATTAAATTAAAAATGCTTTCAAGACAACCTTCCAAAATGAAATTTTTATTTATGTCACATACAGGCAATCCCCACTTAACGAATGTTCACACAATGAAATTTCACTACAACGAACGTTTCCTTTTACAACCATCTGCTCGTTTAACGAACACCAAACTTGCTTTAAAAATTTTTTATCCAGGTAATTTTTTCCAAGTTTGAAAGCCCCGCCATATCACGCAAGCCAACAAGCTTTTGAATACAACAGTGCCTCTTGTGGACAACACGTGCACCACTCACTCCCCTACCCTTCCCCGCTCTTAGTTCAAAACAAAAACAGGGTCCAGCACCAGCTCGTCATCTCACGCTCAACATGCCACCAAAACGCCCTGCAACCAGCCCTGCAATGTCGCCTTGCATTGCTAAGAAGAAAAGAAAGTCTCTTACTCTTGAAGTGACGCTGGATATTATTCACAGACACGAGAGAGGCAAGAAAACTAATAGCATTGCTCGCCACCATCTTGACTCCATCTACTGTCTCTATTCTCAAGTCAGCAGACTCGATTAAGAAGGCTGGTGAGACTGTATCTTCCTTGCAAGCTAAAAGAATCATCTGAACTCATGACTCTGCAATGGATAAAATGGAAAGCCTTATGGAAATGTGTTACATAAGTTTTGTATGTGGTATAGGTAACTCGATTTACGCGATAGATGCGTTCCAAGAGGCATCGCATACGTATATCAAAATTGACGTAAAACAAACTTGTAATTCTCATAAGAAACAATAGATAATAGTGGGGATGCGGGATGTGGTCCAAAATAATTTGTACAAAATACTCTATTTATTTGGCTAAATTAACATGTTTTTATTATTTACCATTCTAAATACTAGAAGTGTATTTAAAGTAAGGGGAAAAGCAAGAAATAATAAGAGAAAGCAAAAAATAATAAGAGAAAACAACAAAACAAAGAATACGTAAACACAACACTCACTGCCCCACTGCCTTCACCACTCACACCAGTCAGTCACCATCTTCCTCTGAGCTTTACCACTTTATCAAAAATCCACTTATCAAAAATAATCCCACAGTATAAAGTAAACACCAGTAAGAAAATAAATGCAGGATGCCAATGTCTTCATCCCTCACAAGCACTCGCCATTGCTGTCTACCTCCGAGTCAAGGACGTCATCATCCATCTGTGCTTCCTCTGCTTCCACCGCTTCTACGGGATCGTCCACATCCTCTTCTGGTACTACATCTTCCACTGGTGTTTTCTTGAAAAACTGCAGCATGGTGGTCTGGCGCTTTTTCTTGGAAAATTCTTTTTGCATCACTGTGTACCAGAAGAGTGCGTCCATGGCAATGGAGCTCCCACCTATCGGCAAGCTGTGGAACTAACTGGCGTGCAGTTTGAAATTGTGTCTGGCACTCAGTTTGAAAATGCAGTTGGGCCAAATCGCATATAAGCAAACCGATCGCGCGAATTAAATTAATTATAATATTTTTTCGGTCGCATAATAATAAAAACGTGTAAATTAAACACGTGTAAATCGAGAGTTACCTGTACAATGATGCGCCTTTTGTTTACATTCCACAGGTTGCCAGCTAGAGTCTTTCCCGATCCACTCTCCCTCTCTTCATAAATTTAAGATCATTAACATTATAAAGTTACTTACATACATACATTAGTGTACATTATAATGACTTGGTCTTAAATTAAACTGCTTAAATGTTTAACTTCATAATCTTTACTTTCATTAAACCTTTTACTGTACTATGATGCACTCTCGCTTTGTTTACTCTCAATGGAAGTTCAAGTCAGGGGTCAAACTTGTTATAATTAATTCGCTTAATGAAAATTCGCGCAATGAAAGTTTTTTTAGGAACATAACCCGTTCGTTAAGCGAGGGTTGCCTGTATTTCTCTTTCCACTTTTCATATAAAAAGCAAATTGTATTAATTTTTCCTTTGTATTGAAAATTCAATGTGATTTAAGGACATACCATACATACAATGGTCTGGTGAGATGGAAACAATTATTAAAACTAGTTAACCTGTGATTGCTGTCAATGTACGTATTTGTATTTTAATTTGTATTCTCATTAATATGTAATCCATTGCTTACTTACAGAAAATTTGTAGTTTCTGAGCAACATATATGTCAGCTCCATATAGCCTATTCAAAAATATATTTAGCTAGTAACTTTTAGTAGCAGACCATATTTTAAATTTCCTTATTCTTTAAAATTTCCTACCAGGTAATTCATCATTCTGTGTTGAATACAAATAGCTTTATCTTTTTATTAGGTCTCACTGCCATGAAAGTATGAGAAAAATGGATTGACCTAACATTCTTAGAAATCTAGATAACTGATTATTAAGTGATCAAACAAAAGATATGTTTAACATGACCTCTGTGTACAATAGTATGAATCATTAATATAATTATTCATGATATAATTGCTTAAGGGGACCATCCGGTGGCTGTGGTACCGAAAAATCTGAAAAATACGTATTGAAAATCACCAAAACACCACCAGAGCATCCCCAAACATATGGCAATATAGTGATGGAGTATTTTGGGAAAATACGCTAAAATACGTGAGGTATTTAAACATTAAAGGGCCCCTGCCACGCCCACCGCAGCCTGGGGCTTCCCCCCCAAAACTTGCTGTACCATAAATTATGATAATAAGCATAGAAAAAAGCCATGAAAAGTGGTTTCTTTGGTAAGGAAAGGCGGGCACTGGCAACTCAGTACTATGGCGTACACAGGAACACACCCTCTCCCCTTCCATCTCAGTGTCCATGTGACTGCGATGGGAGGAGGATGTATTGAGAATCTCGCCCGTTGTTTCACACCTTGCAAGCAACAATCCAGGCTATTTTACCTGTTTTTTTTGCCTTATAATGTCTAAACAAACAGTGCAAAGGAAAATTACAAGTTGTGCTGACCATGCACGGATAGGAGACACCCTCGCCTTTGAGCGACTAATACCTAGTCATTGTAGGGGCGGCCAGGTGCCATATGAGTCTTACAGAATATTTTAAGCATGTTTAAAAAACATATATGATGTACATGGTGGTGTATGAGCACGAAATATCCAACCCAAATAAATGTACAGGGTCATAGAGGGTGAAAATGACATCTCTGGGGTTTTTGCCTTTTTCTCAGTTTTCACTTTTTTATCATTCAAATTGTATCTTCTCCCACATTTCTGAACGGATTTTCAATTTTGAGGTAACATTTTGAAGCTAAAATGAAGCTGCTACATTTCCATCTCATAGAATTTTGAAAAATTTATTTTCTGTGTCACAATGTAATTTTATACAAAAAAAAAAAAAAATAAATAAATAAATAAATAAATAAAAAAAAAATAAATAATAAATAAATAAATAAAAAAAAAAAAATTCATAATGGCCATCAAAATAAAAAATTCAAAATTCTATGAGATGGAAAGTTTTGTTATACCACATACTTCACGTATATACCGGCAAAATTGAAATCTGCCCTTCGGTGACAAAGTTTATAGGGAAAATGTTCTTTTCAAAAAATTGATTTTTTATTTTTCATGCAGTTATTTATGGTTCGATTTGCTTGTAACTACTAAACTAACATCGTGTAATAGTCATCTATCAGTGAAAAAAAAAAAAAAAATAAATAAATAAATAAAAAAAAAAAAAAAATAAATAAATAAATTACCCACGTACCTCTTTATTTTAGATTTTTTGAAAACCCAACCGGATGGTCCCCTTAAAATTAATACTGAAGATTAAGTAAACTGAACTGTGTATAATTCTAATATTTATTATTGTTACCAGCACCTCTCAATAGATGGGTGGGTGGGATTTACAACTGGTCTCGCAGACAGTGGCAGTGGGCATCATCAGCTACTGAGATGTCTTACAATGGCTTCCTCACTCAACAATTTCCTCGCTCTACCCGCTGGCAGTGTGTCTACCTTTCCCCAAGCCTTGGTTATCGCTGGAACCACCGATTCTGCACCACCTCTATGCACTACCTCTGTGAAACTACTGAGGTTAGGGTTTCAGATGTTAGTGACTCAAATGAACAATGAATATAAATATGGTTTTCTTTAATAAAAAAAAAGTTTTCTTGGTTTGTAAAAAAGTATTTTTTTTTTAGAGTGTGAGCTGTTTTGTATGTTCCTTTTAAATATCAGGATGAACATTATTTTCATCTACACTTTCTCACCAAAAATCTAGCCATAGGCCACTGAAATTTTTCCCTTCTAAGTTTCTAGTAAAATATATATGAAATCAAATACACAACTCCAACACCAGCCAAAGTTGGCATTAACATGATAAGTTATCATGATAACAATATATCAGTTATCCAATAATAATTTTCCCACATTATTAATTCATCAGTTTTGGTTGCAAACTAGAGATAATCAATAATTTTAGATTTTAACTAAACATGTTGAAATCTTTAACCTTTCATTAGTGAAAAGACAGGATAAATACTAAATTTAAAGATATTTCTAAGATTTTTAAAGTTTTCTATAATAAAGATAAGAATAAAGATTTGTATTTATCAATTTTCTTACTTTGAAGTACATATCAATATTGTTGTCACTAATATTATAAGGATTCTGGACTTATCAATTTCTCGGTCATTAATTATATCGATTATCGGTTATTCTGATCAATTTATCAGTTATTGTGACAATTTCTTTCTGATACTGCATCTAGCTATGATGAGCAGTGTATAAATTAATAAAGATCCCTTTTAGTCAATAATAAGTACACTATATGTTTATTTTCCTTTATAACATAAAACATCTAGAGGATATCTGAGCAAAAGAGAAAAAGGAAACTTATCATAGACTAGAGATGTTAAGAAGAATACTGTACTACATCAAAGGAGTGGGGCCATCCTGTAAAGTTCAAGAGGTATGCTCACCTCAGTTTGCAGAGTGGATGCAAGAGAAGAGGGCTGAGGCAGTTCCAGAAACTTGCTCACCTTGGTAATAAGATCATGAATGGGGTCAGGACTTGCTACATTGTGACTGCCATCCTCCCTACAATGACCCTCACCATAAACCTCCTCATCCACTTCCTCAAAGTGTAAAGGATGGCTCATGCCTGCAGTCTGGTTCTCTGCATTGACACTGGGGCCCACCCCACCTTCTACTGGTCATGGCATAGCCTGAGAACACATCTCATCAAAGCACTAAACCAACATTGTCTGTGAGGTTACTTGAAGACACACCATCATTGTCAGTTATAAATAAGTCTATTACCAGGCAAGCCAAGAATGTTACCTCCCATCCAATGACCCAAAGGAGCAACTAATGAAGTCACAGTACTTACAGTACTGGAGTTAGACGCCTTAACTCCAAGGAGTAAGGCTTAAAACAAGTTCACTCCCCTTACATCACTAACTTCACATAGAAGCCTAGATCAGCGGTAGCCTGCACCCAACCTGCTCCTAGAGCCAGGGTCACAACAGAACTAGAAGCTGACACTGTAATTCCACAGGCTCACTCCCGGATCAGCGGAACCGTGCATCCTACTCACTCCTGAGGCCAATTCAAAGAATGAGGCTGCACACAGACTCACTCCCCCGACATCATCATACTTTACAGCCTTGTTCAGAAGGATCCTGCATTACACTCAAAACTGCTGACAATTAGGCTATGGTAGCCTTCACTTAAACCATATCAGATTCAACAGTAGCAAATCTACAAGACCATGAAGAATCAGAAGATGAACTGTCTCAGTAATGCTTCTCAGTTGAACCACCAGACAATTTAGAAATTTAGAAAGTTTCTTCTCCTTAGAGCCAGAACGAGATTGGCAAGCCTTGAACCGAAAACTAGAAAGATGGCACTCACTACACCTACTGCCAATCACACAGATGTTTGGTTAGCAAGAAAAACACAATGAACAAGGGTGCGTTTACACCAAGCGAATTGAATCGATTCAATTCATGAAGGATAATTTGAATCGAGTCATTTTGAATCTGCATAGTTCCAACCGGCTGATTCACATCATTCAGGTGATTCAGTACCAAGGCAGTCTTTGGGATGTATGGACATATTAGCTTTTGCAGAAATAGCAGTGTTACAGTGGCTGAGGAATAGGCGTAAGCATCGGCAACGAATATGGGTGGATGCCATTAATTTTAGAAGACCTGAATTTGGGAGCTTTGGACATTTGTTCCCAGATTTGGTCAGTAATCTGGAGAGGTTTTAAGATTTCTTTAGGATAACCATAGAATGATATAAGATGTTGCCTGTCACCAACAAGAAGTACTAGGCCAGGGGTGGGCAAACTTTTCAGTGCTAGGATCACATTCTTATAGGGCTGCATACTATATTAAGCCAAAATCATTAACATTTCAAATACAAAATTAAAGGGTTCTAAAGAAAAAGCCACTCACACGCATGTGCACACTTGCAGGAAGGAAACGAAATGCTCATAATACTATTTGGCGATGTTTGCTAATTTGCTCTTTCAAATTTACTAACATTTGTCCGGCTGCATGCGGCCCATGGGCTGTAGATTCCACACACCTGTACTAGGCCTACAGCAGAAGCCATGTTAGTCAGTTCATGACATTCTGAGAGAATACTTTGTCTCACCAGGTGGAGCTGTCGAGTGGCAGGACAGAATGATCCATAGAAACATACATTCATCGCAGAAGAAATGGGAGATTAGATGTGATGATACCATATCATCACATCTAATCTACTCTTTATTTAGGCTTAACAGTATACGGAGGATATTAAAACAAATACAGCTAGGTTAATTCTATTATTTTGTCATATTGACTTTTACTTTGTGATGTGCCATATCGTAGTACAGGCAACCCCCACTTAACAAAGGTTCACACAATGAAATTTCGCTACAATGAACGTTTCCTTTTACTACCATCTGCTTGTTTAATGAATACCAAACTTGCTTTAACGAAATTTAATCCAGCCCCGCAGTATCACACAAGCTGACAGGCTTTTGAATACACCAGCACCTCTCGTGGACAACACGCGCACCACTCACTCCCCTACCCTTCCCCACTCTCAGCTCAAAACAATAATAGTGTCCAGCACCAGCTCATCTTCCCTCGCTCAAGAAGCCACCAAAACGCCCTGCAACCAGCCCTGCAATGTCGTCTAGCGTTGCTAATAAGACCATGAAGTCTCTTACTCTCGAAGTGAAACTGGATATTATTCACAGACACGAGAGAGATGAAAAAACTAATAGCATTTCTCGCCACCATGGCTTGACTCCATCTAGTGTCTACTATTTTCCAGTCAGCAGACTCTATTAAAAGACCCACCTGAATTCGTGACTCTGCAATGGATAAAATGGAAAGCCTTGTGGAAATGTGGTACATAAGTTTTGTATGCGGTACAATGATGCATCCTTTGTTTACATTCCACAGGTTGCCAGCTAGCGTATTCCCGCTCCACTCTACCTCCATTAATTTAAGATCATCAACATTATAAAGTTACTTACATACATACATTAGTGCACATTATAATGACTTAGTCTTAAATTAAATTGCTTAAATGTTTAACTTCATAATTTTTACTTTCATTAAATCTTTCACTGTACTATGATGCACTCTCGCTTTGTTTACTCTTAATGCAAAGTTCAAGTCAGGGGTCAAACTTGTTATAAATGGTTCGCTTAACGAAAGTTTTTTTTTAGGAAAGTAACCCATTCGTTAAGCGGGGGTTGCCTGTATTTAGTGAACGAAATCAGAGGCACAGGTGGTAATATAAGGAGGTTTACACCCCTCCCCTACTCTGGTTGATGCCTGGCTGACTGGCAATTACGTTGTACCATGCATTTCAAAGGTAGACGATACACTTTACAGTTGCCAAATGAAAATGTAAAATCTTGTCCTTGACACTTTCTGTTACCATTTGTTTTTAAAATATGCTGAATAATATTGTCTAGACTATTGTGTAGGCTGCAGCAGTTCCTTCTAGCTAAGGTTTAGCATGTACAGGCAACCCCCCGCTTAACGAAGGTTCAATTTTGCTGCAATGAAGGTTTCATTTTACTACCATCTGCTCATTAAACAAACACCAAACTCGCTTTAACGAAGTTTTATCCAGGTATTTTTTTCCAAGTTTGAAAGCCCCGCCGTATCATGCAAGCCGACAGGCTTTTGAACACACCAGCGCCTCTCTTGGACAGCCCGCGCACCACTCACTCCCCTAGTTCAAAACAATAACAGCGTCAGCAGCAGCTCGTCTTCCCTCGCTCAACTTTCCACCAAAACGCCCTGCAATGTCGCCTAACGTTGACCAGAAAGTCTCTTACTCTCGAAGTGAAGCTGGATATTATTCACAGACACGAGAGAGGCGAGAAAACTAATAGCACTGCTGGCCACCATCTTGACTCCATCTACTGTCTCTACTATTTTCAAGTTAGCAGACTCTATTAAGAAGTCTGGTGAGACCGTATCTTCCTTGCAAGCTAAAAGACCCACCTGAACTCGTGACTTTGCAATGGATAAAATGGAAAGCCTTGTGGAAATGTACATAAGTTTTGTAAGTGATACAATGATGTACCCTTTGTTTACATTCCACAGGTTGCCGGTTAGTGTCTTTCCCGTTTCACTCTCCCTCCCTTCATAAATCTAAGATCAACATTATAAAGTTATGTACATACATACATTAGGGTACATTATAATGACATATTAAATTGCTTAAATGTTTAACTTCATAATTTTTACTTTCATTAAACCTTTCACTGTAATATGATGCACTCTCACTTTGTTTACTCTCAATGGAAGTTCAAGTCAGGGGTTAAACTTGTTATAATCGATTCGCTTAATGAAGTTTCGCTTAACGAAGGGTTTTTAGGAACGTAACCCCTTCGTTAAGTGGGGTTTGCCTGTACATGATTTCGATGCACAGGATCACTAGGATTACATATAGCATGTTATTCTCTTACTAAATTGATTAGAACGTCCACTAGCATGGTGCTTACTCCTCGGCTGAATCGCCTTGACTGATGAAAAAATGGGTCCAAACCAATCACAGATTTTGAATCGCCATAAATCGGCATGATTTGAATTGACTCGATTCATCTGGTGTAAACGGTTACATTGAAACTAATGTGGTGAATCAACACAATTCATGAATCGTGTTGATTCTTCATGAATTGAATCGATTCGATTCACTTGGTGTAAACGCACCCTAAGGCTCTAAATCCTCAAAAAGTAGCCACCTGCCACACTTAACACACTTCCTGATGGGCATGATGACCAACAAAGGACACAGCGCAGCAAAAAAAAGGTAGCCACAATGTAACAAAAGAAATAGGCAGGTGGGCAGAGGTGCAGATGTTGACTGTGCAGAACACAGAAATGAACTGAGGATCAGTCAGTGGCCTTGTCTAAGGAATACACAATCTCTGGTCACAAGGTGTTTCAAATACCCATAATTACTTAGTGAGCTGTTCATAATAAATATAAGAAAGAAGCCATTCCATACAATAACAAACTCATCAATTAGCTACATTCATTAATCTTTCAATCAAGATTCTCCTAAAGACTTTACCTGGCACATGAAGCAGACTTATCCCCTAAAACTGTTACATTCATTCCTACAAACTTTACCTTTATAAAGAGCTAAAGTAACTGTCTTTTTTTCCTTCATTTGATATTACTTGCCTCCATGCCAGATATCATATAAGAAGCATCTAATCTATTTCCACTTCACCTCTATGTTTAAATATTTCTATAGTTAAACCATCTATATCTCCAACTGTATCAGATTTATCAAATCTGATTTCACCAAGTTGTAGGAGAGGAAGGTCACTTGAAAAGTAAGATTGGGTAGAAGAGTATTTCAGATAAGAAATATTAGTAGAGGCAGAACACTTTATCAAGCAAAAGGAATCATTAGCACAGAAAGAGGTGAAAGCTCCTCAGTCTGCAAAGGTCATCCCTTGGGATACTGGGGCTTAAACACATATTGACAAAAGAATAAGTACAGGCAACCCTCGTTTAACGAAGGTTCATACAACAAAATTTCGCCACAACGAAGGTTTAATTTTACTACCATCTGCTCGTTTAACGAAGTTTTATCCAGGTAATTTTTTTCAAGTTTGAAAGCCCCGCCGTATCACGCAAGCCGACAAGCTTTTGAATAGTACACCAGGAGCCGCAAATACTAAGGCCTGCCTCAGGAGAAATCCTGGGACACCTGTAGAATCAAGATCAAGCCTCTCGTGGACAACACACGCACCACTCACTTCCATGACAGCGTCAGCAGCATCTCGTCTTCACTCGCTCAACTTACCACCAAAATGCTCTGCAATGTGGCCTAGCGTTCCTAAGAAGACCAGGAAGTCTCTTACTCTCGAAGTGAAGCTGGATATTATTCACAGACACGAGAGAGGTGAGAAAACTATAGCATCGCTGGCCACTATCTTGACTCCATATACTGTCTCTACTATTATCAAGTCAGTAGACTATTAAGAAGGCTGGTGAGACTGTATCTTCCTTGCAAGCTAAAAGAACCACCTGAACTCGTGACTCTACAATGGATAATATGGAAAGCCTTGTGGAAATGTGGTACATGAGTTTTGTATGCGGTACAATGATGCGCCCTTTTTATTTATACCATGTGGGCTTTTCACGGAAATTTCTGGGCTAAAGGGGGTACTTTTTGGGGTACCTCCTATCTGAAAGCCCACCAGCTAGAAAACCGTTGCTCCGAGTGAGGAAGCCCAACCTACACTCGGACCGTGGACAGGATTCGAACCCGTGCGCTTGGAGACCCCTCGGATCCCAAAGCACGCATGGTTCCACTGTACCACGGCGGCCCCTAAATATTCCACAGGTTGCCGGTTAGTGTCTTTCTCGTTTCACTCTCCCTCCCTTCATAAAGTTAAGATCATCAACATTATAAAGTTACATACATATATACATTAGTGTACATTATAATGCCTTAAATTAAACTACTTAAATGTTTAACTTCATAATTCTTACTTACATTAAACCTTTTACTGATGCACTCTCGCTTTGCTTACTCTCAATGGAAGTTCAAATCAGGGATTAAACTTGTTATAATCGGTTTGTTTAACAAAGTTTCGCTTAACGAAGTGTTTTTTAGGAACGTAACCCCTTCGTTAAGCGGGGGTTGCCTGTATACAGTATGGGGGAAAAAAAAAAACTAATAAAACAATCAGACACTAAAAGTATACTTACCTTAATATAAGTACACAGGGCATCTCCTTTGAAGTTGCCTTCTTCATCTTTGTATAGTTTTACTTTGGGTCTTAAAGTTTTTTCATCAAGCATGACCATGCCACATTTCTGCATCAGCGTAACAAATGAATTCTCAGTCATGGAGTCTGGTAGGTTGCTAACATATACTTTAGTATTACGACTCTCATCCATTTGGAACCAAGCTGTTGAATTAAAAATAATTAAAATATAATACTTATTAGCTTAATTCTATTTGTTCTCATGCTAACTATGACAGAGAGTGCTCGCATAAAAAAAAAAAAAACAGAGAAAGGAAGAAAAAAAACTATGTTAGCCTTTTATCTTATAAAAATAACAATCTATATATCTCTCTCTAAAATAATGTCAAATCTAGCCTTCAACTTGGCAGAATTTCTGCATCAAGAGAAAATGTCAACAAATCTCAGCCTGTAATGTGTGCAAATACAGTAAAGTCCCGGGTTACGTCGGTCTCGAGTTATGTCAAACTCATAGTTACGTCAGTCCACTATAAGGCAATTTAAGTTTTAAAATAATTGAAAATTTATAAATCGTAAAGCGCGGGATTTATTGTTATTGTTGGTGGTTACCCGTCACACCGCCCGCCTCACGCTTGAATACAATAACACCCTGCCTTAGTTCCACCACACCGTCGCCCCTGGCAAGAGTGTTATCCTACTTCTGCGTTTACTGACTCAAGTTCTTAGTATCTTGCTCAATGGCACCAAAGAGAAAACTCCTTAGTGACAGCAGTGATGCTAAAAAAAGGAAAACCATTACGCTACAAGAAAAAGAGGACGTAATTAAAGACATAAGAAGGGAAGCAGCAGCTGTGTGTGAGGGAGTGAAGAAGAAAATGGGAAGCCCATTACCATGACAATGGGGAGGTTGACGACCTTAAGGGTTCGCGCACCCATCACAACAATAACAACTCCGGACACTCGCAGCTCACTAGTACCGTCTGCGCCTGGCTGTTGATCCCTATTGCCCTTTCCTATTGCATTTCCTGTCCCACTGCCCACGCTTCTACTCCCACCGCACTGCACTACGCTTCCATCTGTCTGCCCTGGGCGTCAGAACATTCGGCCTCAGGGCCACCCCTCTCGGCAACCTGCAGTCCTTCGCGTTCGTGGCCCTAATCAACAACAAAAACAAACTTGTGTTTCATATTCCTATATAGTTGTAAATAATATAACAATATAACCTTTAACTTACCTGAATGACCATAAACAATGATTGGTTGAAAACTCGATAATATGCTTTGAAATGTATGGAAACTCGAGTTATGTACAAAATCGACTTACGTCATGTTTCAGGAACGTAACTCTGACGTAAACCGAGACCTTACTGTAGGTAGTTTGTTGGATACAGCTATATGTAATTAATCACTGGCATTATAATACACAATGAAGAATTTGTGCCTACTTGGCTTTTTCTTTGTAGCTTTTGCGTTTTCATTCTCTAGTTTCTTTTTCAGCTCCTCTGCTGCTTTTGCTTCTTCCTCTTCTTCATTCTCATCATCAAATTTTAGTGGATTCTCATTTACTGTTCCATCAGGATTGAATCCATAACTCAGCTGGTAAGTTGCCATGAAATCTTCATCAAGCTGTGAAAGAGAATTTAACTCACTAAAAATGTATATTATAATCTATTCATTCAAGTTTGTAGGTTAAGTACTGCTTGACTATTCCCATAAAATCACAATTTAGATATCTTTCTTGCTTTGGTATGTTTTACATTTTGTTAAAATTAGGTTTTTAATTACATATATAACAAGATACAATAATGAGAAATTTCAAAAGTATCATAAAATAAAAAAACTGATAAAGAAAATACATTAATGAATGCATTGTTGCCATCATCTAGATACTTCAGTTAGGCAACACTACTGTCAATAACTCAAGATAGTAAAGATACAAATCTTACAGGAATGTAAGCAAGGTATGTATCAGTATTTTTGAAATGTTACTCCACATCAGTGGTGTTCATTGTGCGGCTCGCGAGCCACTGGCGGCTCGCGATGACTCAATTTATAGCTCTCAAAAAAAAAAAATTAAAAAAATAAAATAAAAATAAATAAATAAATAAAAATAAATAAATAAATAAATAAATGAATAAAAACCAAAAAGCAGACTTCCACTCACCACAGCATTAAGTAAGTTTGTTCTTTATTTTGCTCTTAATAACAAGATATATAGGCTAATATTACCATGTCTAATTTATCTTATTTACTATATTGCACTAGCAGCCCAGTACTACTTAATTTAGCTGAGTTATGCTAGCTTGCACTAGCTGCAGCTCTCTCAATGAATGTGTTTAACCCTAGCGGCTCCCTTGCAGAAATTAGTGAATAACACTGCTCTACATTATAAACAATATTCAATTGGAACTAAAATAGAACATAGAATAAACATAGAATAAAAATCAAGAAAATAACTACCACTTATACAAATGTTCCTTTTCTTTTCTCAGGAAAGAAATTTATATGTAGAAAATTAATGAAGATATCTGGATCATATTCTAAATACTGAAATCACAAGAGTCACTTAATACTAAAAGACATAAGAATACATACCTTAGGGAACCATGCTCGTCTTTCAGTGTCCCATTCATAAACTACCTTATCAATTGGGTCCACTTTAGTGTACGTTGTACCATCATAGCTGATATTGGGATCCTCCTTAGCACCTGGAGGTATAAGACCACCTCCAGATTCCCCATCTGAGTCATCCTCATCAGTGTCAAACTCTTCCTCATCAATCAACGGTCTTTTCTTTTTCAATTTCCCTTCATATTTCTCCCACTTGTTGTTTTCTTTGTCTAATCTATACACAACTCCTGACACATTATCCCTATAGAATGTTGAGTCTCCCTGACAAAAGTACCACTTGGAAGACTCAGAAGATAGCACATTGTTTTTTTCAGCCCAAGGCTTCCACTCATTTTTTTCATTTAAGTAAAATACATTCCCTTCACAATCTTGACACAAATACTGGTCATCAGCATAGTAGTAAGTTCTTCCTTCACTGTCAGTTGTTGTGTATTCATCTTTATGTTCATCAGCTTGTTCAGAGTCATTTCCAGTTTCCTTATCCACAGTCACCTCAATCCATTCCTCAACATTTTTGTCATATCTGTACCGCTTTCCAGATAATTTGTCAGAATAATAATACTGGCCACCAATTAGCTCATAGTCATTACCAGTTTCTCCATCTTTGCTGGAGGGTTCAAGAGATATTTTTTCTTCCACATTTTCCTTGAGATCAGAGGTTCCATTTGCATCACTGTGAATTTCTGACATCTTTTGTATTTCATTCTTCTTTTCAGTCATCTCTTCAACATTTTCATCTTTGTCTGTTTTAGTAGTTTTTGGAGTAGGATCTGCATCATTTACTTTTTTCTCTTCAGTAATAGACTTCCCTGATGAATTCGGTAACTGACCTTGAGCCTTCAATCTGTCACATGACATTTGGTCTTCCTCACCCATATTCTTTGTATGCATTCCTTCAGAATGTGGAGAATTCTGGTCTGCCATTGTAAGTACATCAAAATCTGAAAAAAAAACCCATCAATTTATCAGGTTAACAAATAACACATAAATGAAGCTAGAAATACTATTTATGAGAACTTTTACATATATTATATATCTATTCAATTTCCTTGTGTGACTTATGCTTTTCTGGGGAGACATATAGTGAACTGCTTGATATTCTACATTATTTCCATCGCAAATTTGATAGTTTTCAAGATATGATTCTTTTCAATTTACCCTTAGCTCTCATCCCCAACAACCTTGGGGAGCCAGTGGGATTTTTCTTTTTTAAGGGGAGCATTAAATTGAATAAAGTGTGTAGCAGAAAAGGTAAAAATCAACAATATCACAAAGAAAGCCTATGAAAATAGGTAACTTACATACACCTTTGATGGCACTAGTGGCTGCCAAAAGCAATGTCAATGATCAAGAGTCACTAACCAAAGTCCAAACCCAATATAATAAGTTCCAAGCCAGGGGAGCTGGGTATATTATACTGTTACATCAATAGTAACATGCCTTTTGTTATCCTTCTCATCTTGTAGAGCTTTTTATTCTGAGTAATTTGAACTTATACATACCCTTTGCAAATTGTTTATAACATTGATAAGATTTCTTAAGAATTTACCACTTTTTGGGAAGAGCAAGTAACACCCACCTATGTGATGGACTGCCAGGCACTGAGGAACGCCATTAGGTGTGTTCGTTCATGTGAGTGTGTATTGTCACATTATTTTGTTTTAGTATGCACCCACTGACCAATAAAAATAATACACAATAGCTAAATCTAGCCAATCAGAGTGATTTGTAGAGAGAAGCAACTCTATTTCAATAAGTCTATGGAAGCTGTTTCCTCGACTATATATATCCATTGTGTTGCCAGATTTTAAAAAAGAGAAATAAGGTAACGATTTTATGTTAATTTCTTAGCGTTGCTAGTCATGTTAGGCTAGTTTGCTATGGTTAGATCAGTTTAATTGTGTAAGATAAAGTTAATTCTGTTTTGAAGTCATATCAGTGGTGCATGCTGCCTAAATTAGGTTATGTTTGCTAAGTTAAGTTAGATTAGTTTTGGTTAAATAGATCAGTTAAAATGGGATGGCATAGTCAGCAGTGAGTAGTGGTGACAGCAATTTATAAGGAAAAGTTGGGGATATTAAAAAAAAAAGTACTGATTTGTGATGGAAACAAAGTGCATATTCATTCAAAACAGGTCAAAATTTACTAGAAAAAGTAGTTTCATCTGGAAATGAGCTGTTGGTGTAAGTGTATAAATTTACCAGGGACTGCATATATTTTGAACACCCCTAAGGGTTACTGAACAAACCCAACATTAAGTTCCTAGCCAGGTGGGAGGATTGTACATCTTTTGAACACCTCTAAGGGTCACTAACCAAACTCAACATTATAATCTTGATTTAATGCTCTCTCACCCAAAAACTCAGCTTACCCATAGGTTTCCCCAAGTTTAATAGAATCATAACTTGAAAACTATCCGTTTGCAACAGAAATTATGTAGAATATCAAACAATTCACGGCACGTCTCACCAGGAAAACATATGCCACATCACAGCGTTGATGGGGTGAAAATATAATTTGATTGTTTATTGTTTAACTTCACGTGACTTACCGATGTTGGAGAGTTGGGTTAACGGTGGTGTGTCAAGTAGATACACGGGAATCGAAAATGTTTATGGATGAAAAGATCTTGTGATGTGGTCTTGTTCCTTGAAATAGGACAAAGTGGTGCAAGCAGCGGTGCGACAGGCTATGGTGTCCCAAAGATGCTGGCTGCAGGTGGGTCAGACGATGCAATACGTTCTCCGGGAGCACATTGTTGTACGAAGGTGAGGAAAACGAAGTTTTCGCCTTTATAACGGGATGTTTGTTGACTGACGTTTCTTACTGCAAGGTTTTGCAACGGCGTTCCAAGACAGCAAGACTTTCTGGTCAATTTGGATATTTACCCAACTATCGAATTTCTGATATAATATGTTTTTATGGTGAGAAATCAATTTGGATTTTTACCCAACTATCGAATTTCTGATATAATATGTTTTTATGGTGAGAAATGTAGTGAATTGATTGATGATACGTATACATCTTTTCCGTCTCAAATATATAGGCGTTTTCAGTAGCACTTTGTGGAAGGCGAACGGTCCAGAAGCATTCGCCCATATAGTTTTTTTTTTTTTTTTTTTTTTTTTGCCATCACCCTGTCTTGGGTATTAGGCCATTTATTTATTTTTTTTAACTTTTTTTAAACTTACATTTCTTTTAAAATAAAGCCTTTTATTTTGTTTTAACATATGTACAGTTTTTATTTATTTATTTATTTATTTATTTATATATATATATATATATATATATTTATTTTTTTTTTTTTTTTTTTTAATAATATCTTAACATTAAGTGACTTCACACATTCTCATGCACGCTTCATTCACACAGGATCCTATACCTATCTCAAAACTATTGTCCTTTGTCAGGGCATGGGGAGGGAGGATAAATCACAATCACACAGGGTGGCTACGTAGTATCACTACGTATTGCATATATACATGAAGGGAAAACATTCACATTAGATCACGCAAAATTGGAAACATACACACTTTCATACTTTTATTTACATAAATATATAGAATAAATACATAGAATAAATAACATAATATATACACATAAATCACAACTCTCTGATTAAATTGGCCTCAGTCAGGTAAATCATCAGTCTATCGACCACATCCGGGTGTTCATCACCCAGGAGGGTGGTTTGCGTTAGCGGGAGGCCGCGACCCCGGCAATACGCCGCCAAGGGCCGCCTCTCCTCACGATAACGCACACAGTGAAGCAGGATGTGCTCGACAGAGAGTGACATTACAGCTGGAACACTGTGGTGGGAAGGCGTTGGCTATGTAGGGGAGCATGTGGGTGGGGAGGGTGCAGCCCATCCTGAGGCGTGCGAGGACCACCTCCTCCCGCCTTGTGGGGCGATTGGAGGAGGCCCACTCGCCCAGGATAGGTTTGGTGGTGTGGAGGTGGAGGTTGTCCCAGTGACTCTGCCACAGGAGTTTTGCTGATGATTTAACAACTGAGAAACATGACTGCAGATCCCGACGGAGGTTCCACGCTCCCTCGAGCTCTGCAGCAGACCGAGCTAGCATGTCAGCCTGTTTATTCCCGCGTATACTGGAATGTCCAGGCACCCAAACCAGTGAGAAGGATTTATGACATGAATTCAGCTTATTAATGATGTTGCCCTGGATTTCATTTGTATCCGTGCGGCCGGACTCTATTGCCTGAAGGGCTGACATAGAGTCCGAAAAAATGACAATTGAATTAGCAAAAATTTCAGCAGAAAACACCGATGTATGGGTAGGCAGCCGGAACCTGAGGGCACATTCACACGACCACACACTTGCACCCACACATTCACCTATCTTGGAGCCGTCTGTGTAGAGATGTAGGGATGGAGGGAGGCCAGCGACGAGGGCTCGGAAGTGGTGTTGGAGCTCCACCTCGGTAACCACAGCCTTCTTTCCCTGAAGCCAGTTGATGTTGAAGGTGGTGGTGGGAAGTTTCCATGGGGGAAGGGTGGGCAGCATGAGCTGGTCCGCATCGTCCAGTCTCACGCCCGTTTGCTGGCAGAGCGTGTGTAGTCTGACTGAGATTGGACGGTGGACCGCATTGTGGAGGTGGTGGTGCTGCCATATAATCTTGTTTGCTGTGTTACCGAGGGGAGCTTTCCGAGCCGCTTTTATCCCATGAGATAAAAGGAGGGCGTCGCGACGTAGTTGTAGCGGTGGTGTATTGGCCTCAACCTCCATCCGCGCCACACGAGTGCAGCGCAGGGCTCCAAGACACATTCGCACACATTCATTCTGCAGTACATCCAATCTCCTCAGTGTTGGTTCCGACGCAGACCCATACACCAGTGAGCCATAGTCTAAATGAGAACGAATTAAGGACTTGTACACCATTAATAAAGATTTTCTGTCTGCTCCCCATGAAGTACCAGAAAGGTATTTGAGGACATTGATCTTTTTACGACAACGAATGAGCAATTCATTAACATGAGTCTTCCAATTGAGTCTGCTATCAAAATGCAGACCCAAGAACTTGACTGAATTTTGAAACGGTATCGGTTGGCCTTGAAGAGTTATTTGCAAATCAGGTACGTTACGTCTAGTGAAAACAACACCGATACACTTAGCAACTGAAAACTTAAATCCCCATAATGAGGCCCAATGCTGGACGGAATCAAGAGCATCCTGAATCCGCCCCGCCGAGAATTGTGCGTTAGGCGAGGAGTGCCATAACGCACAATCGTCGGCGTACAATGAGTATTTAAGATTCCTGGGGACGGGAGTTGTTGACAGAATATCATTAATCATTATACAAAATAAAATGGGACTAAGAACACTACCCTGCGGCACCCGTTCTCCTGGACGAAAACGTCCGAGATTACGTTACCAGGAAGCTTGACAGAGAATGTTCTGTCCTGAAGAAAATTATAAACAAAATGGGCAAGTTACCTCTGAAGCCATGAGCGTAGAGTTTCATGAGGATACCGTGTCGCCATGTCATGTCGAAGGCTTTGTGGATGTCTAAAAACACCCCTATCATGAATTCTTTTTTGGCAAAAGCCTCTGAAATGCAATGCTCCAGGTGTGTTAGTTGATCCATCGTGCTTCGGTACTTCCGAAAGCCCGACTGCTCATCACCTAACAGACCCTTCGCTTCTAAAACAAAAAGTAGCCTTCGCTTTACCATACGTTCCATGACCTCGTGAGCGCAATAGGACGAAACGCACTGGGGTCCGTAAGGCGTCCAGTCTTTTTGGGGATTGGGATGGTGTGGGCGAAGTGCCAAGACCGAGGGAAAGTGTAGGTGGTCCAGATTCTATTGTAGAGCGTTAATAATTTTGAAAGGGAGTGGTGGCCGAGATGTTGTAACATGATATATGAAATATTGTCTGGACCAGGACTGGAGCCTTTACAGGATTTCAGGGCAAAGAGGAGTTCATCCAACGTAAACTCTGTGTTGTGCTCTGAGTTTACGCCTCCTGTGGCAAAGTTTGGGACAGTGAGTTCTGCAGCCTCCTTCCTTGGAAGGAAGGCAGGGTCATAATAAGTTGTGCTGCTGGCCTGATGGAATTGGTGGGCTATGGCATTTGCTATTTCTGTCCTGTTATCAATCATAATATCATTTATTTTAAGGGTAGTGATAGGAATATAAGGCTTTCTGTTATTTAAAATATTTATTGTTTGCCATACTTTGGAGAGAGGAGTGGTGCGGTTTACAGATGATATAAATTGTCTGAATGAGTCTTTCTTTGCATTACGGATGACTTTCCTTGCCTGAGGCCTTGCCTTTTTATAGGCTATGAAATTTGCTTGACTGGGCTGCTGGCTGAAGTACCTGTATCGTCTATTGCGCTCACGAAGTGCTTGTCGGCAATCCGTTGTCCACCATGAGACTCCATGCTTAGTGTAAACTGCAGAAGTCTTCGGAATACAAGCCTCAGCGGCGTGTAATATGGATTGTGTTGCGTTGCTGACCATCGTGTCAATGTCCTCGCCAGACATATCCACGTCGGCAACCCCACGGAAGGTTGCCCAGTCTGCTCTCTTGAAGTTAAACTTGGGATGGCGGGGGGTGGGCGGGATGTCGCGTGCATAAGAGATGCAGATGGGCAGATGGTCACTTCACAGTGTCTATCAACCTCAGTGTTTATCAACCTCACAGTGTTTATCAACCTCAGTGTTTATCAACCTCACAGTATTTATCAGACTCACAGTGTTTATCAACCTCACAGTGTTTATCAACCTCACAGTGTTTATCAACCTCACAGTATTTATCAGACTCACAGTGTTTATCAACCTCACAGTGTTTATCAACCTCAGTGTTTATCAACCTCACAGTATTTATCAGACTCACAGTGTTTATCAACCTCACAGTGTTTATCAACCTCACAGTGTGTATCAACCTCATTGTTTATCAACCTCACAGTGTCTATCAACCTCAGTGTTTATCAACCTCACAGTGTTTATCAACCTCATTGTTTATCAACCTCACAGTGTCTATCAACCTCAGTGTTTATCAACCTCATTGTTTATCAGCCTCATTGTTTATCAACCTCACAGTGTTTATCAACCTCAGTGTTTATCAACCTCACAGTGTTTATCAACCTCAGTGTTTATCAACCTCACAGTGTCTATCAACCTCAGTGTTTATCAACCTCACAGTGTCTATCAACCTCATTGTTTATCAACCTTACAGTGTCTATCAACCTCATTGTTTATCAACCTCACAGTGTCTATCAACCTCAGTGTTTATCAACCTCACAGTGTCTATCAACCTCAGTGTTTATCAACCTCACAGTGTCTATCAACCTCACAGTGTTTATCAACCTCACAGTGTTTATCAACCTCAGTGTTTATCAACCTCACAGTGTTTATCAACCTCACAGTGTTTATCAACCTCACAGTGTTTATCAACCTCAGTGTTTATCAACCTCACAGTGTCTATCAACCTCAGTGTTTATCAACCTCACAGTGTCTATCAACCTCACAGTGTTTATCAACCTCATTGTTTATCAACCTCACAGTGTCTATCAACCTCAGTGTTTATCAACCTCACAGTGTCTATCAACCTCACAGTGTTTATCAACCTCATTGTTTATCAACCTCACAGTGTCTATCAACCTCAGTGTTTATCAACCTCACAGTGTCTATCAACCTCACAGTGTTTATCAACCTCATTGTTTATCAACCTCACAGTGTCTATCAACCTCAGTGTTTATCAACCTCACAGTGTCTATCAACCTCACAGTGTTTATCAACCTCAGTGTTTATCAACCTCACAGTGTCTATCAACCTCAGTGTTTATCAACCTCACAGTGTCTATCAACCTCACAGTGTTTATCAACCTCAGTGTTTATCAACCTCACAGTGTCTATCAACCTCAGTGTTTATCAACCTCAGTGTTTATCAACCTCACATTGTTTATCAACCTCACAGTGTCTATCAACCTCAGTGTTTATCAACCTCACAGTGTTTATCAACCTCAGTGTTTATCAACCTCACAGTGTTTATCAACCTCACAGTGTTTATCAACCTCACAGTGTTTATCAACCTCAGTGTTTATCAACCTCACAGTGTCTATCAACCTCAGTGTTTATCAACCTCACAGTGTCTATCAACCTCACAGTGTTTATCAACCTCAGTGTTTATCAACCTCACAGTGTCTATCAACCTCAGTGTTTATCAACCTCACAGTGTCTATCAACCTCACAGTGTTTATCAACCTCATTGTTTATCAACCTCACAGTGTCTATCAACCTCAGTGTTTATCAACCTCACAGTGTCTATCAACCTCACAGTGTTTATCAACCTCATTGTTTATCAACCTCACAGTGTCTATCAACCTCAGTATCAACCTCACAGTGTCTATCAACCTCACAGTGTTTATCAACCTCATTGTTTATCAACCTCACAGTGTCTATCAATCTCAGTGTTTATCAACCTCAGTGTTTATCAACCTCACATTGTTTATCAACCTCACAGTGTCTATCAACCTCAGTGTTTATCAACCTCACAGTGTCTATCAACCTCAGTGTTCATCAACCTCAGTGTTTATCAACCTCACTTTGAGGCTGATTGATACTTTGAGATTGGCAAACATTATGAGCTTGATTGACACTTTGAGATTGATTTTAAACTGTGAAGTTGTCTGACATTGTGAGGTTGACAAAACACATAAGACATCACGAGGTCCCGTGATGTCTACGATCACGGTGGGTGGCGTGGAGAAGCTACCAGCATTCGTGGCCGACATGGAGGAACCCTGTCTGGTGGGGCTAGACTCTCTGGATCAGAGTGCAGCGTGTGTGGACTCCGGAAGGATGCAGATGCAGGTATGTGAGGAAATGTTACCGCTGATCCTGGAGGACGTTGCTGAATAGATCGAGAGCCCAGTGACGAGTTCAGATGTCAAGGACGAGAGGCTGGAGCTGCACTGCCGTGTCGTGAGGGAAGGTGAGGTTGCAGACGCCACTGTGAGAGCACGCGGACGGCAGGCAGCGGCGAGCAATGACGGCGGTGAGGTGGACGAGCCCCGTGCTATCTCCACATGTGGTGGACTAGGAGGTATGTAATTTCACCAAACAGACTCCTGAGCAGGTGGTGAAGTTGGAGAAGCGGCTGATGGAGGACGAGGACGTCTTAAGCCGAGATGCACAAGACCTTGGCTGCATGTCGCTGGTTCAACCCTCCAACACGGTAGACGGAAGTCCGTTGATGAAGCAGCCACATTGCAGTGTCCCGTTGGCCAGGAGAGAAGAGATGAGGCTGCCTCTGCATTTGGCCACTGGACCACCACCTGAGGAAGAGCTACCACAGACGCCGCATGAGGTGGTAGTGATGCTGCAGCAGTGGATGGAGGCTACGTGGCGACAGGTGGCGAACAATCGCCGCCTCGCGGGGCAAAGCATGACCCGCCGGTACCAGCTGCTCGCCGGTGACGCCCAGTATGCGGTGTGGGACCGCGGCTGGTGGTACAAGCCTCGTAGGAAACGAGGCCATACACCGCTCCGCAACAACTCGCAGCTGTCACCTACAAGCTGACGTTGCCACAAGCAAGCGACGGCGCATCGTCCACGTCGGCCACCTGTGGGCTGTCGTTGTGGAGGAAGGATGCTTATGGTGTCAGCAGAGACCACCCTTGTCACTGGACAATGAGGTGAGGAGCGACAGTGTGGTGGGTGACGGTGGTATGAAAACTATGTTGTGGAGTGTGTGGTAAGAAGTGACAGTGAATAGTCGGGACGACTATTTTTCATGGGGGAGGGCAGTGTTGCGACGGCGCAGGGGGGTGGCAACTAGTTGAGGAGTGAGGTGGTATTTTCTTAGAGACAGGAAGTGGGGGACCGGAAGTCATGGCCAGGCAAGTGGATAAAGTAGCGGTAATTGGCTCAGAGGCGAACCAATCAGTGTTGCAAAAGGGGAGGGAGTTATTTAAGATGCCCCAGCTAGTGAGTGGTGCCACCGTGCCAGTAGTCCAGTTGCTCAGTCAGTCTCGCCCCACTCTTTTCCCCTCTGGACCTGTTACCTGCTGTTGGCCGGTCCCCACTCTCGGTGTCTACCCCGCTCTCCTGTTCCTGCGGAGGACGGCCTGGTCCTCCGGTGATCCTGTGCTTACCAGCTTGAGGAAGAAGTTAGTTGCAGATGTCTTGCCTCGCTGTCCCGCCCTGCTCTCCGGTCTCGTAGCTCGCATCCGCACTGTGTAATACCTTTGGAGTTGCTGCTGTATTGTGTTACTCTCTAAGTAAACGTAAGAAGCTGTACTACGTGTTTCCAGCCAGTCCTGCCTGTCTGAGTGAGTCCCTGTCTGTGAGTTGTGTGTCTCGCATCCCTTGCTAGCCACGGACCCTCGCTAACTTAACCCTGCACCGCCCCCGGCCTGCACGCTGTCCTATCTACGCCGCTGGTTGCGGCGTTGGAAGGTGAAGTAAGGACCTTTGGGTGCCCTGCTTTGCCCAGTGGTTGCGGGTGTGGGTGGCCCAGCTGTGCTGGAGGCGGCGGTTCGTAACAATACAATAGAAAAAGCTCGCGCAAATCGTCGTTCGACGAAAAAGCTGCCACTCTCCAAAAACTGTTTCCCTCAACGCAGGGTGTTGTTGGAGACGAGGATAGAAGACTTGTCAGGATTTAATTTGATTGCAATTGTACATAGTATTCACTCCTTTCTTTCCTTCTACTTAGCCACGGAAGTATCCGCAGGCATTTCTTTTCTGTGGACTCTTGAAGAGCAACCACCGCTTCAGTATCGTCACTGGAAGAAGACATCTTGGCTGGTAGTTGTTTGTTTTTACATTCACCTCCCGCCAGAGCGCCAACTAGTCGATATTTTCCAGTCGCTGTGTGTGACGTTTTCCGACTAGAAGGGCTCAGTCGATACTTCTTGCTATTTGCAATTTCAGTCGCAAATTGGCACGTGTGAATCCGTCTTTACTCTCTTATAAAAACTTAGTAAATTTGTCATGCATGATCTTCCTTTTCTGAAACCAAATTGGGAATTATTTTTATTTTATTTCCCTCCAGATATTCTAACCATTTTTCTTTAATAACGACTTTACAGATTTTTTCCGCAACACTAGTCAGTGACACTAATCTATAAATTAGGGGCTCAGTCTTTTTTCCTCCTTTGTATATATCGGGACTATATTTTTCTTTTCCACTGCCTTGGTATCTTTCCTTCCAATAGAGAGCTGTTAATTATATCCCAAATTGGTTTCATCAGCTGTTCTCTACATTCTCTCAGTGTCCATCCTGAAACTCCATCTGTCCCCATTGCGTTTCTTACATCTACTTTTTCTATAGCAATTCTCTAATTTTCTACTTTTTGCACCACAACGTTTCTTAATTCTTCCTGTTTGGCTTCCTTGTTTGGCTCTATGCATCGTCCCTCTTCATTAAATACTGATCTAAAGCTTTCATTCATAAGTTTACTCATTTCTTCCGTTGTTTCTTACGTCTTATTTTCCTTAATTAGCCTAATTACTAATGGTCTCTGTTTGCAATTTTTCCATTTATATACTTGGGTTTCTTCTCTCATCTCTTCATTAAATCCTCCTCAAAATTTCTTTTTTCCTCTCTTCTTATTCTCATATATTCTTTCCGTGTCTCTTTATACTTCTTCCTGTTTACTTCATTTCGCTGCTTTCTTAATTTTTTTTTTCCAAGCAGCATCCTTACACTTTTTTTCAGCTCTTGCACATATACGAAGCATTATAACACGTGTGTTTGATCTCTTTTACTCTGTATTCGGGGACATATCTCTTTATCCTTTTATTATACTTGTTTAGGAATATGTCTTGGACTGGTTTACCTTGCATATTTTTCCTCCCAATCAATACTACAAAAGTAATTTCTTAACCCTTCAAAATTTGTCTTGGTGTGATTCAATCTTTTTGTTTATACCCTTCACTACATTTCAAAATTTCGTGATCCTCTAATACAATTTCTAAAAGTACATGATCACTTTTTCCCATTGAGCTATGATATATAATAGTTAGACTTTTTTTTTTTTTTTTTGTGAATACGAAATCCAGTACCGATATTGTTCTTCTCTATACCTTGTATAGTCCTTCACCCATTGATCGAATTATTTACCATGCCCAGTTGCAACACTTTCCCCTTCCCCCTGTAACCGCCATAGGATAGGTAGGACCCATTGTACATAAGTATATAGGAATCTGATGCAATCACTCGTAATGTGGTGCAACATGTAGAACTGCTGACCTCGTCTTTTCCTTTCAACAGGGGTTGCAGTGTTTCTCTATTTCATATAACTAACTAGGGGTTCGTTGCATTCATGATTGTCTCAGATAAATAATCCAAATTAATGTAGTCTCTATGGGTGGGATGCTTTTAGTATAGGTATCATTACCAGTGAGAAATAAATGTAATGCACGACACGCTACACCTCATGGAAAATTCCCCGTCACATGACCGACGCCCTGTGTCAGCACCTTGGAGGCTGGGGCGGCGGGCGGCTGTGGGCGCGGGCAGCCGCGGCAGAAGGAAGATCGCCGGCGACTGGGAAGTGCGGGTGTGTGTCAAGTGTGTGTGCTTGTGAACTGTGCTGTGGGAACTTAGTGACTCTGTGTACTCAGTGACATTATAAACACTTTCCCGAGTTTAAAACACGTTTGCCGTATGTTCTTGTACGTGGCATATGGACAGCACTTGTAAATTTGTACATAATATACTAACTTTTATAAACTGAGTTTTCCTTGTACACCTGGGTTGATAAGAAACACTATATAGAACTACCAGTAAAACCGCTCGGCTGGACAGTAAATCAAAACAATAAACTTAATAACTTTATGTAGGCCTACATAACCTACAGGAGGACTGCTAATCAAACAAGGTTAAGCTTCATACAACCAAAACGCTTAAAACCCCAAAAGTCCAGCATAACTGTTTACATCCATTTCTTCCCAATTTACATGTTTGCAGTTTAGATCTCCCACAAGTAGCACTCTTCTGTACTTCCTTAACATATTGTCCAGGCAATTTAGCACTTCCCTTTGCATTTCTTTGTGTACATCAAGCCTCCATGTATATAGTCTTCGGTGGGACATATGTTACTCTGATACTCCTCCTTTCTCTCCCTTTGGTCCTAATTGTTATGCTTAAAACCTCTGCCAGTTCACCTCCGTTGTATACCTCCTCCGCCAATATATCCTCCCGGGCCATTTTCAATACTTCTGCTTTTCCTCCTCTGTCTCTCCTCCAAACGTTATATACCGGTTCTTTAAAATTCATTTGGACTTCTTCGCTTACCTTTGTTTCTGTCATAATACGTCTCACTTCCAGTTCTTTTTCCAATATATAATCTCTCACTTCCAAGCTTCCTGATATGAATCCATGTATGTTTGTATACATGACTTTTAACACTTTTCTTCGCCTTCCCGTATACCATTTCCTCAACCTCATGTCTAGCACTCTTCAGTATAAAATTTCTTCTTCCCGTTCTCCGTCCTTCTCTCGTTTTTATTTTTTTCCCCCTCAGCTTAATTTCTTAGCCCTCTCTCTTTTTCCCTTTCTTCCTGATTCATATCTCTATTTATCCAAATTCTGTGTTGCCAGCCAGCTTTCCAGACTTCGCCAAAATTTCTTCTGTCCCTACTTGTGATCTCATTTTTATTTTTAGTGGTGTTTTAGTCCCCTCACCATATTTACCAAGTCTATATATCCTCTATTTCTTTATCAAGACTTTACTCTTCATTTTGTACCACTGAGATAATTTCCTTTAGCATCTCTTTCTCCTTCTCCTCCCTCACAAATTTCATTTTTTTTTTCTCTTCTCCATAAATAACCATACACTTCTTTTTGTCCACCGTATCTCTCACTAACATTCCCTCTCCTTTGATCACTTGTATAACTGTGTCCTTCATTTTCTCATGTATTTGTTGATTCACTACTTCTGAAAAATTAACCTTTTCTTCTTCTTGCTCTTTTATCCAGACCTTTTTCCACTATTCCAGATTTGTTTCACTTATCCCTTTTGCTGTCCCCACACTAGTGTTTAGCTTATCCTGTAACCCCTGTAATTCCAGCTCGTAATTCTCACATTTACCCTTATAAGGGCGCTGTTTTCCCTTTTTATTTCATCCAGAATTTCCTCCATCTCATTGTTTATTTTAACTTTATTATCTAGCATGTCACACTTTCTCAGCTTCTTGTGTGCGTGTGTGTATGTGTGTGTGTATGTGTGTGTGTGTGTATGTGTTTCACTAAACCCTGACCATGAGCGGACCCGGCGGAATCTACGCTGGCCGCCTTTACCACTGACTGAGCCATTATAATAGTTGTGTGTGTTTCACTGTTTGTTTGATCTGCTGCAGTCTCTGACGAGACAGCCAGACGTTAGCCTACGGAACGAGCTCAGAGCTCATTATTTCCGATCTTCGGATAGGCCTGAGACCAGACACACACCACACACCGGGACAACAAGGTCACAACTCCTCGATTTACATCCTGTACCTACTCACTGCTAGGTGAACAGGGCTACACGTGAAAGGAGACACACCCAAATATCTCCACCCGGCCGGGGAATTGAACCCCGGTCCTCTGGCTTGTGAAGCCAGCGCTCTAACCACTGAGATACCGGGCGTGTGTGTGTGTGTGTGTGTGTGTGTGTGCGCTTGAAAGAAAGAGAGAAAATTTATTTATTGTTCAAGCTTTTCCTGTTTAGTATACATACTTGAACTTGTGTATTATCTAAACATTCTTTACAATACATTAAAAAGTTTCGCTTAGTTTGTTAATAATCCTAAATTTTCTATTCTGCATTAACATGGCAATATTGAGGTGATTTAGATGTAATCTCTCATACTCTGAATGAATTCATTCCTCAGTTGAACACTATCTATACTTTGGTATACTGTAACGAAACTTTATTTAATCGCAGATGAATCCATCATTACATTTTTTATGTAGAGAACAAACCGGCCAAGGTCCAAGGGCAACAAAAACGATAGAAAAGCCCCACTGAAGTACCGGTTCCCGTACAGGGACAAAAGAGCTAGCCAAAAAGAATGAGATGAATGTCTTGAAACCTCCCTCTTAAATGAGTTCAAGTCATAGGTAAATGAAAATACAGAAACATGCTGAGAGTTCGAGAGTTTAACAAATAAAGGGATGAATAACTGGGAGTACTGGTTTAAAGCTAACTCCCCCTCCCTGAAATCCCATTATAGTCAAACAAAACACCCAAATATTTATGCCTGCTTATCACATCAAATATCCTTAAACCCCATTTGAAAATTATAGCCGCTTGTTTGCACTTATCCTATAGATTCAGTACTACTATTTTGTTACAATTAATTTTCAATTTTCACTCGGAACAATAACTATGGAGCGCTGGTAATGCTTGGTTTATATGTTTGTTTCGGTATCACATAGCAACTATGTATCATCTGCATACATTAACGCCAATAATATTAAACAAACATTAAGAAAATAGTAATCAAAATCTAATTAATTATAATTAGATTCAATAAGTTTTCTTTTCTGTAAATCATTAACATAGACATATTGAATGTATGTCTGTCAAACATCTATTTATCGACCATTATACAAGACTTGATATTATTGTTGTACATGCTATGGATAACATTTAACAATAATCTCTGATAAGCTTGTGTGTGTGTGTTTTTTTTTCTTTTTCTTTTTTTTTTTATATCCTTAATTTTTGTTGAACAAAACTTTGATATCCCAAATCCTGAAAACCATATGAAAGCCTTAGACTGATAACATTGTGTCCATAAGAAACCCATGGACTGCTGCACCACAGCGTGACCTTGACGGTCCGGCGGCGGCAGACGAGGAGGCACAAATTTTGTCTGCAGGGGTACGGAGTCTGCAGCCGCGACCTTGGTGTGGTGGAGGTGACCAGACAGACCATCCCTTCCCTTATTTTCCTTGCCACCTTTCCTTTCCTGCATGCTTGATATCGCGTCGCGCTTTTAACTTACGGTCCCACCATACATGCACACTTATATGTATACGCAATATCTTGTGTGTGTGTGTGTGTGTGTGTGTGTGTGTGTGTGTGTGTGTAATTCACAACGGTCGTCTGCTGGTCACCCAGCCAGTCTTCCCCATTACAGAGCGAGCTCAGAGCTCATAGACCGATCTTCGGGTAGGACTGAGACTACAACACACTCCAC
>NC_059300.1:1096217-1293717 GCF_017591435.1 Portunus trituberculatus | reverse complement strand
ATATATATATATGTTTATATATAAACAATAATAAGTTATAATAATATTAATAATAATAATGACAACAATAATAATAATAATAATAATAATAATAATAATAATAATAATAATAATAATAATAATAACAATGATAGTAATAGAATAAAGGCAACTGTAAAATAGAAGAAACAATTAATCTACTTGCGGATTAAAGTGACATGTACCGTTTCGGGGGAGTTGAGGTTCCCCAAAAAGAAAGGTATGAAGAAATGTACATGGTACCTATTCATTAATTTATTCTTCTCAATATTTGCCTGAAGGACTGTGAGAGGGAGTGGACCCAGATCCAGTAAGGAAAACTATAAAAAAAAAAGAAGTATCTGTGGATCGAATTCATATTGTCAATTAACATTGAGAGGAACTGCATGCTTGAATTTTTTATTGATGATAAACACAAAAGCTTGAGAGAGATAGAAAATCAGGATATCAATGCTGTAGACCTATAGTCTGATCAAGTGGAAACGGTTTTCCTATAAAAAAAAAAATTGGCATGTTGAAGAACAAATTTGGCATGATTTCGAAAATATTGGCTATGAATTTCAAGATATGGAAACTGAGGTACCGCTAAGGTTCACTCTTCTACTCGTATGTTGGATAATACGAAAATAGGATAAGTTATGTCAAGATTCATTAGCTTTGTTATTATTAATTAAAGAAAGTGCATTGAATGTATGATTGCATATCGTCGCAACAGACAATCAACTATGTCATGTGCTCTGCTTAAAGAGATAGACCCTTGACATGAAAATAATAGTAATTCCAGGAAAAATCAAGACAGCACCATATCAGGTCTTTCTATCTGGCAGAAACGTAATGCTAGTAACATTTTTGAATATCTAAATGTACTAGCTACATAAGTAGCTTTGATTTGGTTTGAGAATAAGTAAGATAGCAGGGAAAAGAAAGAAGTTCAAGAATGGGAGAAGTGCAGTGGTTCTACATATCTAAACTCAAATTTAATATCGTTAGAGGAGTAATCACGATACCTAGAGCTAAGATGTACTGAACAGGTTGGGTTGAGGCCATCATCCTTCCAGATAGATAATAATAGTAACAACAACAACTACTACTACTACTACTACTACTACTACTACTACTACTACTGCTGCTGCTGCTGCTGCTGCTACTGGTGCTGCTGCTGCTGCTGCTACTGCTGCTGCTGCTGCTGCTGCTGCTGCTGCTGCTGCTGGTACAACTATTACTACTACTACTACAGCTACTACTACTAGTAGTAGCAGTATTAGTAGTAGTAGTAGTAACAGCAACATTAACAACAACAATAACAACAACAACAGCAACAATGCCATAACCGTGATGGTCATCAATATCATTATAGCTTCACCATCATCATTTCTTTTTTCTTGCAACCATGATAAATCAACTTCTACATATCTTTCTACATAACATAATGACAAATCTACAACAAACTTTTACTAATACAAAGTTCAAACGCACACACACACACACACACACACACACAAACACCGCGTAGTGTAGTGGTTAGCACGCTCGACTCACAGTCGAGAGGGCCGGGTTCGAGTCCCGGTAAGCGGCGAGGCAAATGGGCAAGCCTCTTAATGTGTGGCCCCTGTTCACCTAGCAGTAAATAGGTACGGGATGTAACTCGAGGGGTTGTGGCCTCGCTTTCCCGGTGTTTGGCCAAGCGCACATTGAGATATAGGGCAGAGCAGAGCAGAGTAGACACAGGGTAGGGTAGGGCAGGACAGCACAGGGCAGCATTGATGTGGTGCGCACATTGAGAAGCAGTCTGTCGTCCTGTGCTATAGTGTTCATCATGGCAACAGAAAACCTAGTCTCCAAGTCGTATTTGCAGTTTTCATACAACAATAGCCTATCAACAGAAAACCTAATCTCCAAGTCCTATTTGCAATTTTCACACAGCAATATCCCATACTCACCATCTTTTAATTGTAGAATGCATGCAATGTGAGCCCATAGTACTCGTCCTTATACGTTCCTCTCATGTAATCAGGATGACTAGTGTCATAGTGTCATACAGCACTCAAAGTGCTGTATGACACTATGAGTTGCTCCGTGGACGACATTGTGAGTACTAACAGAGTGAGTTGCTGTCATTTTTTTTTTTTTTTTTTTGCTATGCCGCACGTGACACAGGAAACTGTGTTCGAACGACTGCGTCGCGCAGGCCGACACAGGTCTGCATTTGTGCTGTGCTGTCCTGCGTGTCAATATGCGTGTTTAGGTTTAAACCAGTGAGATGCAGTTTTCTGCCCTGCTCTGTGCTGTGTCGCCTATGTTGCCTGCGTCTCAATGTGCGCCCGGCCTGTGTTGTGTGTTGATGTGGTCTCAGTCCTACCCGAAGATTGGTCTATGAGCTCTGAGCTCGCTCCGTAATGGGAAAGACTGGCTGGGTGACCAGCAGACGACCGAGGTGAACTACACATATGCCTAGCCGCTCCCGGTTCGAGTCCCAGGCCCGTATTCTGAAATACTGTTGACTTCACATCCACTATTTTCAAAAGGCCCTCGTTGAAGCTACATTGATTTTCACATGTGTTTTTGAAATTCTAGAGGTAGATTGACAAGATTTTTACACTATAAATTGGCGGAACGCTTTTGAGAACTCAGCTGACGATCTTTGTGGCCTTTGATAGACAGTCGTGGTGAGAGAGCAAAGTATTTCTGAATACGGGCCCCAGGAGCGGCGAGGCAAATGGGCGACCCTCTTAAAGTCTAGCGCCTGACCACCTTGCAATAAATAGGCATGGGATGTAAATCTGTGGGTTGTGGCCTCGTTGTCCCGGTGTGTGCTGTGTTGTGTGTGGTGTGGTCTCAGTCATAACCGAAGATCGGTCAGTATGAGCTCTAAGCTCGGTTCCGTAATGAGGAAAACTGGCTAGGCGACCAGTAGGCGACCGGTGAATTAAGAATGAATCGGAATCCATTCCTGCACATGAGGTTATTAGAACGTAGAAGACATGCCCAAATCGATCACACGGGATCTGATGTATAAGTATATCTGTGTCTTTCCTTACGAACTTTAGTACTGTACATCATAATAACATCTCGCGGAGGTTTTTTAGGAACTCGCAGCGTTCCGAGGGAGTGCATCTATAAAAATTTCCATTTTAGCCTAACATGCGTAACCCTTCTTGTTTGCTTTGCAGATATTTCTAGGTAGGTTCTCATCACAGCGTCCATCCATTCCTCACATGTAATTCAGTTATCCATTTTTAGTAAAAGCTCGAGATCTTCATCTATCCTCTCAACTATAGGCCTAGATACTCATAATCATGATACTTCTTGCTTTCCTTGATCACTCAACTTTTTCTGTTTTCATTAATTTTTTTTCCTACACCTCATTATCTCATGTTTTCTATATATTTTTTTTCTACGGCAACTCATTTCCGATATGTTCGGTATTCTCTTCTTTTCTTGATTTCATGTTTAATGTTACGTTTCGTTATGTCCAATTTAATGTTCTCCCTACGTCTCAGACTATAAAAAAAACAATACATAAGAACAAATCTAAAGTACAAAAACAACTCGTAGTTTTATATACAACGACTGATTCCATCACAACGTATTCTTACACCTAATACTTCTTGTGATATTTCTTTTCACAGCTTCTCGAGGAGGCGCATTTCTCCTTCATGTGCGGTAACCAGACCGTCTTCAGTCAGGACACTCTGACATGTACCGCGCCGGAGGAGGCCTATCCATGCAACCAGGCAGAGAGTCTTTATGATCTTTCCAATGCTGACTTTGGTCGCATCCCAGAAATCCCGGAAGAGAATAATCTTGATTCCGAACAGTAATTTATGAACTCCATGCTGCTATCTTAACCACTCCACATTTTCCATTTCTTATTGTTATTTTCAGCTCAGAGAAAGGGTTATTATATATATATATATATATATATATATATATATATATATATATATATATATATATATATATATATATATATGATTGGTTAAGTGGTTNCCCCATGCTGTTATACTGTCATGTTTCCAAATTTTCTATTTCACTCACTGGTCTTGTAGCCACAATTAAACCTACAGCAGCTCAGATTAGGCTAGTAAATGATCGACCGGGCTGTCAAGTTCGCCCTACCAAGTTACCAAGTAATGCACTATGTAAAGCTGCTGTCTCCCATCTTAATAAAATACGAATTTCAGAATTTTGTATGTCATCTTTTCCATTGTTCTACCTCCTCTGAGTTTTCAGAATTGTGCACCATATTACTAGGAACGACACAATTATCCTTTCGCTTGATTTGTGTGTGTTGTGTATATTTCTCTCAACTATGTAGAATTCCATATCTCATTATTGTTAATGTTATTGGTAGTAGTAATATTTTCTGTTTAGTCCAGAGCTGGGCAAGCGCTCTCAGTATTAAGTTCCGCCCAAACTCCTCCGCTCTTTCAGGCTAGAGACCCTTACGCTATCACTCATCTGCTGATTCATGGGGAATTACCAAAGCGCTCGCGCTTGCACTCTCACTTCCACTCAAGCTTCCCCTCTCCACTCCCAGTTCCGCTCTCCGCTCTCACTTGCTCTCTTTGCGCGCACTGGCACTCTCCGCTCATAGTCACGCTGTCCCGTGATATAGTGTGGCTGTGACAGTGTTTAGATGCGTCTTCTGCGCATGTGCGGCCCGGGAGTAGACGCCGCTGCAGCCTGTTGTGACAAAGTGTGGCATGGAAGCATTCAACGGGATTATGGAGAAGGTATGTGTGTTTAGTATGTACATTTACGAACAATTATATATCTGAGTGTTGTATATTCAATAAAGAATATTGTGTATTGAGAAAAGTACGAGGCTCTAATCTTTCTACTGACACACATTTCAAGGCTCAAGTCTTGTGCATTATTGAAAAATTACATACGTACATTAAATCACTTTGTTTTGACTCACACACTTTTTTTTAGCAACCCATATGATACAGAGTGTGATTTTCTACTTTATAGTTATCTTTTTCATGCTATGAGGCAATAATCTTTCCTATGATACATATTTCAAGGCTTAAGTCCTTTGTATTGTTGAAAAATGAGCTACATAAACACTATTTTGACCCACACTGTTTAGGCCACCCATATGATACAGAGTGTGATATTTCTGCCTTATACTTGTGTGTATTATATAACGAGGCACCAAACTGTCCACTGACATACATTTCAAGGCCCATTTCTCGCGTATCATTGAAAAATTAGCTATATTAACACTGTTTTTAGTCACAGCATATTTTAGGCCACCCATATCAAACAAATAGTGATATTTCTGCTCTTTGGTTCTTTTTCTAACGTAGTGAGGCACTAGTCAAGATGATGCTCCATATTAATGAGATAGCGAGTGCAGGGGCAGTCGTGAAGGACAAGAGGCAGACACAGGAACTAACCCGACTTGATTCGCTCCTGGATGGCTGAACGTTTCCTCGAAATGTAGATGAAGCGAGAGGTGAGAGCAGCCATCTTGACATCTGCTGCGTCCCGCTGGAGGTGGAAAACCTTGGTGACAGCCAACAGCCAGCGGAATTTAATTTCAATATATGGGTTTCCACTGAAAGCGAGCTTGACGTAGCTCTCATGGGGGAGCAAACGCTGGAAAGGTAGGCGAGGGTCGAGAGGAGGCAATGGGAGAAGCACCAGAAACAGACGGAGTAGAAGGTTAACTATGTACCTACAGTTGAAGTACCCGTAGCGGACTTGGCAGAGGGAGGCAGACACTCCCCAGTACCAGAAGCAGCTACGGGAGTCATCAGCAGGCTGCTTAGCAGAGGAGAGTGAAGTGACCAACTGGCAGGCCCTATGCTGAGAAACCGGTGGAAGGTGATGAAGAGACGGCGCAGGACGAGGAATAGTTCCGGCCAGTGGTTCACAACAACAGAGTTGTCGGTGTCGGACAACGCCAAGTCTTCCTCCAAGACAGAGGCTGCATCGCATCAAGAGCACTCCATGGAGGAGGGCACGGTCGGCCCCAGGAAAGGCAAGCAAACCAGACATCCAGTAAACTGCAGTAGCTAGTGAAGAGGCGAGCGCAGAGTCAAAAACGTCCGCCGCAGTGAACAGCATCGGAAGCAGTGCACTGAGGCAGACAGAGGTGAGACTGTACAGAGCGCAGAGCAAGCCACGTCCTGTCTCAATGAAAGCCGCGGCAAGAGAGAGAGAGAGAGAGAGAGAGAGAGAGAGAGAGAGAGAGAGAGAGAGAGAGACATGAGAAAAATGGGGAGGAGGGATACGGAGGGAGGTGTGAGTGGGGAAAAGGAGGAGGCATAGATCAGAGGCAGAGGGATAATAGATGTCACTGTTGTTTGAATTATAGGTAGGAAAATGTTTCGTCAAGTAGGGCGTTGACTGTACATATGTAGTACGTAGTACCTTTATGTAGGATATTTTTATGGTGGCTACTGGCATCTGGGGAGGCGATAGCATCAGTTAGACCTTGATCCGCCAGTCACCCAGTCGCGCGACCTAGTACTTTTTCAATATAGGCAGACAACGGCATCTTGAGTATCTTCTACCTGGCCCTCTTACATGGCGTAGTGACCTTGAACCTACTCTTCAACATGCTGCTCCAACGTCGCTCTGGTCTAACTCCACAGCGCTGCCCGGCAAGCTCGGCAAGCCGGCTCTCCTCGTCCCTGGTCTCCCAAGCTCAGTCTGCCTTCATGGCACAGCAAGAGGCCATCGCATCACTGCAAGCTAGCCTGGCGTCGTTGTCCACCGCCAACCTGCAGTGTCCCCCAGGAAGGGCCCCTGCTGGAGCTGCACTCGAGAAATGTCTGCTGGAGATGTCTTCGGCAGGCTTTAAGACGTGGTGACGCTCTGTGGAAACATGACTGTCCCTCTCAAGATGGCCGGTTCAAGAAGCCGTGCTCCACATTCGCCTGCTGTGTGTTGCTGATCTGCAGCGAGCCCTGGATGTCAAGTTCACCATAGTTCAGTGGGAGGCCATGTCCACGAAGGATACACATTGCACAGATGCGATCAGGAGGATTGTGTTGCGGGCATCGAATCAGGCAGTGCGCTGGTCTGACTTTGGTGTTTGTCAGGCCATCGATGAGCCTGTTGGTTCTTTCTTTGTGCGGTGTGCCCAACACGCTATGGAATGCGATTTCCAGTGTCCGAATTGTGAATGTAACCTCTCAGAGTACATGCTGCTGCGTAAAGTGTTGGTAAGTTTGCGTGACTCGGCCCTGAAACAAGAAGTGTTTCGACAGTGTCATACATTTGGTAATGTGAAGAATCTTAGATCATTCTGTGATTCGTTTGAAGCGACACAGCATAACTCTTCCTCCACTCGGCGGGAAAAAATGCGCGCGAATACGAGTCGGCGGGCACTGACGTCATGCTTGATGACGTCAGCGATGATGATGTCGCCTCCTGCCAGCCTACAGTTGCCGCCTCGCGCCACAGTGCTCTTGACACCCACCAATCGTGTTACAATTGTGGGTATAAGCATGCTCCCGACAAAGGCTCCTGTCCCGCGCAGCATGCTACCTGTGTAGCATGCGGGAAACCTGGTCACTTCAAGAAGAGATGCAGGAGCTCCAGGAAACGCGAGGCTGGCAAGACCATAAACAGTGTGACCGTCGGCGCCGCCGGGATCGCCCCAGAGCCGCTCTTGCAGATGCAGCTCGCGTCGCAAGTGGGTGGTAAGTCGTGCATCACCAAAGCGGTGGCCGACACGGGGGCCCAGGTGTGCGTGACTGGCTCACCCCTGATGTCACCGATGGGTCTCCGGCCTGCGCTGTTCCAGCATCGGGCTGGCCTCAGAGACCTAGCCAAGATACTGTTGGCCAACCTTGAAGCGGCACCCTGCCGCATCAGCATCTCAGGACGCTTAACACTGCAAGAGGCGCACTTTGTAGAGTCAGTGGAGCGCCTCTATCTCTCGTGCACCACCTGTAAGGACTTGAGACTGGTACACAGCGGCTTCCCACTCCCACAGGCGTCTGTTGCTGCAGCGGAGATGATAGAAGATGGTCCCGCGTGCCCGACAACCAGGCCTCCCTCGCTGCCATTGCCGCTGCTGGAGGAAAATATCCCACGGCTAGAGGAATGGTTACTGGGGCAGTTCTCGTCCACAACATTCAACATTGACAGGAACCCGCTGCCTGTTATGGAGGGGGCGCCGCATCACATCCACCTGCTGGATGGCGCACAGCCCCACGCCTGCCACACCCCCGCTTCTGTCCCGAAGCATTGGAGGGCTGAGGTTAAGCGGCAGCTCGACGACGATGTCAGAAGAGGTGTGATTTGCCTAGTCCCAACTTGTGAGGCCACGAAATGGTGTCCACTCATGGTGATTGTGGCGAAAAAGTTGAGCAAGCAACGCAGGACTGTCAACTTTCAGAAGCTGAATGCACGGTGTCGCCGAGAAACACACTACACGCCGGCGCCCTTCGACATGGTGTCCGATATCCCTCCACACTCCTACAAAACAGTGTTGGATGCTCACTGTGGGTTACACCAAGTCGAGCTTGATGAAGAGAGTAGGCGCCTGACAACCTTCATTACCCCATGGGGTTACTTCCAGTACTGCAGAACACCTGGTCAGCAACAGATGTGTACATGAAGAGATTCGACGACGCCATCAAGGACTTCTTCCGGAAATATAAATGCATTGACGATACTCTGCTCTATGATGCCAGCTTCGAGGAGTCTTTCTGGCACACTTTTGACTTCATTGAGTTGTGTGCCAGAAAGGGCATCACTCTGAAGCCAGAGAAGTTCCGGTTTTGCCGTCGCGAAGCCGAGTTCATTGGCTTCCACCTCGACTGGGACACCTACAGGCCTGTGGATGATCGTCTAGCTGCAGTCAAGAAGTTCCCATGCCCGAGCAGCCCGAATTCCTCTCGAGATACCCCGCACTCAAGGCGCCATCTGATGGGCAGAATGAAGAGCAGGTGGAACAATTGACGGGTGCGATGGCTGCAGCCACAGTGGCAGCCCTGAACTTCGACGACTGTCACACCCTTGACAAGGAATGGGTCCTCCAAACATCACACCAGGACCCAGTATATCAGCTGTTGGTGGCCAAGGTGCTGGCAGGCAACTGGCATCCCCACAGAGCCCAGGAGATTGAATGCCTGCGGCCGTTCTTCAGCGTCAGGGACAGGCTGTCGGTGTCACGTGGCCTGGTGACCTACACATACGACCAGGGACACGTGCATCTAGTTATTCTTGAGGGGCTTTGCCATCAAGTGGCAGCAAACCTGCATGCAAGCCACCAGGGCCTGGATTCCATGCTGAGAAGGACCAGGCAGATGGTGCACTGGCCAGGCCTGGAAGGGGACTTACAGTACCACCAGTCTTCCTGCGACGTTTGCAACGCCCACACACCATCACAGCCCCCTGAGCCACTGATCCTCACGCCAGCCCCTGAGTATCCTTTCCATCAGACAGTGGTGTATGTCTTCCAGCTGGACGGGTGCTCGTACTTGGCTTATACTGACAGGTTGACTGGTTGGGTAGAGGTAGCGCAGCTGCCCAGTAGTACAACCTCGAACAAGATTATGAGCCAGCTGAGGCTCTACTTCGTGAGATGGGGCGCGCCAGAGCAGGTATCAACAGATGGCAGGACCAATTTGGTGAGTGAGGAGATGACGGAGTTCTTCAAGAGATGGGGTGTCACTGTACATCCTTCCTCAGCTCACTACCTGCAAAGCAACGGGCGTGCAGTACCATTATCATGCCCCTGCACAATCTCCGAGGGAGGGAAATTGTAGGATATTCTTATGGTGGCTGCTGGCATCTTGGGAGGTGGTAGCGTCAGTTAGACCTTGACCCCCCAAGGTCCAGATATACAAGGTCTTCCATCCACGCATCCACGGTCACGTGTCTATATGACTCATTTGGGCCCCAGGTCGGTGTGATGCAGGGCCCAGCTCGCCAGTCAGACCCAGACCTCTGCCTGTGTCATACGCGCCCAAGCAACCGTGCGCCAAGCCATAATCTGACCTCGCCATCTTAAGACCAATTTTTATTTTCTCTTAATAATGCCCAATAGTTGTGCTGTGCGTTGCTGCCATAATACTAAAAGAAAGACAAAACAATATCTACATTGCACTTTTCCATACACTCATATAACTCATCCAGAATTAGCTCAAAGTAGTTATTTTGGTTCATACGGAAATTCTTAGGTAAAAACACTGATTTTCCAAGACCATAGTAAGAAAAACAACCTCACACCATCAAAGAATGTGGGTGCTTTACTAAGTGTGTTGTGTAGCAAGTCTATTGGTTAGGTGAGCATTAAGGAAGTAAGGTTTTGAAACTGCACGATAACTCCGGTATCCCAAGGTTCACATATCTTCGCACAGTCCTTTCACTCACTCTAGCCAGTAAAGCAGTGTTCCTGGCCTTAAGTCTCTTGCTGTGTATGTGAGGGTTGGCCTTAAGCTGTCTTCGAATAATGTTCAGAGTTCTCTGGGTCACACTGCACTTACGCCCTTGTGAGTTGGTGGCGAAGCGTTTCTTCCTCCCTCACGATAAATTTTGGTCCAACGTTGAACAGTTCTGAGAGCTATACCAGTGTTTAGGGCAATTTCTTGATTTGATTTATTCTCCCTCACAAAGGCACAAATTACTGAGATTTGGGTCTTACCAATTAGTTTTCTAGGTCCCATAATAAGTAGTAACAGGGCAGAATGGTAACCTCACGCATCCACAAAAAAGGGCCGTGAGGGGGAGTGAAAGAAAATTCAAATTCAAGTACACGAGCGACAGGCGAACGTTGACTGGAGCTCACGTGATGTATATGCGCGGCCGAGACCAAAATAAGCCAACTGGATGGAAGACTACCTTAAGAGATTCATAAATCAGTCATAATTAGTTACTCTCGCCGTTTTCCCAAGCAAATGAGAAAACAAACGGGAGCACTACCCTCCGAAGAGGACGATGGGGGAGCAGCCTAAAACTTAAGCCGGTGTCACACTAGCACTTTTTCCGTCGATTAATGCGATTTCCGTCTAGTTTTCAACGTTCCGCATGAACTTATCGCATGAATTTGTCAGACGATAGGGATCGTTTCCGTCTGCAAATTTTCCGCCTTTGTTTACATACCAAGACCAAGACCACAAGACTTGCCGCGTCTCCTCAACCTGCTTCTACGTGCATTGGTTCTACCACTAACCATGAACGCATCCATGCACGCTTTTTGGCTTGTTTAGCTCGTCTAAGTTCCGTAATACACAGTATTACGTTCAGAGCAGTGTATCTTTGCCGCAGCGTGGCCTCCATGTTTGTTTACATTGTCGGTCTGTGTTGGCGGGAAGTGATGACGAAACACCGTTTGTGTGTGACAGGCCGCAGCCAAAATATTGTCGATTTTCTGAAAAACGAAGGAAAAGGTGCTATTATAGTGTGGCACCGCCTTTACTCTCTCATGGACACCCCCATTTAAGGGGGCACGACCGAGGAGAGGCCTATCTCGAGGGGATTTGATACCCAAAGGGATTCGGAGATGGGGACGCCAACCTCTCTCCGGCGGCCTGGCTACCCAGCATTAGGGCCCACCGCTATGAACTACTTGTATTCGCAAGGATGATGCTCCCTGCTAAGCACCTCCAAGAGTGCACACCGCTGGCAGGTCAACAATCACCAGCGGTAGCACATCCCGGGGGGGATTGGGACCTCCTCCACCCGTGTACCCTCTTAAACTTAAGGCCATGCACCCATGGCGTGCATATGGATGGGATAACCACTACCCAACACACCAAGGACCGCCATCCCGGTAGCGCCGACACAGACTACTGAAAGCCGGAAGTAGTGGGTTGCAACCAGCAACCAGCAAATCTGGTCAATGGCCCCCGGCATACAGGGATATGGGACCACAGCATGCCGGGAGACACCGGATCAATGAAGCTGTTAAGGGTATCTGCCTAGGCACACCCCATTGCTGTATGAGTGCCATACGGAAAGGGACAGTGGATAAGTAGCCACAGCCCTTGGCCCCGACACTCTGGGACTGTATTTGGCTGAGCTAATCTCATTACCAACGGGAACCACGTGGAGGTAACAGCCCCGTAACTATGCTTTAAGGTACTTTTGCACTAGGTACTGCTGGCTGCAGTAAACGTAGGATACCTTAAGAGAGTCATAGTTACTCCCTTGTATATCTGGACAGTGGACCCGCCAGTCACCTAGACGCGCGCGACCTCGTACTTTTTCAATAAAGGCAGACAACGGCATCCTGAGTATAGGCGTTTTCAGTAGCGTCACCGCAAGGCCAAACATGTTTGACTTCACGCTGAACAGGACAGTGCTGAGGACACCGTCGGTGGTGCCAGACGACCGTGTCACTGTGATCTCAATCCCTGGGAGAAGTTATCGTACACATCAGTCCCCTGCTCCAGCACTGTGGTCAAGACGTAAACACAGCAGCATAGTGGAAGAGTTTGGAGATTTATTCCTTGATGGGGAGTATTATAGGTCACCAGTGTTTCATCATTTGTATATGCCGAGGGCCGAGCAGCGCAATACTCATAAAAAACAACAGGTCTTCAGTCCTGGAAGTGGTTTGATCTACGCGGGCTTGTTTTGAAGGTGTTCCATTGTAGATGTATGGCTGCGGTTTTCTGACGCCTATATAATTGAATTACGTCAATAATTAGCAGATAATGTATTTTACCATCATTCATTACTTTATGATATAAGAATTTGCAAAAATATTATCATTTTTCACCTAATAATAGAAAAGTAACTCCATTATTGTATCGAAGTCACGACTAGAAGTATGGAATCGGACAACACCCACAAGAAGGACGGATAGATGCGACATGTCACGAGCTACCACCAGCTCCTTAATTTATTTCACGCCGTATTTTTTATATCGGTTCTCTCCAGTATGCCGCACAATATGTAAACGTAAATCTACATCTACAGTACCCACTTCTATGGCATAACATACATCTAACTATTCAGTTTTATTCGAAATGTAACTCTTTCTTGATCTCATTCCATGAGGTTGATGGGGTTGCTCCACGCTGATTGGCTAAAAAGCGTTTGCCAAACGCGAGCAAATGCTTTGGAAAGGCGTTTGCTCGCGTTTGCGAAAACTTGCCTCCATTTGACTCCGTTTGCCCGCAGCCGCGCCACTACTGAAAACGCCTTATCTTCTACCTGGCCCTCTTACACTTTATAACGGTGGTCTGATGAGCTAATGCAAGGGTTCTCCTTCTTTTTCTCGTTAAGAACCATCAACCCAAACCTCCAGTAATCTGACATCGAACAGAATGTTAATTTAGTGATTGACAGAACTCCATATGCAGTGGTACTGCAAAGGATATAATTTGACCAGCCATCCATGTACCCATGGAAAATCTTGTGGACTCCTGGGGGTTCGCGAATCCCAAATTGAGAACCACTGAGCTAATGGGTTAACTAATTCGAGTGAAGCAATCAAGTGCCTGTTTGAGGTTCGTTTTATGTAGCGATCATTTCCACCTGCATCGGATCGAATTGATCCCCAAATGAAGATCCGCCATGGCAACTGTAGAAGGGGTAGCGAATCTTGTTATCGCTCTCCTCGCTTATATTACGGCGGGTTCACACGTGTCAATATACGACTGAATTTGAAAGTCGCTAGAAATATCGTCTGAGTCCTTCTAGTCGGAATACGTTCACACATAGCGATTGGAAGTATCGGCTGGTTGGTGGGAAGTGAGTGTAAACAAACAACTACTCAACAAGGTGTTTTTCTCTGGTGTCGATGACGATTGCGGTCAAATTAAATCCTGACAAATATTCAATCCTTACCTCCAACAACACCCTGCAGATAGGGAAACAGTTCTTGGAGAGTGGCAGCTATCTCGTACGTCAATTTGCGCAGTACGTGGCGTCGCCTGACTCCGGGCAGACACATGTACGGAAGTATAGGGGGTTCTTCTTGAAAAAAAAAAAAAAAAAAAAAACTATGTGCTTTCTTTAGCCTTGTGGTGACTTCAAAATGTATCAAAACTAATTGTATCATAATGATAGATACAGGATGATGCACGTATAGATAACATATGGATGAAAGCAAAAAAAAAAAAAAAATAAAATAAAATAAATAAATAAATAAATGAATAAAATAAATAAATAAATAAATAAATATTTTGACTGAAGCGAAGTCATATTCCCCATCTGTAAACTACAACTTCTTTTTTCTTTGGTGGCTCGTTAAAATACATTTCAGTGTTATATTTCTTTTTAAGTTGAATTATTCGGGGCTAAAGAAAAGCCCCAGTGGGCTCAGCCACGGCCCCGTGAAGCCCGCAATGTCTTCAGTCCCTGGATTTGCGTTTTTTTTTTTTTTTTTTTGCTGTATGATTCATTTTCAGGGTCTCAGATGTGCTCTTTTTGCCTCATCAACTTCAACATCTTCTCTACATCTAGACACCACACATCTTCAAACCTTTCTCTGTGACGTTACAGCGTAAACAAAGTCGCAAATAAACTGAACAAGACCAACATGTAGGTTTTTATTTTGCGACTGGTTTTTCCAGTCGCTAGGCATCAATATTCAATCGGAAACCACTGATTTGCAATTTCAGTCGTATATTGACACATGAACTCGCCTTTAGGAGTACAGAAATAGTAGATGAATTTAGTTTTGCTCTACTTTCTCTCTCTCTCTCTCTCTCTCTCTCTCTCTCTCTCTCTCTGAGATTGCCTGTGTGTGTGTCTAGAGAGAGAGAGAGAGAGAGAGACAAAAATAGAAAAAAACGAGGTTGTCCGCAAGAGGAAGAAGAAGAGCGCCACGAGTCGAATCAAAACAAAGTTGACGGAGAGCCACGAAGGGACGATGAAGGGTGACGATATTGTGTATTTGAGTTTATTGGCAGCCTCTATAGGGTTTGGCCAAGTGTACAGGAGGATAGAGGACATAGAAACAAAGAAGTGGATAGGCACTGTAGTGGGGATAATAGTGACAGTGGTGGTGTCCGGCTGGCATACATTGCACCCACTATTTCTCACTGCTGCTAACATTTTGATTCTTATCTACGTCTCTAAAAGGTAAGAAAAAGTGTGGTAGGTGTCAAAATAGTTGAAATACATACGATCCTCGTTTTGTGAAGATAATGACCATAAAGTGAACCGATGCGGTAAACAATTTATTGCAATATGCTGTAAGTCAATATTACAAGTAAGGTTTGTACAGTATGTAACACCTGAATGCATATTATTCCAGAATTACTACTAAATAATTTTGGCACTGTCCCCAAGAAGCCATCCCGCGCGCTCGCCTCGATTCCCGGCTCCCCCTCCGCAGCTCCTCCACCCAGCTGATTTGACGTCACATTAAATGAGAAATATATGGTATATAAATTTGTTTTTGCATAGGGGTTCCTTGAGACGTGATGTATCTGAAGGGTTACGCAAGGGTAAAAAGGTTGAGAAACGCTGCCTTATTCATTGCCATATTTTCTCTCTCTCTCTCTCTCTCTCTCTCTCTCTCTCTCTCTCTCTCTCTCTCTCTCTCCCTTTTCGTTTTCACATTCTTTCTCCTTATTCGTTATCATTCTCTCTCTCTCTCTCTCTCTCCTTATTCGTTTTCACATTCTCTCTCCTTATTCGTTATCATTCTCTCTCTCTCTCTCTCTCTCTCTCTCTCTCTCTCTCTCTCTCTCTCTCTCTCTCTCTCTCTCTCTCTCTCTCTCTCTCTCTCTCTCTCTCTCTCTCTCTCTCTCTCCTTATTCGTTTCACATTCTCTCTCCTTATTCGTTATCATTCTCTCTCTCTCTCTCTCTTCTCTCCTTATTTGTTTTCATATTCTCACTCTCCTTATTCATTTCATACTCTCTCTATCTCTCTCTCTCATTCGTTTTCATATTCTCTCTCTCTCTCCTTATTCGTTTTCATATTCTCTCTCTCTCCTTATTCGTTTTCATATCTCTCTCTCTCTCTCTCTCTCTCTCTCTCTCTCTCTCTCTCTCTCTCTCTCTCTCACTGACCAATAGCGTGGCTTCATATATGTGACGTCAAATCAGCTGGGTGGAGGAGCTGCGAAGTGTGAGCCGGGAATCGAGGTGAGCGCGCGGGACAGCTTCTCGGGGACAGTGTCATAATTTTTACTTTCATGATGTGTCTCATAGGCTAGAGCTCCTCGTGATGAATATTTAAACACCATATATGAGTGTCGCAAATTTATACTAACACAGCCATTTTTTTTTATTCATTGGGTTTCTTTTTGATGTGTTATTGTTAGGTTAGTATAGATTGGGTTAGGTTAGGTTTGGCTTGGTTCGTTTAGGTTATGTTAGATATGGTTTTGTTTCCTTATGTTAGATAATGCCAGCAGTGATTTTGTAGCTTCTTCAGGGAAATATGGAGACAACCTAAGCCTCTTCTCCCAAGGTTAAGAATTACATTTCTGATAAAATTAAGGTAAAATATCATAAAATATTTATTTATTTTTATTGCATAAAAAGAAATGAAAAAACATGGTAAAAGGTTGGTAAATATTAAGAAAAGATGTATGGCCCTGTTGTTCTTGTTGTGATGGTAGCCATCTTTTTTAGCTTTATATTACTGTTAGCAACCTAACCTAACTAATCCTAACCAAACAAGGAGCTTCAGGCTCTTTCTCACTGCTGGAATGTTGCATTTCTTGCTATCTTCTGTTATTTTCATGCTAACTGCTCGTCTGATCTTGCTAACTGCAGGCCTCTCCTCCTGTGGCTTTGCTGCACAAGGCTTTCCTCTTCCTCTCTCACCCCTACTCTGTCCAACTCTAATGCAAGAGTTAACCAGTACTCTCAATCAGTTATACCATTCTCTAGTAAACTCTGGATCACCATACCTTAATTTAAGACATTCCTTTGAAGACATTTATCCTTTTTTTTTTTAATGACTCTCTCTCAGACCTGCAAGGGGACTGGCAATCTAGTAGGCCTTTTTTTTTTTTCATTTTATGTTGCCCTTGGGCAGCTTTCCCCACTTATATTAAAAGTTAAGTTTTAATAAGGTAAGGTTATTCACAATATGATTAAGATAAAGAACATGACAATCATTAGCTACAGCAAGAATAGCAGGACTGTGAAACTCTTTATAATATTTACCAACATTTCAACTAGTTTTTTATCAATCTAGGGAGAAGAGGCTAAGGTTATCTCCATATCTTCCTTTTTTCACTTCTTTATTGGGAGTACTGTTGTAACTGGTCTAAAGTATTTTATGCACAGTGTTGATGAGGCTACTAATTGTATTTGCAAGGACATACATAATTATTTTTCTCTTGGTAGTTGTGATGCATTTTCACTAAGTTGTAATAAGTTTTTTTTGTTATGAATTACTGTTCCTTATGGTAATGAGTGGCATGGGAGGCAGAGATAAAATCAGAGTGATTTACAACAGAGTCAGAAAGCAACATATCTAAACTTAACAGAAAAATAGTTCAATCTTGCATACAAGGTTTGTTAGGAAACTAGAAATTTACTAATGCAGGCAGTGTATATATATATATATATATATATATATATATATATATATATATATATATATATATATATATATATATATATATATATATATATATATATATATATATATATATATATATATATATATATATATATATATATATATATATATATATATATATATATATATATATATATATATATATATATATATATATATATATATATATATATATATATATATATATATATATATATGTATATACAGTGGACCTGCAGACTTAGAACACATCTGACTTGGAACAGAAATTTCAATAATTCTTACCCTTGGAATTGGAACAAACTTGGGTGGCAGTAGTGCCGTTGGCAGGAGGTAAAAATCAATTCCTGCTTTGTTTTGATTCCATGTTATCACCTTGTTCTTGTTCCCAGCTAGGGTCAGGACATTTGACCAGAGTCACTTAACCAGGTAGGATGATTGAGTAATATTTCATATAATTACACTGATCTCGTAACTAAGAAAAATATTTCTTAACTAGCGCAGTGACAAGGTGTAACAGACATGAAAGAAAAGAATCGACGTAGAACTAACTGACTATGCTAATGGTAGTGCTGCCACTACCCAGTATATTCTTAATACCTGGTTAAGTGACACTTGTCGTGAAGCTCTCTATGAAAAGGTAGGCATATAAGACGCACGGGCATATAAGGCACACCCCAATTTCAAGAGGACAAATTCAGTAAAAAAAGATCTTTAGTATATTTAAGCATATACTGTTGAAAACAATCTAGCAGCACATTACACAAGCAGAAAGCAATATCATCCTCAAGTTCTGGTCAATGTTAGGCTGGGCAATGAAGATTATATTTACCTTTCCTTGCACTCTTCATTTGGTCTTCTTGCTGCTGTTTTATTGTCGTGCTCCTTGATATATCATTTGTAGTTTATAGGCAATTGTGTAGCTCGATCTTTTTCTCCGTCATCAATAATAGTGAGGGTGTTGATGTATTTTATTATGATCAAATCAGATTGGATGTAGAGTCGGGAGATAGCCTTTGCAATGGCTCCTCTGATGCTGTTTTCTCACTTTTGTTGATGTTGGTTTATCTATTTTCTCCTTTTTTCACAATCAACTTTTTTTTTTTCTTTTCTTTCTCTATCAACTTTATGATCATGAATTTGGTGCAACTCCTCACTGTCAGATGGCATCGAGTCAGTGTTCTGATCAGCTGATATTTAGAAACATGGGTCACAGCCTCACAGGTTAGATTGCTTTCATTTTTATGATAATTGATTTTTAGTGTAATAATACTGGTAGTGATGATAATACCAGCAATGAAATAATGATGCGTGCATTTAGGGTAGGGTAGAGGTACTGATCTTGAGCTAGGTTAGTGACTGTTATGGAGAAGATTAACATACAGAAGGTTTCAACATTGCATATTAGACGCAAGGTGATTGTTTGAGCCAAAATTTTAGGAAAAAGGTGTGTCCTATATGCCATCAAAAACTGTAAATGATATAATGATTTTACATAGTTCAATTCTTATTTATTTAGATAAAAATTTGGGGTCTTGGAATGGATTAGAATGATTGCATCGTTTCCTATTGGGAAAACGGTTTGGGACTTCAAACAATTTGGACATGGAACATCCTTCTGGAATTAATCATATTCGAAGTCCGAGGATCCACTTTATTTATGTATATGTATATATATTTATTTTTCTGAGGTGCCTTTCTGCTATTATCCCAGAAGAGTCTCGGTTGAAAGGAAGGGAAAGTAGAATTATGATTCCTCTCCTTGTTGCTTCTTTCACAAAATTTTCACACTGCAGGTGTCATTCATCATACAGTTCATCAAACTCTGTATACATCTTGTACAACAATTTTACAGTCAGTTCCATATTGACAGCCCTTGTGTTGGGGGAGTCCAATAAAGTAGACACTTGCCATCCTATACAACTCTCTTTTCTATTTATCTATGAAAGTACAAAAATCCGTAACATTTTGTCCTAACAAAAGCACAACTAAACTGAAGATAGGTGAATTTGATTAGTGTTATAGGTACCCAACTTCCATTTTATTCTAACACCATTGCTTTTCTTTAATTAAGGCTCAATACATCTCCACTACACCACATCTGTAATGCTGCCCCCTGTGTAAAAGTGAATACCCTCGGTCATCAAACACAACTTTCAAACCCTGAATTCACAGCATGTTTATTTCAGACATCACTATTCCTCAGAACATAGTCTTAAGTCCACAAAAGTGCCTATTGATTTCTATGTGGTTTAGGATCTCCTATAATCTGTCCGTTTTGATTATCTTAGAGCAAACCGTGTGTTCGGTTGGCAGCCCTGCCTCACCTCTGCTCTCGCTCAGCCCTGCTGAGACGCAGATTCATTAACAAACATTTATATTTATTCACTTTACTCCGTGGCGTGTAACGTGTTACTGAGTAAAGTGAATAAATATAAATGTTTGTTAATGAATGCCTCAGCGGCTGAGTGAGAGCAGAGGTGAGGCAGGGCTGCCAACCGAACACACAGTTTGCTCTGAGATAATCAAAACGGACAGACTATAGTATTTCACTTAATGTGCAGGGGATTCCTCCAGGGTGCACTCCATGTTTCTGTTCAGCAACAGGGTACCAAGCAAAACTGGCCTAGGCTCAAACAATTCCTCAGGAGTGTAGTCCTCCTCCTCTTCTCCCCATCTTCATTCAGCCTCTCTTACTGAAACAACTTCCATAAAGTTTGATATTCTGTGTTGCCTATCAATTTTTTCTTTTCCTCATAGATGCTAACTCTACATAGGAGGCTTATTTGGTTTTGTAAAGAATATATGAGGGTATCTTCTTTCACATTCTTTCAAAGGAAGCCAAATTCAGAAAACATTTTACCTCTAACTCATATTCCATTACAGTTTTGTATCTCATGATATCTTTTGCTACTACATGTATTTCTAATGTTACTGCACTTCTAACTTTGTTACAGTAAAACCTCGCTTGACGAACGTCTCTAAGGAGGAACAATTTGGGAGACGACCAAAAAATTTGTCAATATATTGACCCAGAGGACGAACGATATTTCGGGGGATGAACGCGGTTAAACGGCGAGCCGTTTGTGTGATAGCCGGGTTGGCTATCACACAACAACAAAACAAAACATAAGCACAAAAGAAAATAGATACAGGAACATACGAAAAAATATTACATAACATAATCTCCGTGCCACCACGATTTTCTCCTGTTTTTCCTGTGCATGGTGATGTTACCGGCACGCTCTACTGTAGCTTCCTCGGCGTTATCCTCTCTGCTATAATGGGGCCCCACACAGCGGCACTGACTTGTGACGCTACACACCTGTTGTGTTGCTGTGGCACGCTGCGCACATCCAAAGTCCTCTCTCATGACTGTCTTCTCGGATCTTGTCTGTCTTCCTTCCCATCCTCCTCTCCTCCATTCCATCATGCCATCAACGTCCAGTCTCTCAAGTAAATAACCTTTTCTTTTTTATTCATTTTATTATAATTTTGATAGCATTTAGGTAAGTAAAACAATTTAGGCTTTTTATAATTATTTTGTTCATGTTATGCATACATTAAAGGTCTATTTTGAATGGGTTTTATGGACAAAAGTATGATTTTTTGGAGGGCTGGAATGGATTAATGGTATTTGAATACATTCTTATGGGAAAAATTGATTCAGGGGACGAACAAATCGGGTGACAAACAGGATTTAGGAACGAATTATGGTCGTGAGCTGAGGTTTTACTGTATTTGTTTATGTCTCTCCTGGTCTCTGTGGTCTTCCTGATCAAGACATTCTTTTAACACTATGCATTGTCTATTTTATTAATCCCATCTTTCTAGATATGCATATTTAGATATGCATATCTAGAAAGTGGGGTACCTCCTATCTCAAAGCCCACCCGTTAGGAAACCCTTGCTCCGAGTGAGGAAGCCCAACCTACACTTGGACCGTGGACAGGATTCGAACCCTTGTGCTTGGAGACCCCTCGGACTCCAAAGCACGCATGATTCCACTGTACCACGGCGGCTTTTAGAGTCAATATTTACCATACATATTAAGCATCAGTTATTATGACTAATTGATTGTATGATGAAGTAATATTAAGTGTACTGCAGTATAATGAATCCTATAAATCAAGTAAAAAAAATAGTATCCTTGAAATCTCAGTCTCCATTTTGAGTGTACCACATAATTAGTCAGGACATTTTACATGTACACTACTGTGATCCTTTGTAGGTGGTGTCCATTATATGGCAGTCTGTCAGCAAAAGACTGTATTACTGTAATATGAGTATTTTTGGTTTTATGAATTTCTAACAACACTGTGAACCTGAAAAGTAATGAAAATATACATTCCTAGTATTTACTTTAATGATTTTTTCTGTACCTTTTTATAAGATCAAGTTTAGAAATATGCAAATGAGCAGGTAACTTGTAGGAAAGAATAACTCAGTGTTTTCAGTTGTGTTATCATCACAAAATACTTTTTTCCCACAGCTTGTGTCACATTGTGAGCTTTTGGTTCAGCTTCGGATATTTGTTGTTCTTCCGACTAAGTCATTATGTTGGTTTGGATATGGTTCCATCTCACACAAATGCTGTCCAGATGATGATTACTCTTAAGGTAAGCAATTTACTTAAGTATTTAGTTTGTTGTTTAAGTATTTATTTGTTACTTGAGTATTTATTTGTTATTTATTTACTTTTGTTATTTTTTGCAACATTAAAAAAGAAAAGGAAAAAATAATGGAACATGCTTATGTATATCGCATGACATAGTAACTTAACTAACACGAAAATAGGAAAAAGTGACTTCACATGAGTGAAAATATAGTGGAGATTATTTTGTTATGAAATATTAAACTAAATATGACTCAGTAAACACACACACACACACACACACACACACACACACACACACACACACACACACACACACACACACACATACACACACTGCGTAGTGTAGTGGTTAGCACGCTTGACTCACAATCGAGAGGGCCGGGTTCGAATCCCAGCGCAGTGAGGCAAATGGGCAAGCCTCTTAATGTGTAGCCCCTGTTCACCTAGCAGTAAATAGGTACGGGATGTAACTCGAGGGGTTGTGGCCTCGCTTTCCCAGTGTGTGGAGTGTGTTGTGGTCTCAGTCCTACCCTAAGATCGGTCTATGAGCTCTGAGCTCGCTCCGTAATGAGGAAGACTGGCTGGGTGACCAGCAGGCGACCGAGGTGAATATCACACACATGGAGACAGGACACTATGAGCCCCGTTCAAACCCTGTATAATACAACTAGGTAAATACACACACATGGACACACTTTTTTTTCATACAGGAGGGGCAACTGGCCAAGGGCAACAAAAAAATGGAAAAAAAGGCCCACTGGGTTGCCAGTTCTCTTAAAGGTCAAGTGAGTTATCCAAAATTCATGGACATATGTCTTGAAACTTGTGTTATGTATATGAAGAAAGGCAGAATGGGTTGGATGTGACATCATTAGAAGAAAAAAGAGGCATGATAACAGTATGTAGAGCAATAGCAGGAATGGGATGAATTGACAAAAAAAGACTGCTTGTTAATATAATGTAAGAGGATGTGATAATGTGCATAAGAAAACAAGCTATATAAAAAAACAAAGAGATACAGTTTTGTTGATAATTGTATTGATAGATGGATGCAGTTGGGATAAGGAGATCATGAATGCAAAGAATATTTGTGTTTAAAGTAAAGATCAACCAAATGAGATTTGAAAGTTGAGCTTCATTACTAAATTTACAAAAGTTCATGCACCCCTCCACACACACACACACACACACACACACACACACACACACACACACACACACACACACACACACACACACACACACACACACGCCGTCGCCGAGAGAGGACAGCTCGTCTCTGGCTGTGGACGGGAAGAGGAGAAACTACCTATGGTGTTACAGGGCCCGGGTATCTCTGTGTTAATGTCCTATCAATGTCCTACTGTCGCATAGTGTACAAAGTGGGCCATTTTCAAGCGGGATATGGAGAGTGGTCCCTGAGTGGAGAGTGTGGGCGGTGATTGTTTTGGCCGTAATCAGCTGACGATAACAATCATGGCGTCCACGCCTAGACAAGCCCGGGACTTTGAAGGGTTCGTAACTACTCCAAGAGGATTGGAGAAATTAGATATGGATGCAAGAATTCAGGCATTAGAAAGTAAGTTCCTAAACATTTTATCAATAGAAGAAAAACTGGATAGAGTCATAGCGAGAACGATTCCTTCAAAAAAGAGATCTATTTGTTAACGATAGAGAACAAAGAGCTATTGAGGGAAAAAGTAGAAATGGAGAAAGAAAACCAACAACTAAGGAAACAATGTGAAGAGATGAAGGCTAAACTCATGGAAATGGAGAAGAAAATATCCGAAAGGGACTTGAGGAAGGAGGAATGCCTTAACCTAATTGATGCCAGGATGAAAGAAGTGAACCATGAACATCAGGAGGTACAAAGGTCCTTTAGGGAGATAGTGAAAAAGCAGGAAGAGGAAAATAAAGTGATTACGCAGAGTGAAATGGTAAAGGCACTAAAGGAAAATGAGTATGTGGTGAGAGATATTGCTGAAAAGAAAAAATGCGTGATCATAACAGGATTGAGGGAGGAAACTAACAGGAACTGGCAGGATAGGAGGGATAAGGAAAATGACAGGATTAAGTCTTTACTGAATAAGATCTCAGTAGAGGAAGAGGACCTATATGCTGAGGTAGAAGAAAGTGTGAGATTAGGAGCTTTTGAGGAAGGCAAGAATAGACCATTAAAATTGAAATTAAAGTCTCAGGTGGCAGCTGAGGCCTTGCTGAGGAGGGCTTGGAAACTTAAGGACTCTGAGGAAACCAAAACAATTTACATAAGAAGAAATATGTCACAGGATGAACGAATGAAAATGAAAGAGCTTGTAACTGAAGTGAGAGAGAGGAATGACGAAAGAACAGAGGAGGAAAAGACCAAGTTTTTGGAGGATGAGAAATGGGAGGCTAAAGAAGTGGTGGATAAAACAGACGGAATAGGCATTACATGGAAGAATGAGACTAGGAATGGAATACAAGTGACTTACATGAATATAGATGGATTTCTGTCTAAGAGGCTAGAATGTATGGATTACCTAAGAAATAATGAACCGGACATAATGTGTGTGGAAACAAAGCTAAGGCCGAAATAAAGCTAGATTGGTTTGTTGTAAAACACTACAAAGTATGGAGAAATGATAGAAAAAATAAAGGAGGTGGTGGTATAATGGTTCTTACTAAGGAAGATCTGATAGTGAAGGAGGTGAACTATAGTAAGAGAAATGAGGAAGTGATAAGTATGCTTATAACAGATGGCAAGAGGGACATTAATATTATAACAGTATACATACCACCCAGAACCAGTGCTTGGGAATATGAACAGTATCAAATGGTGATGAGAAATACTCTAGACAGAATGAAGCAAGAACTCATCAGAAAGGATAGAGTGATGATAGTCGGGACTTTAATTGTAAAGAAATAGTGTGGGAAGACTACAAAGTGGTGAACGGTGGTGAGTGGGCAGAGGAATTGTTAAAGGTAGCAACAAATAACTTGATGACACAGTGGGTGAGATCACCAACAAGGTGCAGGGGACAAGATGTTGCAGCAAGGTTGGATTTGGTATTTACCAGGGGCATCTCTCTAAAGAGGAAATTGAACATGAATGTCCCTTGGGGAAAAGCGATCATGATGTCCTAAGCTTTGAGCTGGATACGGAATTAAGCACGAATAAGATTGTGGAACGCAGGGAGGAAAAATTAAATTATATTAGGGCAAATTATAACCATATAAGGGAGTTCTTTAATGAAATTGACTGGTCCGTGGTATACCAGGAAAGGGATATGCAATTGAAATACGATAAATTTATGGATTTGTATAACTCTGCTGTGAAAAAGTTTGTGCCATATCACAGAAAGAGGACTTTAAATAATAAACAGTGGTTTAATAGAAATTGTGAAGAAGCAAAAAAGAACAAAGAAAAGGCATGGAAGAAACTTAAGAAAAACAGTGATGTATTATCAAGAGAAGTTTACAAAACAGCAAGGAATAGATATGTTGAAGTAAGGAGAACAGCACAAAAGGAATATGAACAGAGGGTGGTGGAAAACTGTGATAGTGACCCAAAATGTTTTACAAATTCATAAATGGAAAACTAAATATAAGGAGGCAATAGAAAAGGTAAAAATGGGAAGAAGTATATGAGGATGCTAGAGATATAGCTGAAATTTTGAATGACAACTCTTGCAAAGTGTTTACAAAAGAGGAGCATTTTATAGGAGAAAGGCCTAGGGAAATAAACCAAATGCAGGACATCATGGTTACTAAGGAAGATGTAAGGAAAATTATAAGTAATTTGGATATTAATAAATCAGTGGGGCCTGATGGCATATCTGGGAGGTTGCTAAATGAATGTAAGGATCAATTGTTGAACCCCGTATTTCATATTGTGGAAACCTCCATACGAACAGGATTAGTCCCGAAAGAGTGGAAAAGAGCTGACATTGTGCCTATATATAAGAATGGTAGTAGAATGGAACCGCTAAATTATAGACCAGTATCGTTGACTAGTATATTGTGCAAGGTATGTGAAGAAGTAATTAAAGCTAAGTGGAGTGAGTATCTAGAAAGTGAAAACATTCTGAGTGAAAGACAGTTTGGTTTCAGAAAAGGAAGATCGTGCGTATCCAATTTATTATGTTTTTATTCAAGAGTGACTGACATACTACAACATAGAGAGGGATGGGTGGATGCTATCTACCTGGACTTGAGAAAGGCCTTTGATAAAGTACCACACAATAGACTGATGTGGAAACTAAAGAAGATTGGAGGAGTAAATGATAAACTAGCAAAATGGATGGAAAATTACTTAGTGGGAAGAGAAATGAGAACAGTGGTGAGAGGAAGGAAGTCCGAGTGGAAGAAGGTAACCAGTGGAGTTCCACAAGGGTCAGTGCTTGGTCCCATCATGTTTTTGATTTATGTTAATGATATGCCAGTAGGAATTGACAGTTACATGAACATGTTTGCGGACGATACTAAAATTATGAGGAGAGTAAAGAATGTGGAAGATTGTAACAAGTTACAGGAAGATCTTGATAAAATATATGAGTGGAGTAAAGAGTGGCAGATGGAATTTAATATAGACAAGACCCATGTTATGAAAATGGGAAGAAGTAGATACAGACCAAACTGGGATTACAGGCTGGGTGATGAGAAAATTAAAGAGACCAATGAGGAGAAAGACTTAGGAGTAACCGTGCAAAACACTTTGTCACCGGAGAAACACATTAACAAGATATTTGGAAAACATATAACATGCTTCAAAATATTGGCCTTGCATTCCACTACCTAGATGAAGGAATGATGAAGAAGATATTATGTACCTTAATAAGACCCCAGTTAGAATATGCAGCTTGTGTCTGGTCACCGCATATGAAGAAAAATGTGAAGAAGGTGGAAAGGGTACAGAGGCTGGCAACAAGGATGGTACCAGGACTCAGGGAGTTAGACTATGAGGAAAGACTGAGGAAGCTGGGGCTGACCACATTAGAAGAGAGAAGAACAAGAGGAGACATGATAACTATGTATAAATTGGTGAACAAGATTGACATATTGGACAGAGAGTTGATAAAGGTGACCACAAGTAATCATCTTCGGGGACATGGAAAAAAATTAATAAAAGACATCTGTCTGAATGACGTGAGAAAATACAGTTTTCCGCATCGTAGTATTGATAAGTGGAATAAACTGAGCAGTGATGTCGTTTACGCAGTGTGTGTCAATCAGATGAAAGAGAGATATCACAAGAGTGGACAAAGACACAAGACACAGAGAACTTAGCTCGGGCCCTGTAATACACAAATAGGTAAATACAAATAGGTAAATACACACACACACACACACACACGCACACACACACACACACACACACACACACACACACACACACACACACACACACACACACACACACACACACCCGGTAGCTCAGTGGTTAGAGTGCTGGCTTCACAAGCCAGAGGACCGGGGTTCGATTCCCCAGCTGGGTGGAGATATTTGGGTGTGTCTCCTTTCACGTGTAGCTCCTGTTCACCTAGCAGTGAGTAGGTACGGGATGTAAATCGAGGAGTTGTGACCTTGTTGTCCCGGTGTGTGGTGTGTGCCTGGTCTCAGGCCTATTCGAAGATCGGAAATAATGAGCTCTGAGCTCATTCTGTAGGGTAACGTCTGGCTGTCTCGTCAGAGACTGCAGCAGATCAAACAGTGAAACACACACACACACACACACACACACACACACACACACACACACACACACACACACACACACACACACACACACACACAAAGATGTGTTGAGACTTGGAACAGTTTGAGTGAGGAAGTGGTATCAGCAAAGAGTGTACATAGTTTTAAAGAAAAATTGGATAAGTGTAGATATGGAGACGGGACCACACGAGCATAAAGCCCAGGCCCTGTAAAACTACAACTAGGTAAATACAACTAGGTAAATACACACACACACACACACACACACACACACACACACACATTTGCATATGATATGTTTAATTTATCATAGTTGTGTATGTAGAAATTTCTCTTGCAGTTGATTGGAATTTGCTTTGAGGTTCATGACACTTGGAGAAAACAGGGAGAACTCAAGAAGGAAGATGATAAAGACAAAAAAATTAAGCTACAACTGGAACTGCAGCATGAGGAAGTTCACCCATCATCCATGGACATTTTCCATTATGCATTTTGCTATATTGGTGTTCTCACAGGTCAGTTTCTTTCACTCTTTGTTTTGTTTGTAGAGTTAAAGGTGAATAATATGTTTTTTTTTCACAATTTTTCTTTGTGACTATACCCCTTGATAGGATTACTGTTATTCTCAGTTTGGTGAAATCTCTTTATATCTTTCATTGTCTTAGTCTGACATCAGAGGAAATTGCACATTAGCTAATGAAAGAATAAAAGAAGTCAATAGAAGGGAAAGATGTAGGGGTAATTATGACATAAGTTATCATGAGAGAAACACAAACAAAATAACTGGAGAAATATATAATAACTTGTTCAGAAATATGAGAACACCCCTCACACACCTGTATGGAAGATATGGTCTAGGGTTAATGAGTTTGATTCTAAATGTAAGCAACCACTTTACTCACAAGCGAGAATCAAGATGGCGTATGTGCCATCAATACAGTGCACCACAGCTGATTTCCCTGGAATAAGTGGTGAAGATTAAAATATCTGCCTGATGAATAGAAGACTGGAAAGTAGAAGAAGATTATGTAAGATTGAGAGAGGTGATGAGATAAGTGACTGGTGCAGTGAGAAACTGGAAGTCTGACAGAAATGGGATGATATGAAGAGTATTTTAAGATAATTGAAGGCTATTAGGATAAGAGAAGAGAGGGAAAGTGAAAATAAGAAATTGAGGAAAGAGGTACAAACACTTGTGCTCCAGATTAATGAAAATAAGGCCAAGATTTCAGCTCTAAAGAGAGTAAATGACCAATTGAAAAATAGACTGGAAAGAGAAAATAAAGAAAGTGAGAATGTCTTGAGAGGTAAAGTGCAAGGTATGATGATACAGAAAGCCTACAAATGGAAAGGAGAGGAAAAAAACAAAAGATTGATATGTAGGAAATGTTGAGCAGAGCTAGCTGTGACTTAATTTTTTTTAAGTGTGACTTTGCTGGCAAATGTGGTGCAACTGCAACTTTGCTGTTGAATCTGGTCCAACTGTGACTTCGTGACTATTTTTGGACCCCCAGTGTTACTTGCAACTTTATGAGTTTGACTTTTATTCCTTTATTTTAAAAGAAAGTCGTCTTTGTTTCTGTTCAAAATCACAGAAAGTGGTGGTGCAACTTTGCTTAGTCTGACCTTTTCAAAATCTTTTGCAACTTTGAAATTCATTGTGTGACCAAGTTGCAGAGTCGCAAAATCACAACTTGGTGCCATAACGCCTACCTGTGATATTGAAGCAACGAAAGGAGGAACGAGATGAGCAAATTGAAAGAAAAGTGGTTCGGATATTAAAGGAAAAGGAGTTAATAGTAAGGCATGCAGTACCTAAGATAATGTGTGTTATGATATTTGGAAATAAAGAAAAGAAATTATCCATTAAGACTATAAGAGAAAGAGGAGCTTAAGAGAGCAAAGGAGATAATAGTGGCAGCAGTAGTGAGTGATGAAGGGGAACAAATAATGGAGCAAATAAATGAAATATAGAGACAGTGGAAATATGTTGGCATTGATGTGAGACCTCTAAGAATTAGATTTAGAACTTAAAAAGCAGTGGAAACTGTAATTGCGTGGACATGGAAAATGTCAAAAAGAGATCCAGTCAACTCTTGATTAATGCAAGTTTGAATAATGCAATTTTGATTTAATGCAACATGATATTTAAGGAGATATAATTAAATAACGCGATTTATTCACTTTAAAGTGGGTTAACTTGACTTAATGATCTCATGTGCAGCCATGCTGCTTCTGGAAGGGGAACCACCTGAGATGCTCTTGGAAGGGATTCTTAAACAATACCTTCCACCTATGTCAGTTGAAGGATACTGTCCGGGAGAAATCGGTTTTCTAAAGGGAAAAATTCGGTGGATTTGATAAAAAATTCTTGAAAATATAATATTTGGCATCTGACATTGTTTCTCTCATCCTGAGTTGTGGCAAGTGTTTGGCAGGCACAAGATGCATTTCTCACCTGGTTATGGTGGTTTAAAGGGCCAGACCTTTAAATGGCTGAGCTCCTGCTCTCTTAGGCTTTCATTTTCTTGCATTTTATCTTTTTAACTTTTTTTTTTATTTGTCTTCTGATGAAGCAGTATGATAGTTTGGAGGAGCTTGTGATTTGAACGGAAACCCAGTAGTGTTGCCATGTTCACTCCCCAGGCCCACAGTGCTCCATCAATTTGGTGCACATTTTTTTTTTTCCCTTCTAAAATTGACAATGCTACGCGTAAGTGCTAAAAGAAAGGTAAAGTGTGAAATAAGTCAGCAGAGTGCCTTGAAAAGGTGGAGGACTGAGGAGACATGTGATTCAGCTGCTTCGTCTTCCTCCAATCTCCACATAAAAAAAAAAAAAAAAAGTCTGGAGCAAGCTACAGGCATAGCATATTACCACAGGAGGAGAGACTGGCCTACCAAAAGAGTGATGATGGTTCTCTGGTAATGATATTGGAAAGGTTACAAAAATTGGTCAATCTTATGAAGTATGAGTGTGGAAAGAGTTACCTCAGAAATGATGAGTAATAACTTCAAAATAGGTTCTACCTTGCCACAGTGAGGTGGGTTGGCATCAGTAACACCCATAGAATATGTTATTTTCATAATGGATATATATCAATTATATATTATTCAGTTATATTAATATAATAAAAACAGGACCAGGAGGTAGAAGCTTACCAGACAAGGGAGAACTCACCTTGTGTAGGTATTTTTTTATATGGTATACATGGCCTCATACTATCAGTACAACCACTACCAACCTCCAAGAAGATCTCAAAGGATTATGTGAATAAATATTTGTATTTGGTATGTGTTGGAGGGAGTTATATGGGTGTACTGAGGATGTTCACAGAAAAATGCGTTTCTCCAAACTTTCTCTTTTTGTGCATATATTGTTGAATAACTTTTTCAGTAATTCACCAATTTAGAATTTTTTTGAAGCAAAATGATCATCATCCACATAATTATAAACATGACCATGGCCATGATCAAATTCCTTTAAGTAAATTCAAGGCAGATTTTTAAACTCAAAATATTGAATTAAAAAAAAAAGTATTATTTTGTAGTGTGCGGAAATTGTTATAACTTAGTTTATGTGTACACTGAAAATCACATTTGTTGGTTGTTATGTCTATTACCTAGGATCAAGAGGATATTGCCATACTACAATTAGTTATGATTTTATTTCGTGATTTTGAAAATCTTTTTTCATTGCCAAAAAATAGTTTTTGCCCAAAAAGTAGTTGAGGTATCTATATCACATTTACGATATAAAAGCAATGCATATTAATACACATTGTGTATGAATATTATTCAATTAGGTGAAAAATAAGGATAGGAGAGCCAAAAACCGATACTGCATCACGAGAACCGAGTTTCTCCCTTAAGAGCGTATGCTGCCTTCCCACACCTTGGGAAGGCAATGATCAGGCAGGATTTACCTTCACCATGAAGGTGAACCAAAACCCTTTCCACAAATTTTGCCGAAATACCTGTTATTATTAGTTTTTCATGAACTACCGTATATATATATATATATATATATATATATATATATATATATATATATATATATATATATATATATTTCTTTATACATAGGGAAGAGGGCTTTTTTTTTTTTACATAGGGAAGAGGGCCAGCCAAGTGCAAAAAAAAAAGAAGAAAAAAAAATCCCACTTGAGTGCTGGCTCTCTAAAAAAGTGTAAAAGCGTCAGCCAAGCAAATGCCTCGATACCTCCCTCTTAAAAGAAGACAAGTCACAGGAATTCGGAAATACAGATGCAGGGAGAGAGTTCCAGAGTTTACCAGTGAAAGGGATGAATGACTGAGAGTACTGGTTAACTCTTGCATTAGAAAGTTGGACAGAATAGGGATGAGAGGAAGAAGAAGGCCTTGTGCAGCGAGGCTGCAGGAGGAGGGGAGGCATGCAGTTAGCAAGATCAGTAGAACAGTTAGCATGAAAATAGTGATAAAAGATAGAAAGAGAAGCAACATTCCGGCGGTGAGAAAGAGGCTGAAGACAGTTAGTCGGAGGAGGGGAGTTGATGAGACGAACAGCTTTTGATTCCATCCTATCTAGTAAAACATGCGAAGAGTACTCCATACAGGGATGGATAAAGCCCTTATACAGAATAAGCAGTTGGAGGGCCGAGAAAAACTGGCGGAGACGCCTCAGACCACCTAACTTCATAGAAGCTGTTTTAGCAAGAGATGAGATGTGAAGTTTCCAGTTAAGATTATGAGCAAAGGACAGACCGAGGATATTCATTGTGGAAGAGGGAGACAGTTGAGTGTCATTGAAGAAGAGGGGATAGTTGTCTGGAAGATTGTGTTGAGTTGATAGATGGAGGAATTGAGTTTTTGAGGCATTGAAAACTAGTATATTTTCTCTGCCCCAATCGGAAATCTTAGAAAGATCAGAAATCAGGCGTTCTGTGGCGTCCCTGCGTGATCTGTTGATTTCCTGAAGGGTTGGTCATCTCTGAAAGGACGTGGAAAGATTTAGGGTGGTATCATCAGCGTAGGAGTGGAAAGGGCAAGAAGTTTGGTTAAGAAGGTCATTAATGAATAATAGAAAGAGAGTGGGTGACAGGACAGAACCCTGAGGAACACCACTATTAATAGATTTAGGAGAAGAACAGTAGCCATCTACCACAGCAGCAATAGAGCGGTCGGAAAGGAAACATGAGATAAAGTTGCAGAGAGAAGGATAGCAGCCGTAGGAGGGGAGTTTTGAAATCAATGCTTTGTGCCAGACTCTATCAAAAGCTTTTGATATGTCTAACACTACAGCAAAAGTTTCACCAAAATCTCTAAAAGAGGATGACCAAGACTCAGTAAGGAAAGCCAGAAGATCACCAGTAGAGTGACCTTGATGGAAGCCATACTGGCGATTAGACAGAAGATTGTAAAATGACAGATGTTTGAGAATCCTCCTATTCAGGATAGATTCAAAAACTTTAGACAAGCAAGAGATTAAAGCTATAGGACGGTAGTTTGAGGGGTTAGAACGGTCACCCTTTTTAGGAACAGGCTGAATGTAGGCGAACTTCCAGCAGGAAGGAAGGGTAGAAGTCGATAGACAAAGTTGGAAGAGTTTGGCCAGGCAAGGTGCAAGCATGGAAGCACTGTTTTTGAGGACAATAGGAGGTACCCCATCAGGACCATAAGTCTTCTGAGGGTTTAGGCCAGCGAGGGCATGGAAAACATTGTTATGAAGAATTAAAATTGTAGACATGAAATAATCAGAGGGAGGAGGAGAGGGAGGGACAAGCCCAGAATCGTCCAAAGTGGAGTTGTGAGCAAAGGTTTGAGAAAGAGTTCAGCTTTTACAGACAGAAGAGATGGCAGTGGTGCCATCTGGATGAAATATAGGAGGGAAAGATGAAGAAATGAAGTTATTTGAGATGTTTTTGGCTAGATGCCAGAAGTCTCGAGGGGAGTTTGAGTTTGAAAGATTTTGACATTTTCTACTTATGAAGGAGTGTTTGGTAAATTGAAGAACAGACTTGGCATGATTCTGGGCAGAGATATAAAGTGCATGAGATTCAGGAGATGGAAGACTCAAGTAGCTTTTGTGGGCAACCTCTCTATCATGTATAGCACGAGAACAGGCTGAGTTAAACCAAGGTTTAGAAGGTTTAGGTTGACATAAAGAATGAGGAATGTATGCCTCCATGACAGACACTATCACCTCTGTTATGCATTCAGCACAAAGAGATGGGTCTCTGACATAGAAGCAGTAATCATTCCAGGGAAAATTAACATAATACCTGATTAGGTCCCCCCAGCTGGCAGAGGCAAGATGTCAGAGGCACCTTTGCTTTGGGGGATCCTGTGGAGAGATTGGAGAAATAGGACAGGATATAGAAATGAGATTGTGATCGGAGGAGCCCAACAGAGATGAAAGGGTGACAGCATAAGCAGAAGGATTAGAGGTGAGGAAGAGATCAAGAATGTTGGGCGTGTCTCCAAGACGGTCAGGAATACGAGTAGGGTGTTGCACCAATTGCTCTAGGTCATGGAGGATTGCAAAGTTGAAGACTAGTTCACCAGGATGGTCAGTGAAGGGAGATGAAAGCCAAAGCTGGTGGTGAACATTGAAATCTCCAAGAATGGAAATCTCTGTGAAAGGGTAGAGGGACAGAATGTGCTCCACTTTGGAAGTTAAGTAGTCGAAGAATTTACTATAGTCAGAAGAGTTAGGGGAGAGATAAACAGCACAGATGAATTTAGTTTGAGCGTGACTGTTAAGTCAAAGCCAGATGGTGGAAAACTCAGAAGACTCAAGAGCGTGGGCACGAGAGTAAGTTAAGTCGTTGCGCACATAGACGCAACATCCAGCTTTGGAATGAAAATGAGAATAGAGAAAGTAGGAGGGAACAGAGAAGGGGCTACTGTCAGTTGCCTCAGACAGTTGTGTTTCGGTGAGGAAAAGAAGATGAGGTTTAGCAGAGGAGAGGTGGTGTTCTACAGATTGAAAATTAGATCTAAGACTGCGAATGTTTCAGAAGTTAATGTATAAAAAGTTGAGGGAGGTGTCAAGGAACTTGGGGTCATTATCAAGAGAGGCGTCCGACCTGGGGACATTTTTTATCCCCTCCCCAGAAGGGGACTCCGAGGCGTTATTATAATGAGTTCCCATTTTTCTTTTAAATTTTTATTTTCAAGAGAAGGGTGTATGTGTGGTAAGTGCATGTAGTTTTGTGTGAAGAAGGAGAGTTGTCTTTAGAGGGTAGGCTGTGACTGCCCCCTTGAGTTGTGAGACACAAAGGGAAACGTTCAGCGAGATCACAACTACACTTAACCCTCGGCTATCGTGCCCAATTGGGGCCGAAATAGCCGCTATAGCCAGCGATAGCGAATTGAACAACTAATGGTGAAAATTGTTATTGGGACTGCAACCACAAATTTTACTCCTAATATCCCTCATTTTTACTTCTTTTTAAATTACTGTATAATCCATTGGTACCAATTAAAACATGTCAAGGTTATAACATAAAAAAAAATTACATCAGCTCATTGTATGTACCGATGCATCGGTATCGGTATCGAATCGTGATCGGCCCATTTTTGGGTATCGGTATCGGCTTATTTTATGCCGATACTTACGATACCTAAAAGGAATTTACTACTTAGTGATATATTCGATATAAGATATTGATTACTGAGTAATTTACCTTTGCAAATGGCTTCAAAAATCTTCTAGAATTGCTCCTATTTCACAAATGTTCTCAGAAGGACTTACAGCATCCTCCAAAACAAAGCCTCCCATCTGATAACGATCGCCGTCCACCAATTCATCCTGGTGTCCAGTGCAGTAATCACTATAAGTAGTAGTATCGGTATCGGTGGTATTGGTATCGATAGTAGTATCGGTATCTGCCCAATTAGGTGGTATCGATATCGGAATCGGCCAAAATTCTGGTATCGGTTTTGGCCAATTAGCGCTCAGATACCCCATGACGTCATGGCTGGGCGCGCGATAGCAGGCATCTGAGGTCGCGATAATGAAATTTTAGCAGCTTTTCATGGGTGCGTGATAGCAATAAAACGCGATAGCTGAAGTCGCGATAGCCGAGGGTTGACTGTAGCTTTAATGGAAGGTTCACAGCACCCCCTGAACTAGTGCTATTAGATCTCACTGGGAGTAAGATAATGTTTCGGTAGGTGTCTACTACTACCTCCCTGTATTTGATGGCTCATAAGACACATGGGCTAATAATAATAAGATGCATCCAGTTTGGCAGACATTGAACTGAAAATAGATAAATTAGCAGATTTAAGCTCTGAATATGAAGTGAAGGATTTCACCTGAGATTTAAAGACTCTCACATGCATTTAGATCATTATTAGATCCCAATATTTTGTATTTTAAAACTTTAATATATGCCAGTAGCCTACATACCAATCCTGTTGTGAGGTGTAAACATTACCATTGTTTTCTATGGGAAAATTAGAAAATATACGAGACTTACCTCCGGTTAGTTGAATTATGCTTAGAATTTTATGAGTCAAATCACCTCTGCCGTAGTGGAGATTTCACATGAGATATTGCTGCCACTCACCAGCTGTCAGACTTTGTAGTAACGAACACCCACATGACACTAACTAACAAAAACTGATCATAATACATCAATTAAAAAAGGGTGGGAAGTGGAGGGCATGTGAAATCTCCACTACGGCAGAGGTGATTTGACTCATAAAATTCTAAGCATACTTCAACTAACCGGAGGTAAGTCTCGTATACTTTTTAATTTTACCTCGTCAAATCACCCTCTGCCACGTTGAGCATTTCACATGAGGCTTTAAAGCCATGTGGGTGTCATGCCTATATCAATTGACCCCACATAAGAACTGTAAGAAGGGATCATAAAACTATGATTTCACAACTGTAATCTGCATTGAACATATAGATGGATAGATCACATGATGCATAATTGCCATAACAGCATAACCTTTCCCCAACATTGCATATAATGCATAATAATCAAACTCAAAATTTAATTCACATATGCATAACTCTGCATAATGGCAGTGAGTTCCTGTCCATATCCACACTGTGTCCTAACCATTTGACATCCCAAAGTAAGTAAAGAACAGTATCAAAATTGTGTTACAGGAGCTACATGAGCACGGCCTCCTGAAACGGGTCCACTTCTGGCACAATGTGCTTGTCATAAATTTTTTTGCAAATGTACTATCCTGTGTCCACCCTGCTTTAGACATAATAAAAGCAATAGGTACTGACATAGCCTTGGCCTTTGATACTGCCGCTGACCTAACACTACCCGCTGTAAACTTGGTTGTGTCTACTCCCGACCTTTGAAGCATTGCCTTAACCCACCGGGCAATGGTGTCCTTAGTGACAGACTTGTGTGGCCTAATGTAGCTGAGGAGTAATCCATCATCCTCTTGGGAAAGCCCGTGTCTGAGCTCCTCCGTTCTTGCTAGGTAATGCTGTAATGTAACACATACACATAAACTCGTGTCCCTGGAATAGGCTTAAAACTTAACTGAATGGAAGTGGGCCTGCACTGCTTAACGTTACCCCTTAACTGAACTGAAATAGAATCTTGTTCTATGTGAATGCCATTTTTAACCAAAAGATGTAAAGTTTGAACTCTTGCAGGTTGGGTCAATGCCATTAACATAAGTTTAAATGTCAAATCCCTAAGGGTTAGTGTGTGCAACGGGTACATAGATTTCAATTCCCTCAGAACTGGTTGAACGTCCCATATTTCCGTGTATCTAGGTAAGGGTAGTCGCAAATTAAACACTCCTTTCATGAACCTGAGGACCAAGGGATGATTACCCGCTCTGCAGCCATTCACCACAATGCCTAATGACGAGAGAGCACTTCTTGCTGTGTTGATGGTTTCATAACCCACTTTCCTGTTAAAAGTTTCAGACAAAAAATGTATAATGTTTGAGACAGTGGGATTAAAGGGACTAACGTTCCATTTATCACAAAATTGTGTCTATCTCTTAAGGTGTGGTCGGTATTGTTTCTCGGTACCTGGTTTCCAAGAGGCCAAGATGATGTCTGTACCCGCTTCTGAAATTCCTCGGTCTCGCAAGTCCTCCCAGAAAGTAAGCACGCCATCAGTTGTGTGTGGCGCATGATCAGGTGCTCCTCCCCTGATGACGGGTGTACGAGCACCGCTTTCCTCTGCGTAATGAAGCGAAGGTAATTGATGAGCATCCTGAGCAATGTGCCCATCCATGGTTGTGATAGCCACAAGAGAACAACCATCCACACTCTCGCTCCTTCTACTTTCAACTTCTGCAGGCACCTAGCAATTAATGAAAATGGTGGAAATATGTAAGAGAGCTTGAATCGTGCCCAATTTAAGAACGCATCCAAATGTGTTGCCCCTGGGTCTGGTTTCCAGGAGCAATAAGAAGGTACTTGCTTATTAACCGCTTCGCGCCGGATGTTAAAAAAGCCCGCCTGTATGATATACGGGTGGTAGTGCCTTGCCCCGCGCGGGAAACTCGTGCAAGCTTGTCATACTTGTCGTCTTTGTGTATTATGCTGCTATTTTTTAGTCACTATATCGCCTTCGAAGAGGAAAGTGGGCGCTTCTCTCTTGGAGAAAGAGAGAGAGAGAGAGAGAGAGAGAGAGAGAGTGTGGCATTTGCTAATATTTTAGACACAAGCGGGCGCATGTAGCTTATCTTCGAGAGGAAGAGGGGAGGGAGGGAGAGGGAGGGAGGAGAGAGAGAGAGAGAGAGAGAGAGAGAGAGAGAGAGAGAGAGAGAGAGAGAGAGAGAGAGAGAGAGAGATGGGAACAGTCTATGCCATTGGGTAATTTTAGACACAAGGAGGGACGCATGTAGCTTATCTTTAGTGATTGGTGGAGACAAGGATGGTGGGAGGAGCACTAGGATTTCAAAGACAGCATACGGCGTGTGTAGTTGGTATCCAACACACTATACGGGACAACTGAACTGAAGAAAGCTCAGAAAAGAAATATGACGCTTACGTAGGTGTCACCATATTTGCTACTGGGGCTTCATGACGCCTACATAGGCGTCACCGTATTGAAGGGGTTAAGCCTAGAAGCAAACAAGTCAATAACTGGTGTACCAAACACTTAACACAACTGTTGAAAAATATGTTCATCAAGTTTCCATTCATGCCTGTTGTTAACCAAGCGTGACACCATGTCTGCCAGAGTGTTAACCTTACCTGGTATATGTGAACATGTGATCCAAGCATTTGAATTTAGGCACCATTCCCAGATTTCGGTAGCAATCTCATTGCAAATTAAAGACTGTACCATCCATTTAATTCACATACATCATTGTAGTGGTGTTATCACAGTAAACTTTAATGTGTTTTCCTGTAAGTGTTGGTGTAAATCCTTGCAACACCAATAAAATGGCTTTAAGCTCCAAAGCATTAATGTGCAATAACTTTTCTGCTACTGACCAACTACCAGAAATAGACTGACGATTCACGTGGCCCACCCAACCTGTGGTGGAAGCATCAGTGTAGATGTCAATGTCAGTGCCAGGACGAAAAATTTTCCTATCTTGTGTTGAGATGTTGTCGATCCACCATTGAAGGTCTGTTTTCATTCCTTCTGTAATTTCCATATAACTATTAAAGTTACCTTGTTCACACTGCGGGGCGTAGGGCTGGAACTGCGCTGCATGGCTCCGAAATGTGGTTTTACCTAAGAAGCTTCTGGGTCTGCCACTGGTGGATTTTCACGGGAAAGGAGTCTTCTTGGTAGTAATCTTGTTTTTCAGTTTTCAGTTTCCTTGATCTGCTTGGCTGATTGAGACATCATCACCAAACAAAAACCAGGTCATAGGAACTTTGTCCGAACACAAATGGGCATATTTCTGGTTAATCTCACGCTTCATAACGAAGTGCCTCGCCAGGTTGGTCCTATGGTTAGCATGACCCAGTAGCGCCAAGGCACCATTAATCTTGCCCACTTCCTGTGCAACCACTGGGTTCCCATTCTGTGCCACCTTATCCAGCACTAAGAGGGACTTGGTGATAATAGAACCTGCAGAAATAATGTCAGCACTTACTTCCTTCAGTTTGGAGTCGGCTTTCCTTGTTTCAGAGTTCGTTGCAAGTTGCAATTGCGCTATCTTAGGTGAAGACTTATTCTTACCGTAGGTAATATATCATACTGTTTTGCATTTTCTAATTTTAATTCAACTAGAATTAAATACACCACTTCTCAATGCTTCCAATAATGTCTCACCACTTCAATCAATATCCTTAGAAATGTCTAGGCTTATCTCCATAAATCCTTCACCAATATTAATCACATAACACTAGAAATTCCACGAATTCATCACGTGCCAATTTCACAGCTGATGCATCCAAATATCAAAGCAATGCTTGAACTCAACTCACATATATATATATATATATATATATATATATATATATATATATATATATATATATATATATATATATACATATACAGTATATACCACAATATGTCATATGTAAACAACTCCTCAATATGAAATAATGCATCAACTGTCAAAATTGCACTACACATACATAAAATCTTAATACAACATCCTAGTAAATACACATCCTATATTTGTTTCCTCCTTTCACTTAAATAACACATACAATGTCTTAGACTGCATTATCAACTATAGAGCTCTACTCACTAATACAAGGAAGAGTCTGTCCATGACTCAATGGTTCCTCTCCTCTCGTGACTAGAACCGCAGCCTCTCGGCTTCTGTCTCTCGCTCTCTTCTCTCATCTGCCGAACTTCTTCTTTCTTGTAGGTCCAGCCTATTTTATACCCAATGTCTCACACTTTTTTCTTCCACGCCTAGTTTACCATCCACCATTCAGAGATCCCTCCACGTGGGGGTCCACGTATGAACAACATAAGGACGAAAACACATACAAAATACCATCAAATAATTCTTAAACATAGTACAGCTCCAGAAATACGACATCATCCTATTGGCGTTTCAGAAGTTCATGTTTTCCTTACAACAATAGCAAGTTCCTTATTGGTCTAACTATGATATTCAGGTTGTTTATTGGTCATATTTATGTACCAATCATGGGTCACTCCACGTGGTGTATATACCTACTAAGATGGCCAATTTCTTATTGGTCTGATCAGGATAACCAGGTTGCTTATTGGCCAGTTAAGTTCACCATCCATGTTTAACTCCACGTGGGGAACCATGTGTGACTTACACTACTCCCCAAGGTCATATACTACTCCCCAAGGTCGTTTAAAAGTCATTTGGTCTTGGACATCTGCCTGGGTCAGCTCCTGGTTTGAAATCTGATCCACGGCAGCCTATTCTCTTGTTAGTGGTTTCTTGACCCACAGCATCTTGACCCAGCTGGCTTCTATTTATAGCAGGGTCAATGTCACAATTCTCCCGTAGATATGTTTGTTTTTTCATGTGTTGCTTCTGCTGCTGCATCAGGTTATGACACTTGCATCCGTCTTCAAGGCTCCCAGGATCTGTGGGTTGCACTCCACTGGTGCAAGTGCAGGACAATTGTTAGGACGTCTGGTGACCGGGTCCTCCGCAATCGCCTTGTAGTCCTCCTCCTGCAGACCTTTATCAAAGTAGAAGTTAACCATAGCAGCCACCTGCAGGTCAATATCCTCTGAGACACTGTCAAGGGGCCCAAAAGCCTTGGCAGCCTGCAGCAAAACACTGCTGCCCGGTGAAAACTCCTTAACCTCCCGTCCTCACTACTGGAGTCCACAAAGCCCGAAAAAGCAGCGGGCAAAACTGAGGGCTGTAGTCTTGAAGTGTTCGCCTGGAAATTCATTTGTTGAAGTTGTGGAGAAGGAGCCCTGTTAGCAGTCAGTTTTGTAACATCACTTTTCAAACATGCCAATTCGTCCAACACCACTTGCCAGGATGGTACAGGCAAACCGTCCCGTGTAGGGGATGCCTGGGGCCGAGCATGCTCCATGCGCTGACGTGGGTTGTTCACACTGTGGCGGCGACTGTGACCCGCCTGCCACCTCGTCGGGGATTCACTGGAGCTACCGCTACCAGCATGGGAATCTGCCCTTACTGGTGGTACTCCTCCTACTAATGCTATAGCAGGGAACCTCAGGTGGAAGGAATGCGCGGTGCTCTGAACCAGACATGGCTGCTGACCTGCACCAAAACAAGCCGAAAGCCGAAAGCCAATGAATTGTAGCAAATTGGCAGGCTCATCCAATATCAATGCCCTATGGCAGGCCCAACCCATACCATAGATCCAACCTGAGTATAAGGCAACGTACCTGTGAGAGAATTGCCAAGTCCGGTGAATCACATGCTGAACACGGTGAAAAATGTCCAAACAGCACGAGAACGTTCCAGCGACTGACAGCTGGTGAGTGGCAGCGATATCTCATTTGAAATGTTCCACCTGGCAGAGGGTGATTTGACGAGGTAAAATTATGTTTGAATAATGTGATTATGAATAACATGACATCTCCAGGGACATATCCCTTGTGTTAATGAAGAATATATGGATAAGAAGAGGTTTAAGTGACAATAAGAGGAATAGTTTGAGAGGAATGAGGGAAGTGGTTAAAGCACCCAAAGTCAAGTGAAAAAAATTTGTATGGAAAGGTGGTGGTTGAAGAGTGCGAGAGAAAAGGAACAACAATGGAGAGGAAATATAGCAGCTGCAGTATTGAGAAGAAATGTAATATACTGAAGGTTATGTACATAAATATAGATGGGGTTGGATTCAGTATATTGAAATTAAGAGATACAGTAAAACCTCACTTGACGAACGTCTCTAAGGACGAACAATTCGAGAGACGACCAAAAAATTTGTCAATATATCGACCCAGGGGACGAACGATATTTCGGGGGACGAACGCGGGCCGTTTGTGTGATTGCTAACCTGGCTATCACACAACAACAAAACAAAACATAAGCACAAAAGAAAATAGAAACAGGAACATACAAAAAATATTATATAACATAATCTCCGTGCCACCACGATTTTCTCCTGTTTTTCCTGTGCATGGTGATGTTACCGGCGCGCTCTACTGTAGCTTCCTCGGCGTTATCCTCTCTGCTATAACGGGGCCCCACACAGCGGCACTGACTTGTGACGCTACACACCTGTTGTGTAGCTGTGGCACGTTGCGCACATCCAAAGTCCTATCTCATGACTGTCTTCTCGGATCTTGTCTGTCTTCCTCCCGATCTTCCTCTCCTCCATTCCATCATGCCATCAATGTCCAGTCTCTCAAGTAAATAACCTTTTTGTTTTTTATTCATTTTATTATCATTTTGATAGCATTTAGGTAAGTAAAACAATTTAGGCTTTTTATAATTATTTCGTTCATGTCATGCATACATTAAAGGTCTATTTTGAATGGGTTTTATGGACAAAAGTATGATCTTTTTTTGGTCTGGAACAGATTAATGGTATTTGAATACATTCTTATGGGAAAAATTAATTCAGGGGACGAAAAAATCAGGTGATGAACAGGATTTAGGAACGAATTATAGTCGTGAGCTGAGGTTTTACTGTATTCTAAGAGATAACAAGCCTGATATTGTATGTTTAATAGAGACCAAATTAAAAGTGGAAATACCAATGAAATTTGAAGAGAAAAGAAACAATATTTGGAGAAGACATGAAAAGGTAAAGGTGGGGGGGAGGAGTGTTGATATTGGTGAAGGAGAAAGATTTTTGTTGAGGAGGTGGAATATGGGGATGGGATGGCAAAAATTAATGATGGTTAAAAGAAAAAGAGAGATTATTGTCACACTTATACCACCCAAGACATATGCATAGAAGACAAATTAGCATAAGAAGATGCAAGAAGAGTCTGCAAGTGCTTGGAGAATACACTAACCCCTACATAAGTCGGAACAATTTTGGGGAAGGCCAATCCGAGTTATTCAAGTTACCCAGGGAATTTTTTCTTTCATATTTTACATGTCTGCTACCACTAACAGTTGAAATGTCCTGTGTAATGTACAGGGATTTCTTGGTTTATATGAGGGATGTGTTCCTGAAGGGGTTTTGTAATTTAAAAAATAACATTAAATGAACATGATTACTGAACTAAACTGTATACTGTTCGAGATTCCAATATACAGTAATACTCCGCTTAACGAACGTTCACCTAACGAATTTCCGGTTTAACGTACTATATAAAGTTAGACCAAAAAGTCCGCATAACGTACAACCACATGCGTTTTAGCAAATTTTCTGGGTTTGAATTTGCCAGGTGAGGGACCGAACGCGGTAGCTTCGCTGTGATTGGCTGGCTCCCCGCCTCTGTCTCTAGTGCTCCTGCCAGATGTGCATTTATGTTCACAAAACAACATTTCTATTAGCTTTTTACAAACTTTGCCCCCAAGAAAGGATTACCGTACTTTGTAATGCATAAAGTGAAATCTTACATGGAATACCAAAAAATAAAGCAGAGATGAGATCAGCCACAGACGAAGTGGGAGACTCGCGGCCACTCGGCCGCTTCTTCTTCTTCTTGTGACCCTTTTGCTTGCGTATTACTTTCATCATGATGTTTATGTTTTCACTCCTCTATTGCCTGCTATAATGGATATCATATCTTAGTATTCATATACGCTCATGCCATGAGGATAACCTTGACTCCGTGGCACTGAGTGATAATGAATTACTAATGAAATACCGCAGTATTTCATTAATAATTCACTATCACTCAGTGCCACGGAGTCGAGGTTATTCTCATGGCATGAGCGTATATGAATAAGAAGAGAGAGGACAGAGCTTTGTATACGACCAAATGTGCGGCTGTTTGATAGCCAGATATTTTCATAACTAATAAACCTTTGGTGTTAATGCAAGGTTATAAATTAAAAACTACAGACAAAATGCACAAGAATGTTATTCTGATGACTGCGGTAGCACAACTGATGGAGGGTGGGGAGGGAGGGTCCAGGGAGCCTTTGTTTACAACCACGTGTATGGTCGTTTGACTATCAGATATTTTTTTTAATATTAAATTGAACTTTTGTGTTCGAATATTGTAAAGTTCAAGTATTGAGTCTCCACTGTATTGTTTATTTGACAGAACATTGGAATACATTCTCCTCTACTCTTAGTAAGCATTTTTTCTTTATTTCAGGTCCTTACTATAAGTACAGAGTATACAGTGATATGCTGCGAGGTACTCCTGAGAAAAATGGCCTGGATTGTCTACATGCAATGGTTAATAGAATCTGGGTTGTGCCATTGTATGCCATTGCCTTCCTTGTGTCTGACTACTACTTCCCACTCTCAGTAAGTAATTGATACATTGATTTGGAATAAATTTTTTAACTAAGTCAACTAATCTTAATTATATACCATGAAAATAGGTCTTATAAAGGCACATAAACTTCAACCAGGACAATGTAATGTATTCTTTGTTTGCAGGCATGGATGTATTTAGACAAAGGCATGTTTGCAATAGACCACTGTTCAGTATGTCATTTTAAGGTATAGAAGCATGATTATCACATCACTTGTGACATGTCACAAAGTATGATTTTGAATCTTGCATTTTATTCTTCTGCCAAGGGAAAACATTGCATTAGAAATGTGATGTAGATCAAAATTATCTGTTTTACTCTGGAACATGTCCTGCGCACATTATGAAAATTACTTTAAAGATCTATATAATTGTGTACTCTATTTCACAATATGAAAAATACTGCAAGTTTTGAGAATTGGCCTTTATACAAGAAAATACTTGTTTTATGTTTAAACATCTTTCCCACTCAAAGTAGTCATCTTGATCTGTGATGAAGCATTCTCAGTGCCAGTGCTACTGTAAAAAAGCTTTCAAGAAATCTTGTTCTCAAAGTGTTATGAGCACTGCCTGTATGCACTAAATCTCATTAGTGCCAGACAGAAGGGCTACTCTCTGTTAGTCCTGTATGTGGTTGATCTAATCATCATTTCAAGGCTCATCACAGTGGATTAAACTTGAGTTTATAGCTACAAGTGGAAACTATGCGACAATCATTACTGTGAAATAGTCCAGCATCTCCACAACAAAGAAAGGTGAGGCAGGTCTATGACCAAGAGCATACTCACAAACTGCTTTGACATTTGCCTAAGTTGTTTACTATGAATTTGTTCCTCAGGGCCAGACTGTCAATGCCCAGTTTTATTATAATTTCTTAGGACACCAGAGAAAGAAAGAGAAGTTTAGTACCCTGAAATGTGGTGTGAGGCTAATTAGATTCTTCATGATCACAATACACCCTCTCCCTGAGCTCTTGTAGCAATGGAGTTTCTTGGTTGCAACAGTAGAATATGTTAAAGAGGATGGTGCTAAAACTAAAAAAGATAAATTATCTTGTACATTGCTGTACTCTCAGAACTTAATACTATCTTGTTTATGCATTTTACAAACACTGCTTAGACTGCAAAAGAAATCTGGAGATATGTAATAACTGTGCCATGATTTGGGCTTACTCCAAACACTGTTTGTAATAATTCAATAAAGACAGTAAGTTAACATAGATTTACAGAGAGTGAAAGTAAATTCTCAATTTGAAGGGAGACAAAATTCTCAAGGATCTCATCATCTTCCATCCTCTAACAGATTGCCATAAATTTGATATTTCTTTGTTCTTGCACATCACATAACACTTATGTTCAGTATATACTGTCACAGAGGGCCAGTATTGTGTACAGTGGTACCTTGAGGTATAAGTTTAATTCATTCTGTGACGGAGCTCATATCTCAAAATGCTCGGATCTCAAAACAAATTTTCCCATTAAAATGTATTGAAATGCCATTAAACTATTCCAGCCTCCCCAAAAAGAACATTACAATTTTTGTTTAACTTCTTTTTAGGTAAGAAAAAGATATTTATAAGTAATAATTATTGTATAGAAACATAATAAAACATTTCAAAAGAGAATATAAATAGATAAACTACTTTTATAAAGTATATTGATCTCAGAGGAGTGCATTCCATAGGACGTTACCCTATCGCATCCCCACTCACACTTTCAGGGCTGGGTGGTGTAGTTGGTTAAGTCGGCTCGTGTTCGGGCCTCTGATCTAGGCGGCCCAGGTTTGAATCCTTGCCAAACCTAGTTGCCTGGTGGGAGATGCAGTGTACTCCCATTAACACTATGCCATATGACCTAAGCTGTTGCAGCGCCTAATGGAGTTATTTCCATTTCCCACTCACTTGCATCTGTTGATCAGCTGGAGTGTACAAGTATAGCCACCCAGAGAAGACTGGCTACACTAATAATCACAGAAGAGCTTGTTGGCAGCCCTGTAAACATTATTCATAGAAAAGATGAAGTTTTAAGTAGGCAAGAGAGAGAGAGAGAGAGAGAGAGAGAGAGAGAGAGAGAGAGAGAGAGAGAGAGAGAGAGAGAGAGAGAGGCCATGCCACTGCTGCCACAGAGGTTTGTTTATGTTGTTCCCCCCCTTGGTGATAAGCGTCGGTGGAGGAGGTAGGTGGAGATGGGAGAAGTTTGATTTGCCTTTCAGTTACATACATATGTATACTTTATCAATCCATGAAAATATAGAAAATAAGAGCAAAAGTTTATTTAGTGTTCTTACCTTGGAGACAGAAGTTTTCAGCTAGTTTTGGTGAATGGCAGAGCAGGAAGGAGGGAGGGAGGAAGGAATGCAGGCACCATTTACACATAAACATTAAACATAAAACTGAAGTAAGTAAATAGCGTGAAAGTGATGAAAGAACAATCATAGTGCATGAGATTTGCGTGAAACACATAGATACTAACTCAGCTGAGGCTGGACCAATGCGCCGAGCTGCTGAATATAGCGGCAACATTCCCAAGCATGATTCATATCTCAAAATTTAGCTCGTATCTCAAAAAATTAAATGAAATAAATAACTGAATAAATAAAATAAAAACAAAACAAAACAAAAAAACAAAGATAAATAAAAAATAAGATATATGTAAAAAAGGACCAAATCATAGCTCATATCTAAAAAAAACTTGTATCTCAGGTAACTTGTTTCTCAAGGTACCACTGTACCAGGATTGTGGTATTTGCATCCTTGATTATTGTGGGATTTTCTTAAGTCTATAAATCACTGTCTTCATGTTCTACCTTCAGTCTGCATTTCATAATCTATTGAAAATTTCTTGAAGATTAGTGTTCGGTGTTCAAAAGATTCCTATTCTTTTATCTAAATTATTAAGTGTGGTATGTTAATGCATGTACATACAGTCAGGTCACTGTTAATGTGGAATTAAGGTTCCACAAACATTCCACATTAGACTTAATTTATGTTTGTTTTAATGAAAGCAATGGCAGAAAATTATTACGGTCCTGACTTGGCTGAGATAGACTTCCTAAAAGTTAAGATGAAATATTTCCTCACTACCTGCACCCAATTCTTATAGATATAACTGAAGAAAACAAATACATAGGAATTGATAAAAACATTAAGAGTAAAGTACAGTATAGTGACAGTCATTAAAAACCTGTGTCAGGCCATTGTTTACGCACATACACACACACACACACACACTAAAAGAAAAAAAATATAAAATATAGACCAAGAAGAGAAAAAGAAGAAATGAAATAAGTCAAAGACTTACTAAAAAATCTAAACGATGAAGATAGGCAGAACTTAGAAGAGGAAGTAGAAGAAATAAACAGAATGGGACGAAGGAACAACGAGACCAATTAAGGTACTACTAAAATCACGAAGCAGCAACAGAAGAAATGTTATATAGAACAACAAAACTCAGAGAAACAGAAGGCTGCAAGGATATCTTTATAAAGAAAAATAGAAATGAGGAAGAAAGGAAGAGATACAACAAACTGGCGGCAGCAGTAAGGGAAAAAAATAATGAAAGGTCAGAAGAGGAAAAAAAGGCATTTTTTTTTGGAGAATTCTAGGAGACAGGATAAGGAAATGGTATATAAATGAGAAGGAAGAGAAAAAAGTGGAACAAGTTTAACTAAAAATGATAAAGGCAAGAGACTAAAAATTATGTAAACGAACATAGACGGGGTTTTATCAAGTAAATTAGAATTAAGAGATTACATAAAGAAAGAAAACCAAGATATTGTATGCCTGGAACAAAACTAAATGAGGCAATCAAAATAGACTTGGATAATATGTATAATGTATGGAGAAGAGACAGAAGGGGTAAAGGAGGAGGAGTCGTGATAATGTTAAGGAAGGAGATGGTGATAAACCAAGTGGAATGTGGGGAAGGAAAAGCAGAAGTACTGTATGTTAAGATGCATATTAATCAAAAAGAGTTAACTATCATTGGAACATATGTGCCACCAAAACAAATTCATGGACCAATCAAGAATATAAAGACATGATAGATGACACAATAAGGAGTCTAACGAGAATCGTTAAAGAAAGGAGAAAAGTGATATTAGTAGGAGATTTCAACTGTAAAGAAGTGGACTGGGAAAATTATGAAAGTGGTATGGGGAAGAAGCCTGGGAGAAAGATTCCTGAACCTAATGATAGAAAATATGATGGACCAGAGAGTAAAGGAATGCACAACATTCAGAGGAAACGACGAGCGAGATTGGACCTAGTTTTACAAGGGTATGCAAATGAACGATGATATAAGATATAAATGCCTATTAGGAAAGAGTGACCATGTAATATTAGAAATGGATATAGAAGAGGGAAAGAAGATAGAGACGATTCATACAAAGGAGACCAATTAAATTACAGAAAGGCTGATATTGAGAACCTCAAGAACTATTTTAAAAACATAAACCGGGAGGAGATGGAAAACTCAGAGATGATGCAAGAGAAGTATAACTTAATTTTGGAAATATACAAAACAGGAGTCAGGGAATATGTCCAAAAATATAGACCTAAAGAAGAAGGAAAGAAAGATTGGTTTAATGCAAAGTGTGCCAGGGCAAAGGAGAAAAGAGATGGAGCATGGAAAAGGTGGAGGAGAAATAGAAATCCAGTAAATAAGGAAAACTTCAAGACAGCGAGAAATGAATATGTTCAGGTTAGGAAGGAAGAGGAAAAGAACTTTGAAAAGGACATTGTCGAAAAATGTAAGGAGCAACCAAAATTGTTCTACAGATTCATAAATGGAAAAATTAGGCAAAAAGAAACAATAGAAAGGTTAAAAGGTGAGAACGGGATGGTGGAAGACCCCATAAGTATGGCAGAACTATTAAATAATAAATTCCTGGAGGTCTTTACTAAGGAATCCAAATTTGAAAGACCACAGGGTAATAGAGAGACAGTCTATATGAAAGAGGTTAAAGTAACCAAGCTTGAAATAAAAGAGTTAATGAAGGAACTGGATGAAGGGAAGGCATTGGGACTGGATGAAGTCTCAGGCAGAATACTGAAAGAATGTAGGGAAGAACTAGCAAGTCCTATATACAACATCATGAAATGCTCAATAGAAAATGGAACATTACCAGTAGAATGGAAAAGAGCTGAGGTGGTTCCCATATATAAGAGCAGAAGAAAGGAAGAACCTTTAAATTACAGACTGGTATCACTAACTAGTGTAATATGCAAGATGTGCAAAAGAATAATAAAGAAACAATGGATCGAGTTCCTTGAAGACAACAAATTAATATCAGATAGCCAATTTGGTTTTAGAAAAATACGGTCGTGTGTAACTAATTTATTGAGTTTCTATTCTAGAATAGTTGATAGAGTACAAGAGAGAGAGGGATGGGTTGACTGTATTTATTTGGATTTAAAAAAGGCATTTGACAAAGTGCCACATGCAAGATTACTATGGAAGTTAGAGGAGAAGGGTGGCTTAAAAGGAAGCACATTGAGATGGATAGAAAATTATTTGAGGGGGAGAGAAATAAAGATGGTAGTTAAAGATATGAGGTCCAAGTGGAGAGCAGTAGAAAACGGAGTGCCGCAGGGATCAGTATTGGCACCAATACTTTTCCTAATTTATGTTAACGACATGCCAGAAGGAGTGAACAGTTACATAAATCTGTTTGCAGATGATACCAAACTGTGCAGAGTTATAAAGCAAAAAGAGGATTGTGAAATACTGCAAGAAGACCTAAATAAGATCTGGGAATGAAGTAAAAAGTGGAAATGGAATTCAATGTGAACAAAAGCCATGTCTTGGAAATGGGAAAGAGTGAAAGACGACCCGTGGGAATCTATAAGATGGGAGATGGAGTAGAACTGGAGGAAGTAAAAAAGGAAAAGGACTTAAGAGTGACAATGGAAGAAAACAATCAACTGGTAAGCCATATTGATAGAATTTTTAGAGAGACATATAATTTGCTAAGGAATATTGGAATACCATTTCACTACATGGACAAAGAAATGATGAAGAAATTGATAAGTACTATAATAAGACCCAGATTGGAATATGCAGGAGCAGTGTGGACCCCTCATAAAAAGAAACGCATAAGGAACTTGGAGAGACTACAAAAATGGCTACAAGAATGGTTCTGGAATTTGAAGGGATGACATATGAGGAGAGACTAAAGTCTATGGATCTACCAACCCTGGAACAAAGAAGGGAAAGAGGGGAACTGATACAAGTTTACAAATTGATCAACGGAATGGACCAAGTGGATAATGAGAAACTGATCCTGAGAGATGAATATGACATTTGAACCACAAGATCGCATAGTAAAAAGCTGAGAAAAGGAAGATGTCTGAGAGATGTTAAAAATATAGTTTCCATAAAGATGTATTGAGACATGTAACAGTTTAAATGAAGAAGTAGTGTCTGCAACGAATGTGCATACTTTTAAAGTAAGATTGGATAAGTGTAGATATGGAGATGGGGCCACACGAGCATAAAGCCCAGGCCCTGTAAAACTACATTTAGGTAAATACAACAACTATAGTCCTGCTCCTCCAACAATGTGGATTGGGTTACACTGTGTTGAACTCACAGTGGTGCTGCATGTCTCATAGCCAGCGATGCAGCAGAGTTCTAATATTAGTAAAACTTTAGCAAATATGGTCAGCAAATATACATATGCATTTAACCTTAGTATTACAACGTATGAGAGAACAGTAAACTTATTATTAATAATATATTCATAAGCCTGGCAAGAAACGTGGCATACATATTTTACAGTGTTGCTAAAAATAAATAACATACTTATAAAGAGGTTTCCTTGCGGTTTGGAATGGGTAAATAGTTCCATAGTTATAATTAGATTATATCGTGAAGGAAAGTACTTTAAAATAAGCTGATATAAGTAAGAAAAAAAACTACATTCAAATCCTCAGGAAACACCAATCAGATCCATACAGGTGATGGGAGGTCAGCTGGTGTCCTTGACCAGGAAGAAAGAGAAGGAGGAATTAGAGAGAGGGAGGAAGAGGGAGAGGGGGAGTAGCCAACGAGGGATTAAAGATATGGCAATGCTGTACTGCTATTTATGGAGTGAAATCCACATTGTTAGACGAGCAGGACTATATAGGTAAATACACACATAAGCCATATAGATAAAATCTTCAGAGAGACATATAATTTGCTAAGGAATATTGAATTAGCATTTCATTACATGGACAAAGAAATGATGAAGAAATTGGTAAGTACTATAATAAGACCCAGATTGGAATATGCAGGGGTAGTGTGGACCCCCCATAAAAAGAAACACATAAAGAAGCTGGAGACTACAAAAAATGACTACAAGAATGGTTCCAGAATTTGAAGGGATGACATATGAGGAGAGACTAAAGGCTATGGATCTACCAACTCTGGAACAGAGAAGGGAGAGAGGGGATCTGATACAAGTTTATAAGTTGATCAACGGAATGGACCAAGTGGATAATGAGAAACTGATCCTGAGAGAAGAATGTGACAGTTGAAGCACAAGATCACATAGTAAAAAACTGAGGAAAGGAAGATGTCTAAGAGATATAAAAAAAATACAGTTTCCCGCAAAGATGTGTTGAGACTTGGAACAGTCTGAGTGAAGAAGTGGTGACAGCAACGAGTGTGCATAGTTTTAAAGAAAAATTGGATAAGTGTAGATATGGAGACGGGGCCACAGAAAGCCCAGACCCTGTAAAGCTACAACTAGGTAAATACAACTAGGTAAAATACACACACACACACACACACACACCAGTGGGAATCTATAAGATGGGAGATGGAGTAGAACTAGAAAAAGTAAAAAAGGAAAAGAACTTGGGAGTGACAATGGAAGAAAATAATCAAGTTAGCCATATTGATAGAATTTTCAGAGACATATAATTTGCTAAGGAATATTGGAGTAGCATTTCACTATATGGACAAGGAAATGATGAAGAAATTGATAAGTACTAAAATAAGACCTAGATTGGAATATGCAGGAGTTGTGTGGACTCATAAAAAGAAACACATAAGAAAATTAGAGACTACAAAAATGGCTACAAGAATGGTTCCAGAATTTAAAGGGATGGCATATGAGGAGAGACTAAAGGCAATGGATCTACCAACCTTGGAGCAGAGAAGAGAGAGGGATCTGATACAAGTTTATAAATTGATTAACGGAATGGATGAAGTGGATAATGAGAAACTGATCCTGAGAGAAGAATATGACTTTAGAAGCACAAGATCGCATAGTAAGAAACTAAGGAAGGGACGATGTCTGAGAGATGTTAAAAATTTAGTTTCCAAAGATGTGTTGAGACTTGGAACAGTTTGAGTGAGGAAGTGGTATCAGCAAAGAGTGTACATAGTTTTAAAGAAAAATTGGATAAGTGTAGATATGGAGACGGGACCACACCAGCATAAAGCCCAGGCCCTGTAAAACTACAACTAGGTAAATACACACACACACACACACACACACACACACACACACACACACACACACACACACACACATCGTCGATGGCGGAGGTGGTCGCTGAGCTCAGAGCAATCATCTCTAATTCTACAGTTACCATTGCCTAAGAGTAACCAAGAGGTAAATTGAAAAGCTGTTTGAAAAGTATGGGTGCCTGGAAACGAGTTATGACAATGTAATGAAAGAAAGACTGTGCCGATATGAAGAAGGAAAATGAAGCACTGAAAGAGGAAGTTAAGCTAATTAAAGTGAATTGCGAAAATGTGGAGAATCTCTAGGAAAAGTGATGGAGAAGCAGGCTGAATGGAAAAAAGTCAGGAAGTGGAAAGAAAGGAGGTAAATTACAAAGTTGCAAGTCTGGAAAAGGAAATCAAAGAGTCTGGGAGAAAACTTTGGGCCTTGCTGAAATTATAGATCAACAGATCATAGAAGAGAAGATTGCTGAGAAAGTGGTGAAGGTTATTAAATCAAATGAGACATTGGTGAGGGAAACTGTAGACAAAAGAGATGTGTGGTGATATTTGGTGTGGAGGAGGATAAGACACCGAGTAAAATGGAGAGAGAAAAACATAAAAAGGTGATAAATAATATCATTAATGTGGTGCAGGAGGAGGAAAAGACCTAGTACAAGAAATAGAGGACTTCCATAGAATTGGAAAGTTCACAAGAGAAGGTATGAGGCCAATAAGAATCAAACTTAAGTCACAAAAGGATGTAGATGAATTGGTGGAGAAGTCATGGAGGCTAGCCCAGCAGGAAACAACAAGGAAGATTTGGTTGAGAAGAGATCTCGGTGAAAAGGAAAGAGAAATGTTAAATGAGTTGAGAAAGGAGGCTTTGAAAAAAATGAAGAGAGGACAGAAGAGGAGAAGAAAGAGTTTTTCTGGAGAATCTTGGATATGAGACTGAGGAAGTGGTTCATAACCCAGAAAAGTACAGCAAGAAAGGACTAAAGAAACTTACATATGAGCGAAATGTAATGTATTCCAACATAAATGGAGTGATATCGGGATTTTAGAACTCAACGATTACTTGAGGGACAAGAACCCAGATATTGTGGGTCTTACTGAAACAAAACTGAGAGAGGAGAAGACCTGATGATGGTTGGAGAAGGAAATATAATGTTTGGAAAAGAAATAGAGTAGGTAAGATGGGAGGAGGAGTGATGTTGCTGGTTAAAAAGATATAAAGGTGGATCAAGTGAAAGAAGGTATGGGAAAGGCAGAAGTGCTAAAGATCAGAGCAGAAACTAATGAAGGAAAAAGAGGCACTACATAGTGGTGTACGTACCACCTAAGACAAATGCATGGTCAGTACAGGAATATGAAGAAATGATAAGTGATACAGGAACATGTCTGGAAGAAATGTTGGGTGGCTGTGAACGAACTATAATGATGGGAGATTTTAATTGTAAAGAGGTGTGTTGGGAGGACTGGTCAATGGAAGGATCAGAGACAACATGGGAAATACACTATTGACACTGGCAATGGAAAATGTGTTAACTCAGTGGGTCAAAGAAGATACTAGGTTTGGAGGAGAGGGAGCATCGTCAAGACTGGACTTGGTCTTTAGTACAGAGCCAATGGTCATTGAGGAGATGAGGGTGGAGTGCCCTTTAGCAAAGAGTGATCATGCAGTTTTGGAGTTCAAGGTGATAGATGAAGAGAAATCTAGAAGAAATGAAGAATATAAAGTGGGAAGATGGAATTATGCCAAGACAGATTTTGGAAACCTAAAGAAATTCTTTCAAGAGACAAATTGGATGAAATTCAAGAGTGCTAAGGAGCAAATGAAAAGTGGAAGGAATTTATAAAAATATACAAAGAAGGTGAGAAAAATTTGTACCAATAAGACAACATAGAGAAGTTGGAAAGCAGGACTGGTTTAACGATAGATGTGAAAAGGCTAGAACAAGAAAAGAGGATGCATGGAAGAGGTGGAGAAGGAAAAGACGGATTAAGCAGTGGGAAAGTTACAAAAGAGCAAGAAATGAATATGTGTTGATTAGAAGAGAAGAAAGAAAGAAACAAGAAAAGGATATAATTGATAAATGTAAAGACCAACCAAGGCTTTTTACAGACATGTGAACAACAACATCAAAAATAGAGAAAGTATTGAAAGTTTAGAAGTAAATGGAGTATGCAGTGAAGATCCCAGGAAATGGCAGAGGCTATGAATGGATGCTTTCGGAAGGTATTCACAAAGGAGACTGCTTTTGACAAACCACTGGTAATGGAACAGAAAGGGATTATGAAGGAGTTTCAAGTAACTGTGGAGGAGATCAAGAATATGATGGGGAGTTTAGAAGTGAGAAAAGCTGTGGGACCTGATGGGGTATCAGGATGGATTTTAAGAGAATGCAGGGAGCAACTGGCAGAAAAAGTTTGTGAAGTAATTGATGCCTCATTAAGGGAAGGTGTAGTGCCCCAAGACTGGAAAAGAGCTAACATTGTCCCAATCTATAAATCAGGTAACAAGAGAGACCCATTGAACTATAGACCAGTGTCACTTACAAGTGTGGTAGCTAAGATGTGTGAGAGGGTGGTGAAGAATAGATGGACAGACTTCTTGGAGAAAATGACATACTTTGTGAGTGTCAATTTGGTTTTAGAAAAGGGCGTTCATGCACGACAAACCTGATATGTTACTATTCGAGGGTGATAGATGTAATACAGGAAAGAGATGGTTGGGCTGATGGAATATATCTGGATTTAAAAAAGGCCTTTGATAAGGTACCACACCGGAGACTGATCTGGAAACTTGAAATGGTAGGAGGAGTGCATGGCAGTTTACTAAAATGGATGGAAGACTTTTGGTAGGAAGAGAAATGAGAACAATAATTAAGGACAGACCATCAGAATGGGGCTTGGTGGAGAGTGGAGTTCCACAGGGATCAGTGTTGGCACCAGTAATGTTCGCGGTCTACATAAATGACATGGTGGATGGGGTGTCCAGTTATGTGAGCCTATTTGCAGACGATGCAAAATTGTTAAGAAAAGTGAGATGTGACAAAGATTGCGAACTACTCCAGGAAGACTTGGACAGAATATGGAAATGGAGCTGTACATGGCAAATGGAGTTCAACACGACAAAATGCAAGAAAATAGAGTTTGGCAAGAGTGAAAGAAGAATCAGGAGTATGTACAAGATAGGAAATGAAGACATAAAACCAGTCATGAAGAAAAGACCTTGGGGTGACAATTACCAATGACCTATCGCCAGAGAGACATATAAACAAAATAATTGGAGAAGTATTGAACTTATTGAGGAACATAAGAGTGGCGTTCGTATATTTAGATGAAGAAATGATGAAGAAAATAATTACTGCAATGATAAGACCGAGGCTTGAATATGCAACAATACAGTGGGCTCGAACTTAAAGAAACACATAAGGAAACTAGAGAAAGTACAGAGGGCTGCAACAAAAATGGTGCCTGACTTAAGAGATTTGACTTATGAAGACAGACTGAAAAGAATGCAACTTCCAACCCTGGAAAACAGAAGAGAAAGGGAGACCTGATAGCAATATACAGAGTGATGATTGGCATGGAAAAAATGGATAGGGAAGATCTGTGTATGTGGAATGAAAGAATGTCGAGAGGGCATGGGAAAAAACTAAAATGGCCACTTATAGGAGAGATGTGAAAAATATAGCTTCCCTCATAGAAGGGTGGAAGCATGGAATAGTTTAGACGTGGAAGTGGTCAACGCAAGGAATATTCATGATTTTAAGAAAAAGCTGGACATTAATAGATATGGAGACGGGACAACACGAGCATAGCTCTTTTCCCGTATGTTACAATTAGGTAAATACAATTAGGTAAATACACACACCGAGCATAGCTCTTTTCCCGTATGTTACAATTAGGTAAATACAATTAGGTAAATACACACACACACACACACACACACACACACTTGAAAAAGATATTGTAGACAAGAGTAAGGAACATCCAAAATTGTTTTACAGGTTCATAAATGGTAAACTTAAAAAGAGAGAGTCCATTGAAAGGTTAAAAGGAGAGCAAGGGATAGTAGATGACCCTAAAAATATCGCGGAATTGCTAAATAATAGGTTTCAACAAGTATTTACTAAAGAAACAATGTTTGTAAAGCCTCAGAATGTAGAAGGAAATGTGCACATGGATGACATTAAGATACCTAAAAAGGAGTTATATAAAATGTTGGAGGAACTTAAAGATGATAAAGCGATGGGACCAGATGAAGTTTCAGGCAAATTATTGAAGGAATGTAGAGAAGAATTGATAGATCCATTATATGATATTGTAAGGTGCTCATTAGAAACCAGGAAGTACCGGTAGAGTGGAAAAGAGCTGAAGTGGTGCCCATTTATAAGGGAGGCAGTAAGGAAGAGCCTCTTAACTATAGACCTGTGTCTTTAACAAGTGTGGTCGGTAAGATTTGTGAGAGGGTGATAAAGAAATATTGGATACGGTTCCTGGAGGATCATAAGTTATTATCGGATCATCAATTTGGCTTTAGGAAAGGGAGGTCATGTGTAACAAATCTACTGAGCTTTTATTCAAGAGTGGTTGACAAAATACAAGAGAGAGGGGGATGGATGGACTGTGTATATTTGGATTTGAAAAAGGCTTTTGACAAGGTACCTCACATGAGACTGCTATGGAAATTAGAGATTTATGGAGGACTGAAGGAAAAGTGTTAAAGTGGATGGAAAACTACTTGAGATGGAGGAGATGAGAACGGTAATAAGGGATGCAAAGTCGGACTGGTTGGTGGTGGAGAGTGGAGTCCCACAAGGTTCAGTGCTGGCACCAATACTTTTCCTTGTCTATATTAATGATATGCCAGAGGAGTAAACAGTTATATTAATTTGTTTGCGGATGATGCGAAGTTGTGTAGGTGTGTGAAGAGTGAAGAAGATTGTGAAATTTTACAGGCAGATCTGGATATGATTTGGGAGTGGAGCAAGAGGTGGGAGATGGAATTTAATCTGAGCAAAAGTCATGTAATGGAGATGGGGAAGAGTGGAAGACGGCCAAGAGGGTCATATAAGATGGGTGAAGGAGTAGTGTTGAAAAAGGTGGAAAAGGAAAAGGATTTGGGAGTGATAATACAAGACCATGGGCAGTTTGAGGCTCATATTGACAAGATGTTTGGAGAAACATATAATTTGATTAGAAATATTGGATTAGCCTTTCATTATATGGATAAAGATATGATGAAGAAATTAATTAGTACGGTAATTAGACCAAGATTGGAATTTGCTGGGGTGGTTTGGTCCCCTTATAAAAAGAAGCATATAAGGAAGTTGGAGAGATTGCAGAGAATGGCAACAAAAATGGTTCGGAATTGGCAGAAATGACCTATGAGGAGAGATTAAAAGAAATGAATTTGCTTACCTTGGAACAAAGAAGAGAAAGAGGAGATTTAATACAGGTTTATAAACTCTTGAATGGTTTGGATGAAGTGGATAATGAACAAATGATGTTGAGAGAGGAAATTTTAAATAGAACTACGAGATCGCATAGTAAAAAGATAGCCAAGGGAATATGCTTGAAGGATGTGAAGAAATATAGTTTCCCACAGAGATGTGTGGAGGTGTGGAATAGTTTGAGTGAGGAGGTGGTGTCAGCGAGGAGTGTGCATAGTTTTAAAGGAAAGTTGGATGTGTGTAGATATGGAGACGGGGCCACACTAGTATGATGCCCAGGTCCTGTAAAATTACAACTAGGTGAATACACACACACACACACACACACACACACACACACACACACACACACACACACACACACACACACACACACACACACACACACACACACACACACACACATAGTTGGGGCAGTGGTAGCAGCTCATTCCCTTTCCTCAATCAGTCACTAAACTGGTATCACTGTGGACAATGGCAGTGGAATCTGCCCAGTGTCTCATGTGACATTGTTACCCTACTTTGCATTTACAGACTTGTCAGCAACTTGCTTTGGCCCATCCCCACATTCACGTTTTGAATTTTATGTGTTTCAGCATCATTGGGAGGTAGATTGATTCTCATATTGGATGCAGTTTGTGTTAGCGTATTGCATGTTAGCAGTGATTTGACTGTAAATCTAAATTGGGAGATGCTCAGTATATTTGGATGTATGCATGCAATGTCTATGGGCAAAATTTTCTTGGATTTCCTTTTGCAAAATATTATTTGATTCTTGGTTTCATTGTTTAATTTTTATAAACCTCATGTATGTGTTAATGTGAAGTTAAAAGTTAAACTTGACTCAGTAGTAGTAGAGTTTGGCACACTATCACACTATCTCTGAAATAGTTATTCTTAGAGTAGAGTCTCTTTGTTACATCAGGAACTACAAAGATTATATTCCATAATTAAATGTTTGGGAAAAAAAAAACTTAGCTATGCTACTAATATAGTATGTCCTTGTAATATTCCTTGGAGTATTTTTTTTCTGACAATGGTTGGGCTCTCCTTAGTAAGGATAGATGCCTTATACCAAACTTTTTTTTTCAAGATTGCAGCTGGGCTGATGACCTGCCTACCCTTATCCATTGTTCCTCTTTTCCAAATATTGATAGAGATTTACAGATACAGTGTATATTTACCCCTTAGGCTTTACTGGGCTTCTGTGGATAAGTGTCATTTGTCATGGGCCATAACTCAATTGTTGATATGTTCAGCTATGGAGTGCACTCATTTGTCTGACTGGTGTGGTATTTTTGTACAGGATTATGAGGCCTTGTTCACACAGGGTGGTTTGCACCGCACGGTGGGAAACATGCAGTAGCATTTTCAGTGATAGCCTATGGAGTCGTTCACACTCAGTGGTTTGGAAACGCAGCTGTTTCCAAACCGCTGGAAGATTTTCCTCGCCACCGCATGGCTTGCCAGCGTGTCGAAATACACACAAACATATTACATCGTTCACGCAGGGCGGTGCACCGCGCTGTTTGAGGCCACTGAGCGACATTATTGGCTGTATGCCACTCAATGAGAGAACAGGATGTGCGTTACTATGACAATCTTAGGCTCTGCCCGTGATGTGTCACGTAATACCATTCAGTGACTGCAGTACCGCTGTCTGCTTAGGAGTGGAGAGGGATCAGTTTGACACTTATTTATTAATCAGTGAAATTGGAAAATGCCCTTTGACATGTTTGGCACTGAAGGAAATCGTACATACGTATGTGTGCTATGGAAAGAGCATACTAGTATATAAAGTGCGTGACCTTTATTTTTTTCTTGCTCTGTATTTTCACTTCAAGAAATGAATATTTTGTTTGTATCCAATTTACTGGCAACTGGAACTTTATATGTCACTTTTTTTCTTTTTGGTTTTATATATGAATATTTTTTTTAGTAAAACTAAAAATAAAGGACATCTTAATGTCATGACAAGTTTGTGTTGTGGGCAGATGGAATTCGTCATCCTAGTGTTGCTTGACGATACATCCTCTTGATTAGTTCTAGCAAGTTGTCAAATGATTTCATGCTGTCTCGAGGAAGGATACAGGGTGATAAACATGCCGTAAGTCTGTCATGTAGAATTGGATGAACCCAATGTTACCTTTGCCTCTGCTTGCACTGTTTCAAGCGGCAATGCAACAACCAAACACACACTACTTCCTCCACATTCATCCTGACACTGTATAATATGCCTGCAAAAAAAAAAGTGAGTCAACTGCCACGGTTACGCCGCGGCGTAAAACGCCTAGTGTGAATGATACCAGCGTAAAATGCATGGCAGCCGCTGTGGTGGAAACCGCCTTGTGTGAACAAGGCCTTAGGAATGGGAATATTTTGTTCCCACTTGACATAAATTCTAATTTTATTTAGACACCTTTGAGATTTGCTGTGGGTATTGATGCCCTACTAATGGTGGACCTAGATATGGGGATGGTATTTGGTATGAAAATGAAGAGGTTTGATTCTAAGATATCAAAATTACTCAGCCCAACCAGTCATCATGTATATGTTATATCTAACACAACCACATCATAAATGTTATTTTCTTGGTTTACTGTCAGCATAACTGTTCTAGTATGTTTTTCTAGCTGTCCTTTTATGAAAGACATTCACAACAACAGTTCCCAAGTGCCAAATCAGAGTCCTTCATTAGGAAGTACTATCCTATCCTTGATTAGACTAGGAAAACCAGACAGAAAACTGAAAAAGAAAGAAGTTTGGTTTATGTAGTTTAAGGCTTGTGTTAATTTGCATAACCTTCAGGTGCAAGGACACCATGTGATCTCAGTGTTGTGGCATCTTCCTTTGATTGATTACTAGTGATATGGAAGCAGCAAGTTAATTCTTATAATGTCGGTAAGCACAGAGTAAGTCAACAAAGGCAAGGGACTGTTCTCTTCAGTAGCATAATGTTGGTGCTTACTAGGGTGGTTGCAATTTCTAGTGAAATTTGGCTTATGACACAATCTAGGAATGGAATTTAGCATAACATGAGGATCCCCTGGATACTATATTGCTATCCCTAGGCTGGTATTATGCTAATGGCGATGTCCATCGCTCTTATAATCCCTTCTTACTGTTTAAGGGATTTGTCTTGAAATGACATTGTGAAGCTTCAATATTGCTAATATGACTGGCTTTGAGCATGGTGTCTCTGAGGTAGTGGTCCAAACCACCATACAGGATTTAGTTTAAGGTTTTACCAACCATCTTGCTTTAGATTTTGCATTTTTATACAATTTCCATTCCTTATAATAAATTACATGATTTTCTATATTGAGAAGAGAATGGAATATTTTACATCTATCATAAAGAAGAGTAAAGGATGACTGACAGATGATTATAGATTAAAAGGAAGGAATTACATATAAATCTTCCTACAGACTAGTGTAGTTATATGAGAACAAACATATACATAAAGAAGCTAAACAGCCTTGGTTTCAAAACATCTATATGTATATAGCTCATCTACCTGGAGTGGATTGATCACCAACATTCAAGATTCCTAATTTCAATTTTTTCTAGATTACATAGACTTATTTTTGTATTTTCAGGTGTTTTAAGAGTCATTTTTCATTTATTAATTTAATTTAATGAATTATCTGTTTATTTTATTTTATTGATTTTTCAGACTTAGATTTTGGGTATGGTTTTGCAGAATCAAGTAAGCATGAAACTTGGTACACTACTGTACATATGAATGATGTACATATCTATTTTTTCTGATGTGTCTATTTTTTGTGACTGTACTTAATTAACCAATTTTTTTTTCATTAGAATTTTTTTATTAACTCAAAAGAAAACATGTATAGTAGTTCACATTACATTTATTAACATCTCTTCCTCTTCCCATTTCTTTTTGCCCTCTCGTTCTGTGATCTCAGAACCGTTGTTACTTAGAGGGTTTAGGCCATGTACAAGGAACACCATCCTGTGGGAAGGTGAGAAGAAAGTAGACATGTGCTGTATTGTGCTATTTTTATGAGGTTTTATTAAAATGATAGTTAATTTTTGTAACTGGAGCATGTGTATTTGTAGAAAATATAAAGGTAACATGTAACACAATCAAGTTTACTAGTCTATACAGGCAGTATTTGTAGTGCTAAGAACATCCACTGAGAAGGTTTGTTTTGATCACATACCTTTTTGCATCTACATGAAATATTTGTAGCCAACAAAAATGCAAAGTAGCTTAGTTTCATTATTCATGTGTAGTATCTGTAAGTCTGATGGTGTTCTTTGACCTCCTGATTGGCTGAGGTTGAAGCTCACTAAGTTTTTTTGGGGGGCTCAGCTCTTTTCCTTCTGCTGGTTGGTTAGCAGAGCATGTAGTTCATTGTTGTTTTGCAGTAAGAGATGGATTATCTGGTATATCTTATGCCATTTTGAGCTGACCTCCACTCTGTACATGTAAGACTTTTCTCACTTGGGCATGGCTATGTTGCTAAATACTTGATTTGCCTCATTCACTAATTGACAGTTGAATGTTTATGGACTAGAAATTTAATAATTGAAGTTGAATAGTACTGAATGTATTCAAGATGAAAGAAATCTACTCTAGAGGATAAAGTATATCTTTATCCAAGTTTTAAAATTTCATGTTGTTTTGTTCGGACTGATCAAGTCATGATGAAATGAAATATCATGTTAAAAGAGATGCTGGGTTTTTTTATTTATTTATTTTTGTATTTGATTTTATAAGAAGCATGCAGTCCTCCTATGCATAAATTTATGCCATCCTTTATGTAAATTATCTTTTTTTGCAGAAAAAAAGTAACCACATATTGTCTCTAATCAGAAATGTGGTAACTTCATATATTCAAGAGGCCCTTTTTCATCCTTATTTACTGCTGCCTCTATCCATATATCAGAAAATTTTACAAAAGTTGAAATGAGTCCAGCTTATCAACTCCCACAATCAGTAAGCAAAACCTCTTCAAGTGACAACTTGTTTGATGTTGGATTTTAAAAATTTGTCACTGCTTTTGCCTTGAAGGAAATCATGTTGTCTAAAGAATATCAATCAAATATTTCAGTTTGGAAAGCTACTCAAAATTTAAAAAGTTAGGTGACAATTCAAATCTTATAAGATAAAATCCTCTCTTGATCATGCACTTTCAGTACATGTTTAGATGCAGTAGGCTCAATACTTATGTGATAATTCATTAGAGAAACAAACATACATAAATGGAAAACACATAAATGGAATTAGAAGTCTCAGAGAAAAAGTTGAATTTGGGAGTAAACACAATTATTTCTTATATTCATAATCATTGCAACATTAGTACTCCTGCAATATTAAGAACCTATTTTTTCATAGAAAATTGTAGTTATCAACCAAAAAACAATTTAGAAATAGATGTTAATAACAGAAGGAAACATGGCATGGATGGTATTTCATGGCTGTCTATGATATCATAAGGTGTTTTCAGTAGTGTCACGGTAAGGTCAAACGCTCCAGTGTCCACGTTGGACAGACACTGTTGTAGCTGCCAGATTACTGCCATCTCAATCCCTGGTAAAAGCTAATGTACACATCAGTCGACAGAGTGAGCGCTGTGGTCAAGATATAAAGTAGCGAGATGGAGGGGTTTGAAGATTTATTCCTTAATGAGGAATATTATAGGTCACTAGTGCTTCATCCTTTGTATATGCTAAGAGCAAGCAACCCAGTATTCCTCAAAAACAGCGGGTCTTCAGTCCTTGGAAGATGTACAATGTTTTGATCTGCTTGGTCTGGTTTTGAGGGTGTTCCATCGGAGATGTATGGCTGCGGGTTTCTGACGCCTGTACGATTGAATTACTGCAACATTTAGTAGATAATATGTTTTAATATCATCTATTATTTTATGCTATAAAGATTTGCAGCAATCTTATTATTTTATTCACTTAATAATAGAAAAAAAGCAATTATTGTATCAAAGTCACGATAAAAAGCATGGAATTGGACAACACCCACAGCAAGGATGGCTACCACCAGCTCATTATTTTATTTCATGCCTTATGTTTGATTCTGGTTCTCTTCAGTATGCCACACAATATGTAAACTTAAATTTTTATCTGTAGTACCCACTTCCATGGCATAGCATCTCTTATTATTCAGTTTTATTTGAAATATAACTCCTTTGTGATTTTATTTGCCTGGATTGATGGAGTTGCTGCAGGCTGATTGGCTGAAATACGTTTGCCAAACATGGTCAAACACAAAGCAAATGCTTTGGAGAGGTGTTTGGAAGTGTTTGCTATAACTTGCCTCTGTTTGAGACTGTTTGCCCCCTGCCTCTCCACTACTGAAAATGCATATAATGTCCCACCAATTTTTGGATCCTCCTGACTCCATTTGTCAGTCAGATTATCCATTGGTATTGCTCCAGAATACTTTATTGTATCTACACCTCGAATGTAGCCTTCAAAATTGAGATATCTCATAATAGATACAGCATCATCTTGATATTGCAGTTTTGGCCATGACTTTTGATTACAACTCAGGTTAGGTTGGCTGAAGAATTTGAGTTAGCAGGCCACTATGAATGAGTTTCATTATGAGTATTGACTTCTTGTCATAATTCTTTTTTTACATGTTTTACATGTTTTGTTTAATATAGTAATGAATGTTGTTGATGGCTTATATAACATGTTATATGACACTTTCCTATAGCTTCTCTATCTATCCAAGATGACACATGTCTGTCATAGTTCCCCTTCTTTATTGACATGCTTAGGGCTTGGTACTTAAGACAACTACATTTTTACATAGAATAACACTTTTACATTTTCCTCCTTGGCTTATAGGCATGATAGGAAAGGAGAGGCATCTCAGGAGCTCAGGCTGTCTAATAGGAAAAAAACAAAAAAAATGTGGTAATCAGTAGCTGACAGTCAAGGACAAAGTGAACTAGATTGCTGTGTTGAAATTAAAGTACCAAACATAGAGAGGATTTTATAAGATTGTAACTGAGTGTCAAGTGATGTGTAAAGCTTTGTGGATCATCACATTGATGAATTCTATTCTGTTCACACCAACAACTATTGGAGTTTGTTGTCACCATTACCTCTGCATCATATCGTTAGTGTAACCAACACCACAAGCACCTTAGTATCACCACTGCCACTTAATTCTATCACCACCATTCCCATAACATTTTCTACCACCTCCATACATTGTTTTAGTAGTGACAATGGAGGAACAGATTAATTACATTTTTTTTATTCACAGCTTAGAGTGAAACCACTTGTAGTGTGAAATATCTATTCACTGAGTCACTGGGAACAATGATCCCTTGGCAATGCTGTGTGGCAGGACAGCCATGCTCATCTACTTTGTGAAACCTGCATGGTTTTGGTTTGCATGTTATTTCGTACCTTGCCATTTCTTTTTAGTTTGGTGTGCAGCGTTTGGTGGATGTGTAGTCCAGTGTGATGGCTAGGAGGGTTACTATTAGGGAGAATGTAATAGTTGTGGTTGTTTTCTCAACAAATTGCTTTAACTTCTGATGGACACAAACACACTCATGCCTGTGTGAGCCAATATCTGCTTGATGGGAATGCCTGTCTTATACAAGGCAGTCACAATTGTTATGCTCTCCCTAGTAGTATTGTTCCTGGCCATCACACTGGACTCTGCTCACACTAAATGTCATGGATCAAATAAAAAAAAAAAAAAAAAAAAAAGAAAGAAAAATGGCTAGGCACAGGCAACACTTGAACCAAAACATCTTTTCTCTTCTCTCCTACTTTACTTTCTTTGCTTTCAATATAAAACTGGATTTGCTAAATTAATTGGCATCCTACTTTTATGAATCATACATTCAACAACCTGACATTATTTTGATACTCAATCACTCTTCCATGTTCATTATTGTTGCATTGGATTTCAAAGTATGAAGTCTTCATGTACATAAACAACTGCAATTAACTGCATACATATGTCCAGCATAGCAACACATCAACATGGTGATGTAAAGTTAGATGAATTTCAGTTATTTTTTATTTATTTATTTTTTTTCATTCTTTGTGCAAGTGCATGAATGTAGTGGGAAGATAATCAGAAAAGTTTTACAGAAAGGAAAGTTGTGGAAACCTCATGACAATGAATTAAGGAGGGTAAGCATGGCAGTATGTAAAAGAAGCACAGTGGGATAATGGAAGTAGAGTTTGGGGGTATATGCTATAGCTGTGCATGGCCTCAGCTCTCATCTTGTCTTATTGACTTTTTGTGCCTGTGGTGGTTGATATCTTTTATTCTAGGACAAGGTCATTGTAACATTTGGTTTTCACAGTTTGCCCTCCTGATGTTTCCTCCGATAATGATTTATTGTCCAGCCAGAAGGAAGGATGATTAGCTGGGTAAACTGTGCCAACAGTCTTAGCCCAGATTCAAACCAGGGCCAGCAGATTTGTAGCAAGGCACATTTGCCACTGTACCACTAAGATGCTTGAAGGACAGTTAAATGCATAATGCCACCATTTAGCAAGAATATCCTTTAAAAAAATCAGACTTGTGTTTGTGCAGTAAGAGATAATTGCTCAAGACGTACTGGAATAGATAGCAGAATTTCAGATAATTTTATTGGAAAGTTTTGTAGATTTAAGAAGAGATTAAGTATGGATTGTTGAGAGTCATGCATGCAGCATCAGGTGAGGTTGGGTGAAAATGAGATGATAAAAAAAGAAAGAAAGAAAGAAAGAAAGAAAGAAAATGACGTGGATGTGACAATCTCTTTGTAAAACAGAAGATTAAAGTGTTACATAATTTTAGAGTCAAGAGTAAAGCAAGAAAACTAGTGTGACAGCAGCAACTGGAGACTACTCACTTGATTATTCCTTTGAAGGAGCTGTAAGGAATCTAATTCTTCAACAGATTGTAGTTGTACTTTTATGCACTTGAAGTATTGGTATTAATGTTTAGGTAGTATGATATGTAAAATATGAAATTTTCTTTATTATGTTTTTCTTACAGTTTGCTGAAAGTGTGGAAATATTCAGAGATTATGGCTTCTTTTATCGGATATGGTACATGACCCCAGTTTTCTTCAACTTCCGCATGCGCATCTACGCTGGGTTTGTCCTCTCTGAGTGTGTATGCATCATGGCTGGCTTGGGAGCTTATCCTAGTGTTTGTGAGCCCAAGCCTGGCCGAGGTCCTACCAAGTATCAGCCCTTGGATTCATTGTAAGTGTTTGTCCTATTCATTGTTGATCTGAGTTTCATGATGTGTATCTGATAACTACATTACCATAAATATTGAAATAAGAATTAAGTTTAAGTTTTCAGAGGTAGTAAAGAGACAAATTCAGGAAAAAACGAAAGACATTGTTATACAAGTAATTAAAGAAAAGGAAGATCTATTGAGAGATACAGTGGATAAGAGGATATGTTTCTTGATTTTGGGGATGAAGGAAAAGAAAAATCCAAATAAGTTCAGTATGAGTATGAGTATGAAGAGAGAGAATTGGCTAAAACTATTATCAAACAGGTCCAGGAGAGCAACCAGGAGCTGGAACAGGAGAGAAGTGATTAGGTTGGGAAGATTAGTGAGGAGGGTAGGAGACTAATGAAAGTGAGAATGAGATTTCAGGTGGCAGTAGAAGAAATTATGACAAGGAAAGGGAAGCTGGCCAATGATACTGAACATCAAGATATTTGGATCAAACGAGACATGACCCTAGAGGAGAGAGAAAAAGAGAAAGTGCTAAGAAATGAAGCTAAGGAAAAAAACAAGAAAAGGACAGAAATCGAGAAAAAGAATTTCTACTGGAGGGTTCTGGATAGGAGACTAAAGAAGTGGTATCTATGGAAGAAGGAAGAGGTCATGGAGGAGGCAAGAAATTAAGAGTGACTAATAATAATATTGGTGGGTTGTTATCCACCATGCTGGAGGTTAGGGATTATTTGAAAGAGAAAAAGCCGGATGTAATATACATTGTTGAAACAAAACTAAGAGCGGAGATCCATGTTAATTTTAAGGAGGAGGGATATAATAGCCGGAGAAGAGACAGGAAAGGTAAAGGGGGAGGAGGAATGCTAATAGTGGTTCATGATAATATATGTGTGGAGGATGTGCAGTATGATGAGGGCAAGGTGGAAGTAATGGGAGTAACAATAAATCAAAACAGGAATTGAGAAAAGAAAAAAACTTAGTTACATATGTGCCACCTAAGACAAATCCATGGGGAACTGAGGAACATAAAGATATGCAAAGAGAGGTGATTAAGTGCTTAGATGATATGTTAAGAAGAGATGGAAGAATACTTTTAGTTGGAGACTTTAACTGTAAAAAAATAAACTGGAGAGAGATCAAAGTAATGGATAATGCTGGACAGTGGAACGAAGAAGTGTTACAGTTGACTATGGCAAATACAATGGACCAGTGGGTGGAGGAGTCAACAAGGTACAGGGGAGAAGAAGAACCATCATTACTTGACCTAGTATTCACAAAGAAACCAGAGCCCTCTCCCAGCATACAATACCTTAGTCCAATGGGAAGAAGTGATCATGTGACACTAGAGTTGGAAATACAGGAGGAGGATGGAATAAGTTACAGGGATGACTAGAAAAAAGAGAGATTGAATTATGCAAGAGCAGATTTTGAAAAATTGAGGAACTTTTTTGCTGACATTGAATGGAGAAACATTATGTACAAAAAGACAATATGAGGAAAATATGAAATATTCTTACAGAAATATAATGAAGGAGTAAAGAAATACGTACCTTTTATAGAGTTCAGAAAAAAAATTCACACCTGGTGCAATGCTAGATGTGCAGATGCAAAAAAGGCAAAAGATAAAGCTTGGAAGAAATTCACAAAGCAGAGAAATGACAATAACAGATGGCAGCATAGGGATGCGAGAAATGAATATATTAGAGTAAGGAGAGAGGAAGAAAGAAACTTTGAAAAAGATTTGGTGAGTAAAAGCAAATACTAACCCAAGCTTTTCTACAAGCTCATAAATGGCAAAATGAAGAACAACGAAACAATAGAAAAAATAATAACATAACATAACATAACATAACATAAATAATAGGATAACAAAGGGCCACCAGGGCCCATCTAGGTTATCCTGTATCAGTCGCACAGCGACCTCGTCATCAGTACTTAAAGATACACTTACAAGTACACAATACATTATATACTAATTCTAAATATTTGGCCCATTAACAGGGGATCATGTCTTGTTTAACTATAGTAAATTTCTTATAAAAACTATCATGCAGTGCTATACATAATTATAAATCTAATAGATTTAAATGCTTATCTAATCTGTTTTTAAACATTGTCAAACTAGTGCTATTTACAACCCTCTCTGGCAGTGCATTCCAGAAGTCTACCACCCTATGACTAAAGAAATATTTTCTTATATCTAACCTGCAGCCTTGCTTTCTAATCTTCCTGCCATTATTTCTAGTCCTACTTCCCTCTAAGGTAAAGAAAGATTTCGCATCTATGTAGTTTGTATCTGAGAACATTTTAAATAACTCTATCATATCCCCTCTTATACATCTCCTCTCAAATGAAAACATGTTTAATTCCTTTAATCTATCTCTTTACTCCAGGTGCTTTAATGCTGGTATCATCTTAGTTGCTCTTCTCTGAACTGCTTCTAACATGTTGATATCCTGCCTATAATGGGGTTACCGGGCCTGTATGCAATACTCTAAATGGGGCCTAACATAGGAATTATATAAGCTACGCACCACTTCCTTACTTTTATAACTAACATTTCTATTTATAAAACCCAGGATCCTATTTGCCCTATTTCTTGCTTCTAAACATTGCTTTGAAAATTTCATAGTCCTGTCTATCACTACTCCTAAATCCTTTCCCTCCTCTACTGCCTCTAGCCAACATCCCTCCATCTCATAGCTAAAGTTTGTGTTGTCTTTACCTAAATGCATAACCTGACACTTTTTAAAATTAAACTCCATCTGCCACCTGTCTGCCCATGCTATCAGCCTGTCCAGGTCTTGTTGTATTCTGTAATTGTCCTTTTCACCCTGTACTGCACATGCTATCTTAGTATCATCTGCAAACTTTGATACTTTGCTACTAATTCCTATATCTAAATCATTAATGTACACCAAGAAAAGAAGAGGTCCTAGCACTGATCCTTGGGGTACCCCACTAACCACTACCTTCCACTCAGACATATTAAAGGAGGGAAGACATACCAAACAGAGAAGGAAATGTGTGAAATAATGAATGAGAGCTTCAAGACGGTGTTCACTGTTAAAGATTTTACAGAACCTATTAGGACATTACATTGCCATGAATTACAGGAAATCACAGTGCACAAAGAGGATATTATAAGATTATTGGATAATTTAGATGTCAGAAAAGCAATGGGGTCGGATGATGTATCAGGCTGGGTGCTAAAAGAATGTAAAGAGATCCAATTTGGGAAATAAGTACAAGTTCACTAAATGAAAGGAAAGTTCCACTAGAATGGAAAAGAGCCAACATAATACTGATATTTAAAGGGGGAAAAGGCAACTGAGCCATTAAATTACATACCGGTATCACTTACAAGCATTATGGGAAAGTTGTGTGAAATAATTATCAAAGATAAATGGGTTAAACATCTAGAAGAAGAACAAGTCCTAACAAACAGACAAATTAGGTTCAGGACAGGACGGTCATGTGTGTCGAATTTATTAAGCTTCTACTCGAGAGAAATAGAAAGACTGGATAACAGAGATGGATGGGTGGACACAGTATACCTGGACATAAAAAAAGGCTTTTGATAAAGTCCCTCATGGAAGACTACTTTGGAAACTAGAGAACATAAGAGGACTGTGAAGAACTTTGTTAGAATGGATAAGGGATCTTGGGGTAAAGTAACAAGCAGAGTGCCACAAGGGTCAGATTTGCAGTTGGAGAAACAGTTCATTAGTATATTTGCTGATGATGCAAAGCTACTAAGAGTTATCATAACCCGTGAGGACTGTTTGCTGTTACAGGATGATATAAACAAGATCTATGAGTGGAGTAAGAAGTGGAAATTGGAGTTCAATGCCAAGAAATGTCATGTAATGGAACTAGGAAAGAGCAAAAGAAGACCAGTATGGAACTATTTGATGGGAGAGGAACAAGTAATGAAGACTAAAGAAGTAAAAGATCTGGGAGTGATTATAAAGGAAAATCTGAACCCCCAAAAACACATAAGCATGATATTTGGTATATCATGTGAAATGTTGACTAATATAAGAGTGTGTTACGTTCACCGGTTAAACTGGTAAGATTGGCATCGGAGAGCCGGTGAACAATAACAATAAAAAAAAAACTGCAGGTTCAACTGGTGAGGAAATGCAAAAGGGGGTCACTTTAAAAAGCTAATTTAATAACCCATAATGAAATTGACACATATATAACAAGAAACATGAAACACAGATATATAACATGAAACACAGGAAAATGACATACACATATACATATAACACAGTAATAAATACAACAATAAAGAACCCAACTTAATACCTAACAATAATCCTAATCCTATATAGAGGCAATGTGGAAAACACGGACAAGGGGAAGTGATACTTATGCGGTGTCGCATTGGTGAAATGCTGGGTGATGGTTGATCCCACGAGGCGTTGTGTTCACTGGTTGAGGCTTGGATCTCAACTTCCAATCCAGAAAACCAAGAGCTGGCTCAACACTTTCGGTTGAGTCGAAAGGGGCCGCGTGAATCCAACTTCGGGACAGTAGCGGGGCTTCATGAAACGGTGACGTGGAGGGTTCATGAAACGGTGGCGTGGAAGGGGAGGCGGAGAGGTGACGAACGAGGTAACAAGCGGAGGAGGTGATGGTAGTGGAGTATGTTACGGGCGGGCCGTAACATTTCCTCCCCCCTAAGACCTCCGTAATGGGCTCATGAAGGAGGTGAGACGGGAGATCTTGATAAGGCGTCGGCGATGATGTTGTCCACCCCCTTGATATGGTGGACTTCCAAGTTGAAGGGTTGAGTTAACAAGGCCCACCTAAGAATGCGTTGGTTTCGGTTCCTCATGGCGTAAAGGAAGGCCAGAGGATTGTGGTCGGTGAAGACCTTCGTGATGTGAGGACCAGGATGAAGATAGCACTCAAAACGTTGGAGCGCCAGGACGAGTGCCAGAGCCTCCTTCTCGATGGTGGAGTAGTTGAGTTGATGGTGTTTCAGTTTCGCGGAGTGATAGGCGATGGGATGGAGGATGCCGCTTGTAGGGTCCGTTTGTAGTAGGACAGCACCCACTCCAACTCCACTCACGTCCACTTGTAGATGGAAGGGGCGGGAGTGATCCGGCGTCCAGACCACTGGTTCCGAGGAGAAACGCCTTGAAGTGTTGGAAGGCTTGGTCACAGGTCGGGGTCCAGTGGAAGGGGACGGAAGTGCTGATAAGGTTCGTCAGGGGGGCGGCCAGGGTGGAGAAGTTCTTACAGAAGCGTCTGTAAAAACCAGCCATCCCCAAGAACCTCATGAGAGCTTTCCTGGTGGTAGGAACAGGGAAACCAAGGATGGCCTCCACGTTAGCTCTCTTGGGGTGAACCTTGCCGTTCCCCACCACATGTCCCAGGTAGACCACCGTAGACTTCCCGAAGGTGGACTTGGCCAGGTTGATTGTAAGCCCGGCTTCCTGCAACCGACCCATCAGCCTCCGAAGACGGGTCAGATGTGTCGCCCAGTCGTCTGCAGTCACCACCAGGTCGTCCAGATATGCAGATGTTCCCTCCAAGTCCTGAGTGATGTAATTTATAGCCCTCTGGAAGGTGGCGGGAGTATTAGACAAGCCAAAGGGCATCACCGTGTATTGGTATAGTCCGAAGGGGGTGATGAAGGCGGATATTATTTGGGCCTCGTCCGAGAGGGGAATCTGGTAGTAACCTTTAAGCAAGTCTATAGTGGTTACAAATTTGGCTACTCCTATACTATCTATAAGGTCCTCTATCAAGGGCAATGGGTAGGAGTCTGGCACCGTCACTTTATTTAATTTCCTGTAGTCGGTGCAAAATCGACTACTACCATCTGGCTTAGATGTTAACAGGCAGGAGAAGCCCAGGAGATATACTAGGTTCTGCAAGGTGATGACAGAGCAGATAGTCTACCTCTTTTTCATCAAGTCTCTTTTAATGGGTGAAATGCGATAGGCTGGTTGTCTTATAGGCTTGATGTCATTAGATATTAATGTTATGTCATGTTGGATAGTATTACAAACTCCTGGAAGGTCACCTGTGATTTCAGAAAAGTCTAGCAATAACTTCTTAAGATCAGACTGTTGTGAAGGTGTTAAGGAAAGAAACACCTCATCAAGGTTGGACATGATTTGGCTGTTTGAGGGGCGTCCTTTAGGTGACGAGAAGAGGAATTCGATGTCGGACTCTTCCTCGGGGGGCACAGGATCAGACTCCTTCCCTACCAGACATACAGATACAGGTCGTCCTCTGGTTCTCTGGAGTGGTAAGGTTTCATTAGATTATTATGAACTAGTTGGGAATCCTTACGACGGTCAGGAGTGTGGACCACATAATTTAATGGACTTAGTTTTTGAGCCACAATATAAGGTCCCATGAACTTACTGTGAAGAGCATTGCCTGGAGTGGGGAGAAAAAGTAAAACCTTGTCTCCTGGTTTGAAACTTCTCATGACAGATTTGGGAAGAGAATTCTGTTGCATTTTAGTTTGAGATTTGAGGAAGTTTGATTTAGCAAAAGATCTGACTTCACTGATTTTATTCTTAAGGTTACTGATGTAGTCAGACACACTGAGGCTTGAAGGAGTATTTTGAGTAAACCATTGATCCTTTAATATTTTGAGAGGCCCCCTGATCTGTCTACCATAGAGTAATTCAAAAGGGAGTAACCTAAAGAATCTTGAGGAGATTCTCTTAAAGCGAAGAGAAGGAAAGAAATACTTTCATCCCAGTCTCCTTGATGCTCCAAGCAATACTTCTTCATCATGGATTTTAATGTTTGGTGAAACCGCTCCAGACAGCCTTGGGATTGGGGGTGGTAAGCCGAGGAGGTAACATGGTCAATGTTTAGCTCATTCACTATCTGTTGGAAAAAATGGCTAGTGAAATTGCTACCCTTGTCAGACTGAATTTGTTTTGGAATTCCTACCGAGGTGAAAAAATTTATTAGATGTTTTACAATGGTCTTTGATGTGATGTTCTTAAGAGGGAATGCTTCAGGGTACCTGGTAGTGGGATCCATGAGGGTTAACAAATACTGATTCCCTCGTTTGGTTTTGGGTAAGGGCCCTACGCAGTCTAGAATGATCTTTTCGAAGGGCTCCGTCTGAACTGGAATAGGCGTCAGAGGAGCTGGCACAAGGCGTTCGTTAGGCTTACCCACAACTTGACATATGTGACATGTTTTTACATAGTGTGACACATCCTTTTCATTCCTGGCCAAAAAAATGTTGAAGAGCCTTCTTGTAGGTTTTTTGGATGCCTAGATGACCTGACAATCCATCATGAGCTAGTTCTATAATGGCTGGTCTTACAGACAAGGGATGACAACTTGATGTGTTTCTGACCAGGTGTCTAGTTGTTTCAGTTCAGGAGATCTGTAGGCACGCATCAGGACTCCTTCCTGATAATAAAAACAAGGCAATTTAGACATATCCTTTGTCTCACTGGCCACATGTCTGATCTTAGCCAAAGTGAGATCCTGTTCCTGAGCATTAATCAAATTCTCCTTTGAAATGATGTTATTATACAAGTTGTCAGTAGAGGCAATCATTGGTGGAGGAGGTGATGAAAGGACTTGGACTGAGACCTGGTGACTGCACACACTGGGAAGAAGTGAGGGATGTTTCGTCCAGGGTCTTAGTGGGACTTTCTGTTAAGGGAGAATCAAGAACAATTAAGTTTGGAACAGCCAAGTTACCCGCAAGATCATTACCCAGTACAAGATGTACCCCCGGTACTGGCAGTTCACCAGGTTTAATGGCTACCTCAACCTCTCCTGAAATGAACGGGCACTGTAAGCTAATATTAGCCAAAGGATAGGAGAGCTGTGATTCGAGACCTGTAAGGATCACCTTCTCCCCAGTGAAAGCCTGTTTGATGTTAGGGATGACATCTTCCCTTAAAATGGATTGGGCAGCACCTGTATCACGCAGAACCTTGATATTTATTGTCTTGTCTTTACCATCAGTCAGGGACACTTTACCTTGATACATGTACGAGTCATAAAGTTCTAGAGGAGAGTTGACAGGGTTAGCTAGGACCACTGGTTTCTTGTTCTCAAATGTGTTAGGTCTAGGGGACACAAAAGAAAATTGACGTTGAGAACCCTTGCAATTTGGGTGTCTACATTTCTGGATCGTGTGACCTGGCTTCTTACAGTATGTACACCAGGGGGAATTATATGCATTTGGCGAGAATCCGGTTGGCTTACCACCCGCCCCCAAAACCTTCCCCAAAGGAGGACCTAACATTAGACAGTGAACCACGACCTCTACTACCCAGGGATCCCATCAACAAAGCAAACGCATCAGCCACTTTAGCGGCAGACATAAGATCACTCTCTCCCCGTTCTTCCACATGCCTCAGAATATTAAAAGGTAACTTGTTCTTCCATTCTTCCAGGACCATTAGATTGAGCAACTCCGAAAAGGTGGTAATGTTAAGGGCGGCTAACCATTTCTTAAATTGTCTTAGTTTCTCACTAGCGAATTCAACATAGGTGTGAGAGTCTGGTTTTACATATTTTTGAAATTGCTGTCTGTATCCATCAGAAGTGATAGAGTAGGCGTCTAGAATGTTACCTTTGATCTCTTCATATTCTACCTCATCACTAAGGCCGTTGTATACCCTATAAGCTTTTCCTACTAGCTTAGGGACAAGGAGAGACACCCACTGATCCTTGGGCCATTTATTCCTATTAGCAATGCTCTCAAAAGCACGAAATGACCTGTCAACATCAGATTCATCAAAAGGGGGAACTAGCGGAGCAGCTGTAGCAGGATTAAAGCTTGCTAACTGTTTCTTTATATCTATTTCTTCCCCTCTAAACTTAGCGTCATTTCGTAGGGCTAACTCCTGAATTTCTAACTCTTTCTCCTGCCTTCTAAGTTGTAACTGAAATTCTCTCTCTTTATCTTCTTTTTCTGCCTGTAGTTGCATTTGTCTTTTCCGTAATTCTCTCTCTTCTTTTTTTTCCCGTAGTTCTCTCTCTTTATCTTTATCTTCTTTTCTGCCTGTAATTGCATTTCTTTCGCTTCTTTTTCTGCCTGTAGTTGCATTTGTTTTTCATGCAGCCGGTATTCTAGTCTAAGCTTCTCAATTTCCCATTGACTTATCCTACTCTTATACTGTTCTTCCTGGGGACTGTGTATTATAGTCCTCGTAGAGGCTGACATGGGAGTTAACTCTTCTATGGCATTTCCTAGCAACTGACCTTCTTGCACTAGATGTTCAACAACTACATTCTTAATGACCTCTTTAGTCATCTGAGACATGATGGGAACATCAAAATGTTTAGCGATGGTCTTCCATTGGTCCTTCTTTATATTAGCATCTTTAAGTTGTTCCAGAGAAGGGTCGGCACAAAAATCTTCAACATTAAACTGAGCGGAAGCCATCTTAAATAGATGTTAAACCACAAAAAAAAAAAAAATGATAAGCGAATTACTTAAGTGAGGAACTTGGCAGAGTGATAATAAAGGCAACCTTGAAATTACCTAGATTATACTTAAGTAAACACTTATGAGTACAATCACTAATGAGGGTAAACTAGAGTTACGGCATTAAGAGGATCCGGATTACTCTAGTTACGAGACTTGAGAGTGAGGAGCGAATGTACTGAAACTTGTTATTGATAAGGAGGCGGATTAGTCTGAGAGACTAGTTAAAATGGCCGATTCTAACTAGCGAGAAAAATGATCCGCGAAGTGAGGGATTGAGGGTTCGCATGAACATATGATGATCCCAACACTTGGATAACACTTATTACACACCTGCCTATGTGCAAAAATAGAGATAAGTGCTATCGGTGAACACGCCTTTCTACCTGGTTTCCTGCTCTACCACTGCTATGCGATACCAATGAAAGTCACGAAGCACGTTTAACCCAAAAGGAGCCACTTGATCGCACAAAGGTAAATTTAAACCACACGCAGAGTAAGTCACAGAAAAAACACATCAGAGTCACAACACCACAGAAACACAAGCAATCACAGAAAAAAAGTCACTGGAAAATGGAACACTGAACATGGGTTATAATGGTCCTGTCACGGTCGCCAATTGTTACGTTCACCGGTTAAACTGGTAAGATTGGCATCGGAGAGCTGGTGAACAATAACAATAAAAAAAAACACTGCAGGTTCAACTGGTGAGGAAATGCAAAAGGGGGTCACTTTAAAAAGCTATTTTAATAACCCATAATGAAATTGACACATATATAACAAGAAACATGAAACACAGATATATAACATGAAACACAGTTAAATGACATACACATATACATATAACACAGTAATAAATACAACAATAAAGAACCCAACTTAATACCTAACAATAATCCTAATCCTATATAGAGGCAATGTGGAAAACACGGACGAGGGGAAGTGATACTTATGCGGTGTCGCAGTGGTGAAATGCTGGGTGATGGTTGATCCCACGGTAGACCCAAGAGGTGTTGTGTTCACTGGTTGAGGCTTGGATCTCAACTTCCAATCCAGAAAACCAAGAGCTGGCTCAACACTTTCGGTTGAGTCGAAAGGGCGTGAATCCAACCGGGACAGTAGCGGGGCTTCATGAAACGGTGACGTGGAGGGTTCATGAAACGGTGGCGTGGAAGGGGAGGCGGAGAGGTGACGAACGAGGTAACAAGCGGAGGAGGTGATGGTAGTGGAGTATGTTACGGGCGGGCCGTAACAAGTGGCATTTCAATTCATGGACAAAGATATAATGAAAAAAATCATCACAAGCATGATGCATCCAAAGCGGGAATATGCAGCTGTGGTATGGTCTTTGAACTCTATAAAAGATATAATAAGATTAAAACAGATACAGAAGATTGCAATAAAGATAGGACCTAACATATGAAGAGTGGCTGAAGGAAATGGGACTACCAACCTTACAAGATAGAAGAGAACAAGTGGATCTAATAACAATGTACAAGATAGTCAATGGCATTGAAAAGATAGACAAGGAAGACCTGGTGCTGTTGACAGAAGAAGATGGAAGGACAATAGGTCATGTAAAGAAGATCAGGATGAGGCACTGTGTGAAGGATATTGGAAGATACAGTTTTCCACGCAAAACATTAATAAGTGGAATGCATTGAATAATGAAGTTGTTACAGCACATAATGTGCATAATTTCAAGGAAAAATTGTATAGATGGAGACATGGAGACAGGACACTATGAGGCCTGCTTGAACCCTGTACAATACAACTAGGTAAATACAATTAGATAGATACACACAGAGGACCGGGGTTCAATTCCCCGGCCGGGTGGAGATATTTGGGTGTGTCTCCTTTCATGTGTAGCCCCTGTTCACCTAGCAGTGAGTAGGTACGGGATGTAAATCGAGGAGTTGTGACCTTGTTGTCCCGGTGTGTGGTGTGTGCCTGGTCTCAGGCCTATCCGAAGATCGGAAACAATGATCTCTGAGCTCGTTCCATAGGGTAACGTCTGGCTGTCTCGTCAGAGAGTGCAGCAGATCAAACAGTGAAACACGGAAGGAAGGAAGAACCTTTAAATTACAGACCAGTATCACTAACTAGTGTAATATGTAAGATGTGTGAAAAAATAATAAAGAAACAATGGATCGAGTTCCTTGAAGACAAGAAATTGATATCAAATTGCCAATTTAGCTTTAGAAAAAGATGGACGTGTGTAACTAATTTATTGAGTTTCTGTTCTAGAATAGTTGATAGAGTACAAGAGAGAGAGGGATGGGTTGACTGTATTAATTTGGATTTAAAAAAGGCGTTTGACAAAGTGCCACATGCAAGATTACTATGGAAGTTAGAGGAGAAGGGTGGCTTAAAAGGAAGGACGTTGAGATGGATAGAAAATTATTTGAGGGGCAGAGAAATAAGGACGGTAGTTAAAGATATGAAGTCAAACTGGAGAGCAGTAGAAAGCGGAGTGCCACAGGGGTCAGTATTGGCACCAATACTTTTCCTCATTTATATTAACGACATGCCAGAAGGAGTGAACAGCTACATAAATCTGTTTGCAGATGATACAAAACTGTGCAGAGTTATAAAGCAAAAGGAGGATTGTGAAATACTGCAAAAAGATCTAAATAAGATCTGGGAATGGAGTAAGAAGTGGGAAATGGAATTCAATGTGAACAAAAGCCATGGAAATGGGAAAGAGTGAAAGACGACCCGTGGGAATCTATAAGATGGGAGATGGAGTAGAACTGGAGAAAGTTAAAAAGGAAAAGGACTTAGGAGTGACGATGGAAGAAAACAATCAACCAGTAAGCCATATTGATAGAATTTTTAGAGAAACATATAATTTGCTGAGGAATATTGGAGTAGCATTTCACTACATGGACAAAGAAATGATGAAGAAATTCATAAGTACTATAATAAGACCCAGATTGGAATATGCAGGAGTAGTGTGGACCCCTCATAAAAGAAACACATAAGGAAATTGGAGAGGCTACAAAAAATAGCTGCAAGAATGGTTCCAGAATTTGAAGGGATGACATATGAGGAGAGACTAAAGGCTATGGATCTACCAACCCTGGATCAAAGAAGGGAGAGAGGAGACCTGATACAAGTTTATAAATTGATCAATGGAGTGGACCAAGTGGATAATGAGAAACTGATCCTGAGAGAAGAATATGACATCCGAAGCACAAGATCGCATAGTAAAAAGCTGAGAAAAGGAAGATGTCTGAGAGATATTAAAAAATATAGTTTCCCGCAGAGATGTATTGAGACGTGGAACAGTTTAAATGAAGAAGTAGTGTCTGCAATGAGTGTGCATACTTTTAAAGTAAGATTGGATAAGTGTAGATATGGAGACGAGGCCACACAAGCATAAAGCCCAGGCCCTGTAAAACTACAACTAGGTAAATACACAGACACACACACACACATAGACGGGATTTTATCAAGTAAATTAGAATTAAGAGATTACATAAGGAAAGAAAATCCAGATATTGTATGCCTGGCTGAAACAAAATTAAATGAGGCAATCAAAATAGATTTGGATAATAGGTATAATGTATGGAGAAGAGACAGAGTGGGTAAAGGAGGAGGAGGAGTCATGATTACATTAAGGAAAGAGATAGTGATAAATGAAATGGAATGTGGGGAAGGAAAAGCAGAAGTATTGTATATTAAGATGCATATTGATAAAAAAGAGATAACAATCATTGTAACATATGTGCCACCAAAAACAAATTCATGGACCAATCAAGAATATAAAGACATGATAGATGACACAATAAGGAGTCTGATGAGAATCGTTAAAGAAAGGAGAAAAGTGATATTAGTAGGAGGTTTCAACTGTAAAGAAGTGGACTGGGAAAATTATGAAAGTGGTATGGGGGAAGAAGCCTAGGGAGAAAGATTCTTCAACCTAATGATAGACAATATGATGGACCAGAGAGTAAAGGAATGCACAAGATTCAGAGGAAACGACGAGTCGGCGAGATTGGACCTAGTTTTTACAAGGGGTATAACAAATGAATGACGATATAAGATATAAGTGCCCATTGGGAAAGAGTGACCATGCAATATTAGAAATAGATATAGAAGAAGGAAAGGAAGATAGAGACGATTCATACAAAGGAGACCGATTAAATTACAGAAAGGCTGATATTGAGAATCTCAAGAACTATTTTAAAAACGTAGACTGGGAGGAGATGGAAAACTCAGAGACAATGCAAGACAAATATAACTTATTTTTGGAAATATACAAAACAGGAGTCAGGGAATATGTCCCAAAATATAGACCAAAAGAAGAAGGAAAGAAAGATTGGTTAAATGCAAGGTGTGCTAGTGCAAAGGAGAAAAGAGATGGAGCATGGAAAAGGTGGAGGAGAAATAGGAATCCAACAAATAAGGAAAACTTCAAGGCGACCTGTGGGAATCTATAAGATGGGAGATGGAGTAGAACTGGAGAAAGTCAAAAAGGAAAAGGACTTAGGAGTGACGATGGAAGAAAACAATCAACCAGTAAGCCATATTGATAGAATTTTTAGAGAAACATATAATTTGCTAAGGAATATTGGAGTAGCATTTCACTACATCGACAAAGAAATGATGAAGAAATTGATAAGTACTATAATAAGACCCAGATTGGAATATGCAGGAGTAGTGTGGACCCCTCATAAAAAGAAACACATAAGGAAATTGGAGGCTACAAAAAATAGCTACAAGAATGATTCCAGAATTTGAAGGGATGACATATGAGGAGAGACTAAAGGCTATGGATCTACCAACCCTGGAACAAAGAAGGGAGAGAGGAGACCTGATACAAGTTTATAAATTGATCAACGGAATGGACCAAGTGGATAATGAGAAACTGATCCTGAGAGAAGAATATGACATCTGAAGCACAAGATCTCATAGTAAAAAGCTGAGAAAATGAAGATGTCTGAGAGATATTAAAAAATATAGTTTCCCGCAGAGATGTATTGAGACGTGGAACAGTTTAAATGAAGTAGTGTCTGCAACGAGTGTGCACACTTTTAAAATAAGATTGGATAAGTGTAGATATGGAGACGGGGCCACACGAGCATAAAGCCCAGGCCCTGTAAAACTACAACTAGGTAAATACACACACACACACACACACACACACACACACACACACACACACACACACACACACACACACACACACACACACACACACACACACACACACACACACACACACACACACGAGAGCCATCGTCGAGGATGGACGTGTCTGAACAGCTCACAGAGAGTGCTACAAAAGGACTGGACCCAGGCCTAGATGTATGTACAGGGGGAGGGATAGCCATAGTGTTCTCTTTTGTCCAAATGAAATAAGTGTTAGATTATGTATAGCCAAGAATAGATAAAGTGAGAGACATGGATCCAGGTAGCGCTGCTAGGCGCATGGAGGAACCAAAACATACACTGGCCGAAAATCAATGTTATATAGAAACACCTATTGGTTTAAGAAAACTGATTGAGGATACTATGGATAAGGATTTCTCGGGTTTCCGAGATGAACGAGGAAATACGAGGAGACTTGTAAATGTAGAGAGAGAATTAAGATATTTGAAGAAGGCGATGTCCAGTCTCATGGACAAACATGACCGACTGGTAACAGAAAAAATAGCATTGAAATTGAGAATAACTGAATGTGAAAAGGTCAGTGGAATAAACCAGGAATTAAAAGAGGAGATTTTAGAAATAAGGAAGCAAAATGACGCTCTAAAAACCACATGCCAGAACTAACAGGATAAAGTGCAGCAAGGGGTTACAGACAGGATTGAAGGTGGTCTAGGTGAAAACAAATTGAAAGAACTAAGAAATGAATGGAAACAAGAACAAGAGGAGGAAAAAGTCAAATTTTCAGAAGTGGTAAAGAGACAAATTCAGGAGAACACAAAAGTTGCTGTAATCAAAGTTATCAAAGAAAAGGAAAGTGTAGTGCGGGATGCAGTAGACAAGAAAAAAAGCTTTGTGATCTACGGGATGAGAGAAAAGAAAAATCCAAATAAATTCACAAGAGAACATGAAGAAAGGGAAATGGCCAAAACGTTTATCAAAATGGTTTAAAACAGCACACAAGAATTTGACCAGGAGATGGAGGAAGTTTTTAGGCTGGGAAGGTACACTGAAGGGGGTAAGAGACCAATGAAGGGGAAAATGAGATTTCAAGTGGCTGTAGAAGAAATAATGGGTAGAAAAGGAAAGTTAGCCGATGATGCCGATCACAAGGAAATATGGATAAAAAAAAATAGGAACTTAGCCTCACTTCTTAGCACTTTCTCGTTTTCCCTTTCCTCTAAGAAGTGAGGCTAAGGAAAAAAACGAGAAAAGGACAGACATAGAGAAGAATTTTTACTGGAGGGTTCTGGATATGAGACTAAAGAAGTGGTACTTAAGGAAAAAAGAGGAGATCGTGGAGGAGGCAATAAATTAAGAGTGACTTATACTAACATAGATGGTTTGTTATCAAGTATATTGGAAGTTCGGGATTATTTGAAAGAGAAAAAGCCAGATGTAATGTGTATCGTTGAAACAAAACTGAAGAATGAGATACATGTCAACTTTAAAGAGGAAGGATATAATACCTGGAGGAGGGACAGAAGGGATAAAGGGGGAGGAGGAGTGCTAATAATGGTTTGTGATAACATTTGTGTGAAGGATGTGCAATATGGAGTGGACAAAGTGGAAGCATTGGGAGTAACAATCAGAACAGAAGATTTGAAGAAGAGAGAAATTATAGTTACATATGTTCCACCAAAGACTAATACATGGGGATCACAAGAGCATAAAGATATGCAAAGAGAAACGATATAGTATCTGGATAACATGATAAGAAGAGATAGAAGAATACTCTTAGTTGGAGACTTTATCTGTAAAAAAATAAACTGGAGAGAGATGGAAGTAATGGACAATGCTGGGCAGTGGAGTGAGAAAGTGTTACAGATGTCTATGGTTAATACAATGGACCAGTGGGTAGAAGAGTCAACAAGATACAGGAGGGAAGAGGAGCCATCGTTACTTGACCTAGTCTTCACAAAAAAAACCGGAGTCCCTTCCAATCATACAATACCTTAGTTCAATGGGGAAAATTGATCATGTGACATTAGAGATGCAAATGCAGAAGGAAGATGAGATAAGATACAGAGAGGACCATAAAGGAGAGAGATTAGATTATGCAAGAGCAGATTTTGAAAAACTAAAGAGTTATTTTGCTGATATTGAGTGGAGTAATGTTATGTGCAGGAAGACTGTACAAGAGAAATATGACATTCTTACAGGAATACAATGAAGGAGTAAAAAAGTTTGTTCCTGTTTATAGAATTCAGAAAAAATACATACATGGTACAATGCTAGATGCTTACAAGCAAAAAAGGCAAAGGATAAAGCGTGGAAAAAACTTTTAAAGCAGGGAAATTACTATAATACTCGGCAGTACAAAGATACTAGAAATGAATATATTAGAGTAAGGAGAGAGGAAGAAAGAAAGTTTAAGAAGGATATAGTGGATAAAAGCAAGGATGAATCCAAACTTTTCTACAAGTTTATAAACGGCAAAACAAAGAATAAGGAAACAATTGAAAAAATAATTAAAGAAGGAAAGACATACCATAGAAAGAAATGTGTGAAATAATGAATGAAAGCTTCAAAACGGTATTCACTGAAGAAGATGACTTCACAGAACCTAATAGGACATTGAATTGCCTAGGATTACAGGAAATTGCAGTTCATAAAAAGGATATTGGAAGATTACTGTAGAAGTTGGAAGTCAGAAAAGTAATGGGGCCAGATGGTGTATCAGGCTGGGTGTTAAAAGAATGTAAAGAGCAATTACTGGAGCCAATTTGGGAAATAATTAAAAGTTCAATAAATGAAGGGAAAGTTCCACTAGAGTGGAAGAGAGCCAATGTAGTACCAATATTTAAAGGAGGAAAGGCAAAAGAACCACTAAACTAAGACCAGTGTCACTTACAAGTGTCTTAGGGAAGTTATGTGAAATATTTCAATCATCAAAGAAAAATGGGTTAAATTTCTAGAAGAGGAGCAGGTCATATCAAACAGATAATTTGGGTTCAGGACAGGGCAGTCATGTGTATCAAACTTATTAAGCTTCTACTCCAGGATCATTGCAGGACTTGAAAACAGAGATGGATGGGTAGACACAGTATACCTGGACATTAAAAAGGCATTTGATAAAGTCCCTCATGGAAACTTCTTTGGAAACTAGAGAACATAGGAGGAATGCGTGGAACCTTGCTTGAATGGACAAGAGATTATTTGAAGGATAGAGAAATGAGAACTGTGATCAGAGATACATACTCATCTTGGAGTAAAGTAACTAGCGGGGTGCCACAAGGGTCATTATGTTTCAAGTTTATGTAAATGACATTCACCTTGGTGTAAACAGCTATATGAATTTATTCGCTGATGATACAAAGCTGCTAAAAGTTATCAAAACCAGAAAGGACTGTATTCTGCTACAGGAAGATATAAATAAGATCTATGAATGGAGCAAGAAATAGAAATTGGAGTTTAATGCCAAAAAATGTCACATAATGGAACTAGGAAAGAGTAAGAGAAGACCAGTATGGAACTATCTGATGGGAGAGGAGCAAATAACAAAGACTAAAGAGGAAAAAGATCTTGGAGTGATCATACAAGAAAATCTGAGCCCTGATAAACACATAAACAAGATATTTTGACTATCATATAGGATGTTGACTAATATAAGAGTGGCATTTCATTACATGGATAAAGATATGATGTAAAAATCATCACAAGCATGATACGCCCAAGGCTGGAATATGCAGCAGTGGTATGGTCTCCGAGTTCTAAAAAAGATATAAGAAAGCTGGAAAGGATACAGAAGATTGCTACTGTAGCAGGGCGTAACTCAAAACACTGTTCTCCCAATTGCAGTTTATTACAGAGCACAGAACTAGCAGCACAGCAGGCACCACAGTCTTGGTGATCACACGTCTCCAACGTCGTGTCTCCCTCCTCTCATGGCCGTCTCCTCCACTGGCACGGCGGCAACACATGTAGGGAGTCCCACGCACTCGTAAGGGCCCACAACTCGCCCACACTGGCTCCTCATGCTTGATCCGTCGCTCGTGCCTCTCCTGCGGCACGACCTCGCACACAATCTTCGCTGGACAGAACAGGGGTAGTGGTGTGTATGGCGGTTGGTGTCCGTCTCGCGCTGTGCTGGCTAGCCCGGAAAACATCGCCTCCTCTCATAGCTGCCGGCAAGAGCCACGTCAGTTTGGGGGGTAAACTACCTTAATTTAACCACAAACGAGCGGTAGTGAGCCAACAACACTCCGTCAGTCCACACTCCCCCCTGATATCTAAATCACCCAGGCACTCAGTCACCCATCTTCCACAAGCCCTCAATCACACAGCAGACACCTGGTAGATTGTTTGATTCTAGCAGAACGCCTCAGCACCACACTCCCAACATCTTCACCGTTTCTCTCGGGTCCTCCTCCTCACGCTGCTCTTCTGGAGTAGGAAACGTAACCACCAGATCCTCGCAGTTATTGTCCGAGTTGCCTACTACTCTGTCCTGGTGTCTTGGTGGTGAAACGCGATGTCGCAGATCACGAACGTGACGAGGTGTACCATCAACTTCGGCGACTTGATCCGATACCACTCCAGTCACGACGCCCTCTTTGTATTGCTCGTCGCAGCGCACGCCGGGAGGCTTTACCCAAACTTCTTCTCCTGTATACATGGTGAGGGTTGTTTTCTACTGCAGGGTTGCTTCTGCTCGCGTCTTCTCCCCGCACTCTCACCGAATACCCGTACAACATGCTCGCAGGCGCAGAGGTAGGCGAGCAGTCATCCCCGGGCGTGATGTTGTAGAGGTACACCGCTTCTGCTATGGAGCATCCTTTTCTTGCCGCGATGACCTTCACTGTCCTGTGACACCTCTCAACGACACCATTTCCAGACGGTGAATATGCTCCCCGGAAGTGCATATTCACGTTCCAACGCAAGGCAAACTGAGCGAACAACTTGCTGCGGAAGGCGGTGTCATTGTCAGTCAGAATCTCATCCGGGCCCCGCTCACAGAAAACTGCTTCCAACTGCTCGATGATGTTATCGCTCGTTTGTAGCCTCAGCGGGCGCCAGATGGTGAAGCGAAGGCCCGCAGTCGATGGCGTGAGATATGACCTTCCTCTACAGTGCGTGATATCCATCCCAACCCGCTGCCAGATTCCCTCCACCGACAGGTTGCCTTTACTCCACTTCACTGGCGCTGGGTCTATAGACTGGCATATCTGGCAGGAAGCGACAACAGCACGCACCTGTTCTTTCGTCACTGCCGCGTTGACTCGTTTACAGTACAGCGTTCTTCTTACCCCAGGGTGGCCACGGAATGGTGGATGTCCGTCACTAATTGGTCAAGGGACGTTTCGACAGCTGCCACACACACTGGCGGTGGTTCCATGACGTTGGCCGCGGACGTCCTTAACCATCGCTGTGGCACGCGGGTGAGGACATCTGCCTTGTTCTCGCTTGAGGGCACCAGAGAAACTGTGAGGACGAGTCCGCACTCCTTAACCAGAGACATCACGATCTCGAGTCGTCGGCGAATCAGCATCTCGCTGGCAGCTTTTGTTTTTAGCCTTGCTCGTCCAGTGAGGCAGTCATTAATCCAGCGGTGGACAGTAGAGGAATCAGTCACCAATTCAACCTTACTCATCTTCCATGCCAGAGCAAGGTTGAGTCCTTTGATGACCGCATCAAGTTCAGCCATGTTGATATGGCTGGCGCCGTCAGGACGCAACCAGCAGGCGTCCTCGACGATCTTACCTTCCACCTCGACTGCTGCTCCCATAGCTAAGGAGCTAGCGTCCACCCACACTTTTGCCTCTGTTCCTCCTACATCCCATCTTCCTCGAACAGGGTCGTCCTTCAGTAACTTCCCTGCTATTTCCTCCAGGATACTTCGCAGGCCGGCATCGACGATGATGTCATCCCAGGTGTGCGTAGCCGCCTCTTCTTTTCATGTAGGCCGCTGCCGCTCTCAGCCAGCCACACACTGGAAAATGGCCAGTTAACTTGCCGCAGTAAGAAAATGCTGTTCGCCGCGTCAGGCGGGTAGGCACACCACCCACCTTGCCATCACGTCCCCAGAGCAGCATGCCACTCTCCCCCCAGACCCTCAGGCCCAGCACTCGAGCGCCCTCTGTAACGCTCATAAGCCTTGGTGGTTAGGCCGTGGCGATGAAGGTGCTCCGCCACCCGACGAGCCGTGGCGATGTCCTCGTTAACGTGACGTCATCAATGTAGGCCGAGGTCCCACGTTTCACGTCGGGGTCTTGTGATAACGCAGAGCTGAGGACAGTCTTCATTATTAAGGGGGCGACGTTCAGACCAAAACCTAGACGTGTGAGGCAGTACTTTCGCCCTTTGTACATAACAGTCTGATATGGCCAGAGCGACTCGTGAATGTGCACTTGTAAGTAGGCATGCTTAAGATCTATGATGGACACATTCTTACCTTGCTTCCGCCACTCTCTTAGTCTGTCGGCGCAGACATCAGAATCTGCCGTGTAGGTGTCTATATGAGTGTTCAGCTCCCTGAAGTCAAGAACAGGCCTCACCTTTCCTTTGTTGTGCTGCACAACTGCCATAAGAGGAATCAGTCCTTTTGCAGGACCGTGCTTGTACTTGTCGTGCGGCACCAACCATCCATCTGTTATCCACTTATCCACCTCCTCCTCATACCGCGATCTTATTTCACTTGGCACAGCGTACTCCTCCACCTTGTTCAGCAAGACGCCGGGCTCGTCTCCCCCCGACCACTTCCACGCCGCCGTCCAGGTGTTACTTGCAGTATCATAGGCAACACTGAAGTCCTGTTCATCCACTTGTATGTCAGTGGTAGCGCCGGCAGCGCGCAGATCGGCGCCTTGACACCGAACCGTGCTTGCCGGTGCGCATTGACAGCAACTCCCCCCAACGCCACAACACCGTTCATCCCTAACACGAACGGGAACCCCAGGGGCTTGTCACTCACCACAAACACTTTTACGTCAACAGAGGCACCGCTGTCAAGTTGGGCGCACGACACCCGTACCCTCGCATTTCTGCTCCTCACCGCTTATGGTCAAAATAGCCACATCTTCTTTTCTCCACTTTTTGCAGCACGAGACGTGAGCCACGCACCGCGAACACCCAGTGTCCACCAGTACTGCGCGGTTCCTGTCCAGCCACACCTCAGCGATGGGTAGCGCCTCATTCACTGCTTGTCCAGAGAGGAGGCTGGCGCTGACGCCTCCCCTCCACGGTCGTTTCCGGGCATGCCAGCGATGTGGCCCAGGACACCACAGCGGTAGCACCTCACACCACGTCTTGAAGTGCGTCCAGCGCTCCTCTGGCTCCTGCCGCTATAGGTGTCTTGACGAGCCAAGCAGTCTCTGGCAAAGTGGTTCACACCATTGCAGACGAAACACCGTTGATCTGGGCCAATGTCCGTATTCCCAGCCCTGGCGCCGAGACATACTTCATGGACACCACCGGCACCGATGTCACAAACCAATGCCCTCGTCCGCGCCAGGATTTGAGGCAGGTCAAGTGTCTCCATCCGCGAGCCCGCTCTCAGTAGTCGCCTGATGCCTTCCGGAAGACCAGCGAAAAGCACAGGCGAGTCCTTCTCGGACATACCTCCGAACAGTGATGCCAGGCGGCGTAACTCCGCCAAAAAGACATCCGGACTCTCACCAGCTTGTAGTTTCCGGCAGATGAACTGTTCAGTATGCGATATCTGAATCCACGGCAAAAGCGCCCACAAGCGCCACCTTGATCTTCTCAACTTTCTTCCTGTCCGCCTCTGCAAGCTGCAAGTATCTGGCGAATGCACCTCCCGACAGACGCAGAGGGATAACACTGGCCACATCACTGACGTTGCGCAGCTTACAGATGAGCTCGAGCTTTTCTATCCATTCCACCACAGACTGCGCGCCTGAGCCGTCGTACTCGGTATCAGTCTCAGATCAAGGGAGGGCTGGTCTGCCATAATGCCTAGATAGCTTGTAGCAGGGCGTAACTCAAACACTGTTCTCCCAATTGCAGTTTATTACAGAGCACAGAACTAGCAGCACAGCAGGCACCACAGTCTTGGTGATCACACGTCTCCAACGTCGTGTCTCCCTCCTCTCATGGCCGTCTCCTCCACTGGCACGGCGGCAACACATGTAGGGAGTCCCACGCACTCGTAAGGGCCCACAACTCGCCCACACTGGCTCCTCGTGCTTGATCCGTCGCTCGTGCCTCTCCTGCGGCACGACCTCGCACACAATCTTCGCTGGACAGAACAGGGGTAGTGGTGTGTATGGCGGCTGGTGTCCGTCTGCCGCTGCGCTGGCTAGCCTGGAAAACGTCGCCTCCTCTCATAGCTGCCGGCAAGAGCCACGTCAGTTTAGGGGATAAACTACCTTAATTTAACCACAAACGAGCGGTAGTGAGCCAACAACACTCCGTCAGTCCACAGCTACAAAGATAGTGCCAGAATTAAAGGACCTCACATATGAAGAATGACTGAAGGAAATGGAACTGCCAACCTTACAAGATAGAAGAGAATGCGGGGACCTAATAACAATGTATAAGATAGTAAATGATATTGAAAAGATAGATAAAGGATGGAAGGACAAGAGGACATGAAAAGAAGATCAGGATGAGGCAGTGTGTGAAGGATGTTGGAAAATACAGTTTTCCAAACAGAACGGTGGAAAAATGGAATGCATTGGATAATGGAATTGTTGTAGCACATAGTGTGCATAACTTTAAAGAAAAATTAGATAAATGGAGATATGGAGACAGGACACCATGAGCCGTGCTCGAACCCTGTACAATAGTACTGATTACACTTAGAAATTCAATAAACGAGTGAGTACAAATGGTGTTCTGCCCACAAGCAACTCTTCCTCTTTGCAATGCAAAAAACAGAAGTCTCTAGATGTCATGGTTACCAAAATATCACAGGTTGAATGAGGTAGTATCATAGGTTTATATGGCCTTGCGTCTGATTGGGTTCAGCGGCTTTGGCTAGAGCGATAGAAAATGGGCCCCTTGTATCCTCTCTCTCTCTCTCTCTCTCTCTCTCTCTCTCTCTCTCTCTCTCTCTCTCTCTCTCTCTCTCTCTCTCTCTCTCTCTCTCTCTCTCTCTCTCTCTCTCTCTCTCTCTCTCTCTCTCTCTCTCATTCAAAAGTTGTCTCCTCGTAACATGGCGAGAGACCCGAGGTATAGAAGTAAGGTGCACGGGAGAGGTGGCGGAATCAGACACAGTGAAATCACTGTCGCTCCTACCATCCATCGTTGGTGACACAGTGACAAAGAGCATATGTTTACTCCTGATGAGTGTTGTCAGCTCACAAGCAAAGAAAACGGGAAGAAAATAGTCAAAATATAGCCGAGAAAAGCCTAAACATCCATCGACGTGTCCCGAGTCTTGCGTGATGAACGTCTATTAATGTGTCCCGAGTTTTGCGGGTTAAGTTGTTATTTTGGGCAATATAGTTAATTTATATCATGCATACAATAAACATTGTATTTATCTGATGTTAAATCTATATTTGGTTGGTATTGAAAGCATATTAATTTTTTTGGGGGGTAAATTCATATCACAAGAAAGAATAAATTCTATTTCCACTAATTTCTATGGGAAAAATTGATTTGATATACAATTTTTTTTATATACAACGATCGTCACGGAACAAATTAAATTTGTATGTGGAAGTACCACTGTATTCCTCTTAAAATTTTAGGTAAATTAATTTGTCTAAACTGCTACTATTACAATTAATATTATTGAACTCTTACAGCTGTTTATTCTAAGAAAAGAATTGTCAGAACTTATTTATTATGCAATAAATACAGCATATTTGAGGGAGATCTCATTCATAGTCCTTATACTATCTTGTTTACAAATCATACTGGTAGATGATGGTGATTACATAGGCTGTTTACCTGAATTGTTGGACTTTCAGATTCACTTCCTTGAAAATGCATCTATCTTTAAACAGTGTGCTGTATAAATTAGCACTGAGTGCCATGTCTTACATTTGAAAATGTAGGCACTAGGTACAGCTTAGTCTTATAAGCTGTTTATTTTAGTATCCTTCATAAAACAATGAATTAGTATTATCTAATTAAAGTATTTAGTAAGAACCAAAAACCTAAGCCTCTACTCTAAACAAAAGATTAGCTATTCATCAAATTTGTTTTTTCCCAATGACAGATGGCACCATCTTAAGCAACACAAACTTTTTATCTATTTCTTTTACCATTTGAGATTCATGTAATTAAGCTTTAGCATGTGTGGTATGCACCAGCTCTGTTATCCTATGCAATGAATATCTAAATTCAAGTTTTCTTAAACGTAGTAATTAATTCATTTTCCTTAAATATTTATAATATTTAAGTTAATGTATATTTTGATGATAAATGGCTTAAATGGTTGAGAACAAGTGCCCAAAGCTAGAATTAGCAGGATTATAGTGTACTACTTGTATTCACTAATATGTGTAATTCTGATCAGATTCCATAATCCATTTTTGTACAATATGTATGTTAATAAATTTGTCAGGCAAATTCAGTTTTTATGTTTTTTTGTTAAAAATATTATTCATTAATCACTTTCTTTCAGATCAGAAGATTCAAAGATTGAATATAGTTTTGAAACAATTCACAACATAGATGAATATGGAGCAGACTTCACTCCAACAGTTCGAGCAGGGATGAGGTGTTGGAACATGACTGTTCAGTACTGGCTAGCTAATAATGTCTACAAGCGTTTGAAACTCATAAAGCCAGTGAGGTAAGTGTTCTATATTATTGTAAGTGATTTTATGAATTCATTTGTATTATAGAAATATTTAATATTGTATTTTATTATAGTACTTTACATTACATGCACTTATTATTATGTGATATCACATGACATTCAGAGTCTCTACCAGGGGTTGGCAACCTATGGCTTGCAAATCAAATCTGGCTCTTTTGACTGCATCTGGCTTGCAAATAAATTTTTAGCTGACATTTCTTAACATGATAAGTAATGAATGATTCTGCTGTTATTTCATAGCATGTGCCATCAGGTGGGAGTGGGACATGTGATTGAGTGTACTGGTGAAAACATGTTCTTTCCTTGCATGTTATGCTCCAAAGATATATGAGGAAGCTACTCTTAAACTTGTGAGCACCCCACCATTCAGTGAGGTTTTGCTAGATGACTTGATCTTGATCTTGATACTATAGGTGTTCCCAGGATTTCTCCTTAGGTAGGCCTTAGTATCGGTAGCTCCTGTAGGGGACAAAAAGAAAGAAAGAAAGAAAGAAAAAGAAAATAAGAGCAAAAACATAGACCAGACACCATGTTTCATACTACTAATTCCTGCATCTAGCACACCAAATTCTCTCCTGGAACTCCTTCATAGCTTCAATCATTCTTTCACTCATCTTGTTGGCATTGGCCAACAAAACTTTGCAGTAGACCTTGATCTTGATCTTGACTGTACAGGAGACCACTGGGATATTTTGCAAGAAGCTATTAATTGGAATCCCTACTTTTAACAATATACAATGTAGATGGAAGAAACTATGAACTCAAATAAAAATACCTGAAAAATTTATATAAGTACGTTTCTTGTATCATATTTGATGGCTCACAAGCCGCATGGGCTCATAAGATGCACCCACTTTTGGCAGACATTGAAATGAAAAGAAAGATAAATGAGCAGGTTTAAGCTCTGAATATGAAGTGAAGGATTTCACCTGATACTTGAAGACTCACATGCTTTTAGATCATTATAAGATCCCAATATTTTGCATTTAAAAACTTTGATCTTTGCTAGTAGGCTACACACCAATCCTGCTGTGACTTGTGAGATGTAAACATATACCTGGCATATGGAGTTAGCAGAGACTGAGAGAGTCAGAGACTACAAGGCTAATATTCATATATATATTTTTTTTATAATCATCTTTTTACATGTATGAAAGGTAAGAATGTTTAAAGATAAGTGCAATTTGAATTGTATGAAAGTGTGTCTTACTTCAAGGAGTAATGGCATCACAGTAAAGAAGAATGAAGCTTGCCCGTGTCAAGATCAATATCACCAACACTGACCGCGTTTTTTTTTTTGGTTACCAGTAAATATGACCTATTATATATTGTTACCTTGAAAGAAAAAGTTGTTTTGTGGTGTAGTACTTATCATCACTTTGTTTACATCTGCAAAGATGTCTGTGGGTTTGGTTTTGAGCCTCTGTTGCCACCAACCTCTGTTTCATAACATAACATAACATAAATAATAGGATAACAAAGGGCCACCAGGGCCCATCTAGGTTATCCTGTATCAGTTGCACAGCGACCTCGTCACCAGTACTTAAAGATACACTTACAAGTACACAATACATTATATACTAATTCTAAATATTTGACCCATTAACAGGGCTAAATCCTGCAGCGAATTCCTCTACAATCTGTGATCCCCATACATGGGAATCATGTCTTGTTTAACTATAGTAAATTTCTTATAAAAACTATCATGCAGCGCTATACATAATTATAAATCTAATGAATTTAAGTGCTTATCTAATCTGTTTTTAAACATTTACAACCCTCTCTGGCAATGCATTCCAGAAGTCTACCACCCTATGACTAAAGAAATATTTTCTTATATCTAACCTGCAGCCTTGCTTTCTAATCTTCCTGCCATTATTTCTAGTCCTACTTCCCTCCTCTAAGGTAAAGAAAGATCTCGCATCTATGTAGTTTGTATCTGAGAACATTTTAAATAACTATATCATATCCCCTCTTATACATCTCCTCTCAAATGAAAACATGTATAATTCCTTTAATCTATCTCTATACTCCAGGCGCTTTAATGCTGGTATCATCCTAGTTGCTCTTCTCTGAACTGCTTCTAACATGTTGATATCCTGCCTATAATGGGGTGACCAGGCCTGTATGCAATACTCTAAATGGGGCCTAACATAGTAATTATATAAGCTACGCACCACTTCCTTACTTTTATAACTAACATTTCTATTTATAAAACCCAGGATCCTATTTGCCCTATTTCTTGCTTTTAAACATTGCTTTGAAAATTTCATAGTCCTGTCTATCACTACTCCTAAATCCTTTCCTCCTCTACTGCCTCTAGCCAACATCCCTCCATCTCATAGCTAAAGTTTGTGTTGTCTTTACCTAAATGCATAACCTGACACTTTTAGAATTAAACTCCATCTGCCACCTGTCTGCCCATGCTATCAGCCTGTCCAGGTCTCGTTGTATTCTGTAATTGTCCTTTTCACCCTGTACTGCACATGCTATCTTAGTATCATCTGCAAACTTTGATACTTTGCTACTAATTCCTATATCTAAATCGTTAATGTACACCAAGAAAAGAAGAGGTCCTAGCACTGATCCTTGGGGTACCCCACTAACCACTTCCTTCCACTCAGACATTGCCCCATTTAATACTACTCTCTGTTTCCTATCAGAAAGCCATTCACTAATCCAATCAACTAACCTACCCCTATCCCATGTAGTCTCAATTTGTACACTAGCCTCCTATGCGGTACCTTATCAAACGCCTTGCTAAAATCTAGATATATAACATCTATGCTATTTCCATCATCTAACTCCTTGGTAATATATTCTAAGATATCTAGCAAATTTGTAAGACAGGACCTCCCTGATCTAAAGCCATGTTGGGTATCTCTAATTAATCTATTCTCATTTAAATGCTCCCAAATACTACCCTTAATGATTTTCTCTAGTATCTTACATACTATACTAGTTAAACTGATCGGTCTATAATTATTTGCATCATCCTTCTTACCCTTTTTAAATATTGGTGTAACATTAGCTAACTTCCAGTCCTGAGGTATCTCAGCAAACCTAAGTGATCTTTCAAAGATTAACTTAAGTGCTTCAGAAATACTGTCTACACCCTCCCTAAGTACTCTGGCATGTAGCTCTTCAGGACCACTGGCTTTCCTATCTTCTAGTTCAAGAATAAATTTCCTAATAATTCCCAGTTTTATATCAATATTTTCTAAAGCTCTAAACTGCTCGTCGCACTGTTTGTAACAGGATTTCCTATTCTTTCCCTAGTAAATACTGAAGAAAATTGTTCATTCAATAATTCTACTATGTCTTCATTTTTATCCACTACTACACCATCTTTTCTGAGTGGTCCAATCCTATCCTTATTTCTTTTATCACTGACCTTGTAATAACTATATAATTTTTTGGGATCTTTACTCCCAGCTCTAGCTAGTTTTATCTCTGCCTGCCTTTTACTTTTTTATAACCTTACTCAAATCATCCCTGACCTGTCTGTACCTAATCAAATCTACATCTTCCCCACTTTTCTGCAACTCTCTATATGCCCTCTTCTCTCTGATCTGTCTACCTATCTCGTGAGTCCACCATAATGGCTTCCTGTTTCTCTGCCTTATATCTTTGTAAGGGATACACTGCATCACTATACCCTTTACTACAACCTTAAAAATATCCCACATCTCCTGTGCAGTTTTATTTCCAAAACTATCTTCCCAGTTTACCTCTCCTAATAACTGACGTAACCTACCATAATTGCCTTTCTGATAGTTTGGGACTCTAGTCTTATTCACTATATTATCCCTACTGGAATTAATGATAAATCTAATTATATGATGGTCACTGTTTGCTAAAGTCTCTCCTACCTCAACTTCCTTTAAACAATGCTCAATATTTGTTAGTACTATGTCTAAAACCTTCCTCCCCCTAGTAGGTTTATCTACCATCTGCACTAAATAGTTATCCTGAAAACTTTCCATAAACTTATTTTCACTAGCATCTCCTACCATCCTCTCCCAGTTTACTGACTTAAGATTAAAATCCCCTAAGATAATTGTCTGACTAGTACACCCTCTATTTATCTCATCTACCATAAGGTTGTCTACATCTGCTGACTGGTTAGGTGGTCTATAAAAAGCTCCTACTCTAATAATCTTACTTTTGTTTACTCTAACATCCAGCCATAAGGACTCTATTCTGTTGTCTACCTTAATACCATTAACCTGACTGGAAATGAAGGATTTTTTTACATAAATAACTACTCCTCCACCTATCCTACCAATTCTCTGGTGTAAATACATAATGTATCCATCTACTTCATATTCTTTCCTATTTTCCCTAAACATTTCCTCATTTACCCATGCCTCTGTGACACATACAACATCTAAGTCCTCCTCAACTATATAACTAGATAACTCATCCTTCTTGTTCCTAAGACTCCTGGCATTTACATAAAAACATTTAAGTCCTGCTACCTTCCTAGATGCTGTCTCTTTATTTGGAATCCTAATCTTATTCTCTCCTATTTGCAGCTGGAAATCTTTCCTAATCTTTTCACTATCTCTGTTTATCCTATCTAATTTATGTCCAACATCTTTCTTCTGGAATGCATTTGTTACCTCACCCCCTACACTCCATCCCAATTCCCCCCTCCAGACATCCACTCAGCACATCCACACCCTTCCTACTCAGATGCACACCATCCCTAGCATATAAATCCCTTCGCCCATAGAACCTATCCCATACATCCACAAAGCTGACACCCACATCCTTACACATCCCTTTTACCCGATCATTCACACCAATGGCTCTAGACAATCATTCCCTGCTAACATACACACGAGGCAAGATTCCTGACACTACACACCTCCTACCACTCTCCCTTATCTTCCCTAACATATCTCGAAATCTTGCCACTAACTCCTCCGACCCACCTGCTCTGACATCGTTCCCACCTATGTGCAAAACTACTACACCCTCCCTCTCCATCCCCCCAACCCTCTTCTGCACCTCCTCACTCACTGCCTTCACACCTGCACCAGGCATACACACGTTCATCCTCCTATCCCTGTCTTTCCCACAGAAAGTGCTATCTAAGTACCTAACCTGAGAGTCACCCACCACACACACCTGAGGTGTGCTAGGCACAACCCTCCTCCTCCTCTCCTCTATCCCCTTCTCTCTCTTTCACTCACCACAACCACCTCATTCACTCCACTCTCACTCTCCCCTTCCCCCTCCAACAAACTGAACCTATTTTCACACTCAACAGGTTTGGTCCTATCCTCCCTAACTGCCTCCGCTTTCCTTCCCCTCGCAACCTGCCATCTCTGCCCATCCTGACTACTATCTTTCCCAGTCTGGCTCACCTGCTCCTTCTTCTTCAATACTGAACCTTGGCCTCATAAGATGCAGGGTAATTTCCTGAGACATTTTTTTGGAGAAAAAGGTGCATCTTATGAACCTTCAAGTATGGTAAGGGAAAAATGGGAAAAAATATCACAACAAATATGTGAATGCTTCATCTGAAGCACGTTCATCTATGACTCTCACAGACACATGGTGTGTTTATCTAAGGCTCTCACAGATGCATGGTGTGTTTATCTATGGATCTCACAGAAATACATTTGAAAATATTTTATTTTCATGGCTCTCTGTACCAAGAAGGTTCACAATACTTGGTCTGTGCAATGCTTGGTGGCAAAAATATAAACTGTTGAGATATGTAACTTTCCTGAATAGACTTGTACTGTGTATGAGCAAGAACTGTGTATACAGTAGACTGCCAGACCTTGAACTCCTTGGACAATTTGGACTTCAACCAAAAAATTCAGTAAATTATACACCCGAAGGTTGACCAAAATCTAGACTGACCGGCAGACATTGGCCAATCAAGGTTGAGAAGCAACAGTTTTGCGTCTCTGGTCAGAGGTAGTCACAGTGGCTAAGTCTACCATTAGTACTATAATCGAAAACAATGATGCTATCAAAGCAGCAAATGTTGCCAAAGGATCAATTTTAGTGTTTAAGCAAAGACTCCATCACTGGAATTAAAATTAGTTGGGACTGCAAAGTCTGTTGTGCCCTCTTTGTCTGTGGAATGTTATCCGACTCCTACATCTTGCCTTCCCCCCCATTCCTCCAGGTTCAGGTTCAGGTTGTTTATTGGGAGTATTGCCTTTGCATCGGCACTCCTGACTCCCTTATGTTTCCTTTATTGTGGTGCCACTGCCTATTTTTTATTTTTCTTTCCCTTATTTTCTAGAACTTATAGAGTGTACTTTTATGTTCTATATTTTTTCCACAAAAAGGCACTTTTCCTATTAAATTTTCTTCGTCTTCTTGATAGGGTTACTGTAGTGCACTTGATAGGGTTACTGTTCCATGCAGGTTGGGCAGTGCAGAATAAGATGATGCAGCTCTTCATTATCACTTTCACGTATCATACACCTCATGTCCTCATTTTGAATTCTCTTCCTGTCCCCTAAATTTGGATTATTTGTTCTGCACCTAAATATGACTACTAATGCTTTTTGTTATCATACACATTATCCTGTCCCCCTATCTCGGTTCTCCATTTTCTTTATACTTTCAAGCTTGTCTTTTCCAGCATCTGTTGCTTCCATTGATTTGTATCCCACATTCTAATTCTTTCTCTTATTTCCTTATTTGTTATGTCTTTTCCTCTATTTCCGGCCATTTTCCTTTCTAGTATTGCCTCATTTCTCCACCTATTCTTTTTCCCTGCCCTCATCTCTTCCACTATCCTTCCCAGCAAACCATTACCTTCCTCTCTTAGTATATATTGTAAGTATTTTAGTTTCCCTTCCATTACTCCTGCCTTCATGCTTGAAATTCCTATTTCTCCCATGAGTGCTGCTTCTTGTGCATACCTTGGTGGCCCCAGCATCTAATAAGAGAGAAAATGAAAGACACAGTCATACAAGTGATCAAAGAAAAAGGAAGAATTAGTGGACAAAAAGAAGTGCATTATTATGTATGGACTAGAAGAAAAAAAGAATCCTGTGAAGTTTGTGAGGGGAAGGAGGAGAAACGTAGAAGAAATATTAGTGATGACTGAAAAGCTGCTTGGTAAGGCAGAACATAAAAATATTTAGATGAATAGAAGGATGAATCAGGTAGAAAGGGAAAAGGAGAGAGGACTGAGAAGTGAAGCTAAGGAAAAAAATGAGAGGACAGAGATTGAGAAGAAATTCTACTGTAGAGTGCTAGACATGAGGCTGAGGAAATGGTATTTTTGGGAAGGGAGAAGAGAAGGAAAGCATTAAGAGTCATGTTTACAAACAGATGGATTTATATCAGGATGCTTGGAAATTAGAGATTATATATTGGAAAAAGGATCAGATGTGGTATGTGTATAACAGAAACAAAGTTGAGTGAAGAGGTCCAAGTGAATTTTAAAGAGCAGGGATATAATGTTTGGAGGTGAGACATAAGGGAAAAAGCAGGAGTATTGATAATGACTCGAGAGGATATGTACATGAAGAAGCTACAGTACAGAGATGGATTGCCAGAGGTTTTAAACATAACAATTAAGACCAGTGGGAGGGAAGAAAGGAAGTATCATAGTTGCATATGTGCCACTGAAGACTAATACATAGAGGCTTGATATACATAAACAAATGCAAAGGGAAGTGCTAAATTGCCTTGGCAATATGTTAAGGAAGGACAGAAGGGTATTACTTTTGAGAGATTTAAACTGTAAACATGTTAATTGGGAAGAAATGAATACAATCTCTTGCTAGACCCTGGAGGGAGGAAACACATTGGACCATTGGGTGAAGGATTATACAAAATGTAGAGGGGAAGAAGAACCATCATTGCTGGATTTGGTTTCGTCGTGTGAAAACCAACGATACATCGAAACTCCTGTTGGTCTAAGGAAACTAACAGATGATATTATGGACCAGGATTTTTCTGGATTCAGGGATGAACAAGGTAATATGAGAGGGTTAATCAACATAGAAAGGAAATTAAGATATATGGAGATGATGTCGAGTCTAATGGACAAACAGGACCGCCTGATAACGGAAAACACTGAGCTGAAATTGAGATTAGTAGAATGTGAGAAGGTCAGTGTAATCAATCAGGGATTGAAAGAGGAGATACAAGAAATAAAGAAACAAAATTACGTACTAAAAGCTACATGCCACGATTACAAAAGCTCCATAAGGAGCTTGCTGGTTAAAGTGCATGACGGGATTGTGGACAGGACAGAAGGTGGATTGGGTGAACAGAAGCTGAATGAACTAAGAAATGAATGGAAGCAGGAGCAAGAAGAGGAAAAAGTAAAATTTTCAGAAGTTGTAAAAAGACAAATTCAGGAGAACAAGAAATTTGCTGTAATTGAAGTTATTAAAAAGAAAGAAGATCTGGTGCGGGATACAGTGGACAAGAAAAAAAGCTTCGTGATTTTTGGGATGAAGGAAAAAAAAAATCTAAATAAATTCACGAGAGAATGTGAAGAGAGAGAATTGGTCAAAACTGTTATCAAACAAGTACAAGACAGTACACAAGAACTAGACCAGGAGGTGGAGGAAGTGATCAGGCTAGGAAGATACAGTGAAGGGGGTAGGAGACCAATGAAGGTGAAAATTATAACTATCTTGTACATACTCTTGATTCTTCTTTCACTCTTGCCAAACTCTAATTTCTTGCATTTTGTCGTGTGTTTTTAGTTGTCTCGACATTCTTCCATTCCACATACACAGATCTTCCCTATCCATTTTTCCATGCCAATCATCACTCTGTCATTTCCATATTCTGTCCAAGTCTTCCTGGAGTAGTTCGCAATCTTTGTCACATCTCACTTTTCTTAACAATTTTGCATCGTCTGCAAATAGGCTCACATAACTGGACACCCCATCCACCATGTCATTTATGTAGACTGCGAACATTACTGGTGCCAACACTGATCCCTGTGGAACTCCACTCTCCACCAATCCCCATTCTGATGGTCTGTCCTTAATTATTGTTCTCATTTCTCTTCCTACCAAAAGTCTTCCATCCATTTTAGTAAACTGCCATGCACTCCTCCTACCATTTCAAGTTTCCAGATCAGTCTCTGGTGTGGTACCTTATCAAAGGCCTTTTTTAAATCCAGATATATTCCATCAGCCCAACCATCTCTTTCCTGTATTACATCTATCACCCTCGAATAGTAACATATCAGGTTTGTCGTGCATGAACGCCCTTTTCTAAAACCAAATTGACACTCACAAAGTATGTCATTTTCTCCAAGAAGTCTGTCCATCTATTCTTCACCACCCTCTCACACATCTTAGCTACCACACTTGTAAGTGACACTGGTCTATAGTTCAATGGGTCTCTCTTGTTACCTGATTTATAGATTGGGACAATGTTAGCTCTTTTCCAGTCTTGGGGCACTACACCTTCCCTTAATGAGGCATCAATTACTTCACAAACTTTTTCTGCCAATTGCTCCCTGCATTCTCTTAAAATCCATCCTGATACCCCATCAGGTCCCACAGCTTTTCTCACTTCTAAACTCCCCATCATGTTCTTGATCTCCTCCACAGTTACTTGAAACTCCTTCATAATCCCTTTCTGTTCCATTACCAGTGGTTTGTCAAAAGCAGTCTCCTTTGTGAATACCTTCCGAAAGCATCCATTCATAGCCTCTGCCATTTCCTGGGATCTTCACTGCATACTCCATTTACTTCTAAACTTTCAATACTTTCTCTATTTTTGATGTTGTTGTTCACATGTCTGTAAAAAGCCTTGGTTGGTCTTTACATTTATCAATTATATCCTTTTCTTGTTTCTTTCTTTCTTCTCTTCTAATCAACACATATTCATTTCTTGCTCTTTTGTAACTTTCCCACTGCTTAATCCGTCTTTTCCTTCTCCACCTCTTCCATGCATCCTCTTTTCTTGTTCTAGCCTTTTCACATCTATCGTTAAACCAGTCCTGCTTTCCAACTTCTCTATGTTGTCTTATTGGTACAAATTTTTCTCACCTTCTTTGTATATTTTTATAAATTCCTTCCACTTTTCATTTGCTCCTTAGCACTCTTGAATTTCATCCAATTTGTCTCTTGAAAGAATTTCTTTAGGTTTCCAAAATCTGTCTTGGCATAATTCCATCTTCCCACTTTATATTCTTCATTTCTTCTAGATTTCTCTTCATCTATCACCTTGAACTCCAAAACTGCATGATCACTCTTTGCTAAAGGGCACTCCACCCTCATCTCCTCAATGACCATTGGCTCTGTACTAAAGACCAAGTCCAGTCTTGACGATGCTCCCTCTCCTCCAAACCTAGTATCTTCTTTGACCCACTGAGTTAACACATTTTCCATTGCCAGTGTCAATAGTGTATTTCCCCATGTTGTCTCTGATCCTTCCATTGACCAGTCCTCCCAACACACCTCTTTACAATTAAAATCTCCCATCATTATAGTTCGTTCACAGCCACCCAACATTTCTTCCAGACATGTTCCTGTATCACTTATCATTTCTTCATATTCCTGTACTGACCATGCATTTGTCTTAGGTGGTACGTACACCACTATGTAGTGCCTCTTTTTTCCTTCATTAGTTTCTGCTCTGATCTTTAGCACTTCTGCCTTTCCCATACCTTTTTTCACTTGATCCACCTTTATATCTTTTTTAACCAGCAACATCACTCCTCCTCCCATCTTACCTACTCTATTTCTTTTCCAAACATTATATTTCCTTCTCCAACCATCATCAGGTCTTCTCCTCTCTCAGTTTTGTTTCAGTAAGACCCACAATATCTGGGTTCTTGTCCTCAAGTAATCGTTGAGTTCTAAAATCCCCGATATCACTCCATTTATGTTGGAATACATTACATTTCGCTCATATGTAAGTTTCTTTAGTCCTTTCTTGCTGTACTTTTCTGGGTTATGAACCACTTCCTCAGTCTCATATCCAAGATTCTCCAGAAAAACTCTTTCTTCTCTTCTGTCCTCTCTTCATTTTTTTTCAAAGCCTCCTTTCTCAACTCATTTAACATTTCTCTTTCCTTTTCACCGAGATCTCTTCTCAACCAAATCTTCCTTGTTGTTTCCTGCTGGGCTAGCCTCCATGACTTCTCCACCAATTCATCTACATCCTTTTGTGACTTAAGTTTGATTCTTATTGGCCTCATACCTTCTCTTGTGAACTTTCCAATTCTATGGAAGTCCTCTATTTCTTGTACTAGGTCTTTTCCCTCCTCCTGCACCACATTAATGATATTATTTATCACCTTTTTTATGTTTTTCTCTCTCTGTGTGTGTGTGTGTGTGTGTGTGTGTGTGTGTGTGTGTGTGTGTGTGTGTGTGTGTGTGTGTGTGTGTGTGTGTGTGTGTGTGTGTTTATATTTACACTGAATGTTACAAGGCGGGACGCATGTAACTTATCTTCGAGAGGAGAGGGGAGGAGGAAGGAGATGGGAGAGGAGGAATGGAGAGAGAGAGAGAGAGAGAGAGAGAGAGAGAGAGATGAGATGAACAGTCTATGCCATTGGGTAATTTTAGACACAAGGCGGGACACATGTAGCTTATCTTTAGTGATTGGTGGAGACAAGGATGGTGGGAGGAGCACTAGGATTTCAAAGACAGCATACGGCATGTGTAGTTGGTATCCAATACACTATACGGGACAACTGAACTGAAGAAAGCTCAGAAAAGAAATATGACGTCTACGTAGGCGTCACCGTATTTGCTACTGGGGCTTCATGACGCCTACATAGGCGTCACCGTATTGAAGGGGTTAATTTCATCCACCTTAATGTCCAGGTGACAACCAGTAACAATATCCAAAATGGCTGGGTCATTCATTAAGTAGTGAAGCCTGCCAGCCTCAAAAACTTTACTTGCCTCTACTGCTGCTGGAGCCGATGCTGGCCCCTGCTTCTGGCGTTTTTTGGAACGGAGTCCTGGCGTGTAGTGTAGTGCTGCTGAGCACCTCTAGCCCCGTGCCGCAGCTGACCATAAGGCTGGTACCTGGAGAAACTCTTGTGTGAAGGCGAACCTCAGTAACCTCTTGTTCTGGTCCCCGTGTAAGGCCACATAGAGGTGAGCTTCTTGGCTATGAACTTGTTCTTCCATTTTTCAGAGTCTTCAATTTGCTTGGCAGACTGAGACACATCATCACCAAACAGGAAACGAGTAAGTGGCACCTTGCTGGAACAAAGGTGGGCGTACTTGTGGTTCATCTCGCATTGCATGGCGAACCGCCTTGCCAAGTTGTTCTTGTTATTAGCATTACCCAACAAGGCCAATGCTCCATTAAGCACACTCACTTCTCGAGCTACCTCTGACAGGTCTTTGTCTTGAGCAACCTTATCCAGCATGCGCCAGAAGGGACTTCGTGACAATTGTTGCTGCCCGCAGAATGTCCTTGCTAACATCCTGTAACTGGTGATCCGTCTTCTTTGCGTCACTCCTAAGTGCATCCAAAACCTCTGGATTGCACCACTGGAGCTAGGGTGTGGCAGTTCTTTGGCTTCTTAGTAATATCATCTTCACAAATAAGATTGTAATCTTCACCATGCATTTCATCGGTAAACAGAAAGTTCACCATTTCTGCTACCTGTTAGTCAATGTCCTCAAAGAACATATCCAGAGGCCCAAATACCTTAGCATTATGCATTAATACACTGTCACTAAAGTTCTGCTCAGTGAGAGCACCAGCTTCACAGATAGGATCAGGGAATCCAGCGAAATTGTGAACAGGTGAAGCATTGTGCTGCGTACCTTGAGAAGTACTTACTCCCTCATTCACCCTGCCTGGCGTGGGGGCAGGCGGCAGTCTGTCCCTTTTCAACTTGTTCACCTCATCCCTTAACTCTGCAAGGTCTGTCAAAACCACATCCCAAGGGGCGGCATCCTATGAGGTAGGTAAGTGTAGCGAAGTGGAGAGCTTATTAACATCTACAGGCCCAAGTGTGCCATGGCCCGGCGAGTGGTTAGCCTCCCGCAAACTTCCAGGCCAGGGAGGACTACTGGCAGAACAACCTCCCCTAACCTGACTATGGGCATTCCTGCTGGTCCTGGAACCCAGGGAGGAGCCCAAGGAAGGTCCAGCAGACTCCTCTCCAGAGGAAGATGTGGCTGTCACTCTGTGGTACAATAAGAGCTGTAAGCTTGGTACATCTGCCACACAATAAAAATATAGCCACTTGTACGGCTCTACCCACTCCAAGGATTGGATAATGGGTAGAAGGCACTGTCCCCGCATAACGGGCGACATGGCCTTACTCAAAAAGGGGAAAAACACCAAAACAAGTTCCCGCACAACAAATGTCTGCCCTGCGTGACGTGGCAAAGTGTATCTCATGGGGAAGCTCCACTCCACAGAGGATGACTTGGTGAAGTAAAATTAAGGATCTATTTTGCGGATATTGAGTGGAGTAATATTATGTACAGAAATATAATGGAGTAAAAAAATTTGTACCTTTTTATAGAGTTAAGAAAAAAAAAATACATGCTTGGTACAATGCAAGATGCATACAAGCTAAAAAGGCAAAAGATAAAGCATGGAAGAAATTCATAAAACAGAGAAATTATTATAACAGACAGCAGTACAAGGATGCCAGAAATTAATATATTAGAGTATTAGAGGAAGTAAGAAACTTTGTGAAAGATGTAGTGAATAAAAGCAAAGATGAACCCAAACTTTTCTACAAGTTTATAAATGGCAAAACAAAGAATAAGGAAACAATTGAAAAAATCATTAAAGAAGGGAAGACGTACCAAACAGAGAAGAAAATGTAAGAAATAATGAATGACAGCTTCAAAATGGTGTTCACTGCAGAAAATGACTTTACAAAACCTGATAGGACATGGGATTGCCAAGGACTACAGGAGATTGCAGTGCACAAAGAAGATATTGGAAGATTATTGGAGAAGTTGGATGTCAAAAAAGCAATGGGGGCCAGATGTGTATCAGGCTGGGTGTTCAAAGAATGTAAAGAGCAACTACTGGATCCAATTTGGGAAATAATTACAAGTTCGCTAAATGAAGGGAAAGTTCCACTAGAATGAAAGAGAGCCAATGTAATACCGATATTTGAAGGAGGAAAGGCAACTGAACCACTAAACTACAGACCAGTGTCACTTATGAGTGTCTTGAGGAAGATGTATAAAATAATTATCAAAGAAAAATGGGTTAAATTTCTAGAAGAGGAGTAAGTCATATCGAACAGACAATTTGGGTTCAGGACAGGGAGGTCATGTGTATCAAACTTATTAAGCTTCTACTCGAGAATTATTGCAGGACTGGAAAACAGAGATGGATGGGTGGACACAGTATACCTGGATATTAAAAATGCTTTTGATAAAGTCCCTCATGGAAGATTACTTTGGAAACTAGAGAACATAGGAGGACTGCGAGGAACTTTGCTAGAATGGACAAGAGATTATTTGAAGGATAGGGAAGTGAGAACTGTGATCAGAGATACATACTCATTTTGGGGTAAAGTAACTAGCAGAGTGCCACAAGGGTCAGTGTTAGCTCCCATTATGTTTCAGATTTATGTAGACGACATTTACATTGGGATAAAGTTATATAAATTTATTCAGTGATGATGCAAAGATGTCTGCTGTTGCAGGAAGATATAAACAAGATCTATGAGTGGTGCAGGAAGTGGAAATTGGAGTTTAAAGCCAGGAAATGTCACATAATGGAACTAGGAAAGAGTAAGAGAAAACCGGTATGGAATTATTTGATGGGAGAGGAACAAATAATGAAGACTAAAGAGGAAAAAGATCTGGGAGTGATCATATAGGAAAATCTGAGCCCCGAAAAACACATAAGCAAGATATTTGGACTATCATATAAAATGTTGACTAATATAAGAGTGGCATTTCATTACATGGACAAAGACATGATGAAAAAAATCATCACAAGCATGATACGTACAAGGCTGGAATATGCAGTAGTGGTATGGTGTCCAACCTCTAAACAGAATATAAGAAAATTGGAAAGGATACAGAAGATTGCTACAAAGATGGTGCCGGAATTAAAAGACCTCACATATGAAAAACAATTGAAGGAAATGTGACTGCCAACCTTACTAGATAGAAGAGAATGTGGGGACCTAATAACAGTGTATAAGATAGTAAATGATATTGAAAAGATAGACAAAGAAGACCTGGTGCTGTTGACAGAAAAAGGTGGAAAGAGAAGAGGACATGAAAAGAAGATCAGTGTGAGGCAGTGTGTGAATGATATTGGAAAATACAGTTTTCCACAGAATGGTGGAAAAATGGAATGCATTGGATAATGAAGTTGTTATAGCACATAATGTGCATAACTTTAAGGAAAAATGAGATAAATGGAGATATGGAGACAGGACACTATGAGCCCTGCTTGAACCCTGTACAATACAACTAAGTAAATACAACTAGGTAAATACACACACACACATGTATAAATGTATAAAGCAAATTACTATTTATGATTCTATTTGTTTTGACAGAGAAGCTTTGACAATGCTGGCATCTGCATATTGGCATGGAGTGCATTCAGGCTACTACCTCTCCATGCTGACAGTACCTTTCATCCTCGCTGTGGAAGATTATTATGATCGCTTGCTGAGGAAGAAACTTGGAGACACTGTGAGTTTTATTTTGCATTATAGAGGTATCTGATAAATAATAATGTTGAAATGTGTAACTATCATGGCATCTTTCAACTTTTGTGTAATATTTTTTTTCTTTTGTTTAGAGCATAACTTTTTTAGAACATAATAACATAATTAATAAAGTAATTTCGTCATAGTTTGATATAATGAAATAATGCATTTGAAATAGTAAGTAGAAATTATATGAAATCGAATATGCACTTGACCTATGTAGCGTAGGCATCACTGCAATGAAGAGGTTAGAGCAGTGGTTCCCAAACTTTTCTTGAGGAAGTATCACTTGGAGGTTTCATACAGTCCCTGTGTACTAATTGGTTCCAGAAAAACTCAATTCCAGCAAATATCAGTTTATTCACAAATAGAATATACAAATGACTGATAACAAGAAATACAACTCAATTTAATGAGAGGGATGCATCTGTTTTTTCTCCACCAGCTGATTGATGCCAGATTATCGTGTGTTAGTCAATAATATTTTTTTTTTCTGAGAAATTTGTTAATTTAATTTAACTAATAATATGATCCTGAAATTGATCATGTACCATATGGAAAGCCTTCACGTACCACAGGTTAGTTACCACTGGGTTAGAGAAACTAATTAGTTACCAAAGACTTAATTCCTAAGGTTGGTAAAAGTTTACTGCTTTGCATTTCAGTAAGGCAAATTTGCTCCAATATATGATTATGAAGTGAGTTTATTTTTTTATATGGTTATAAAATGGTATTTTTTGTGAAGCAGCCTTTTCTTTGTATTTGTTTTGTGTCTATGTGTGATTGCAGGAGGCACTTCAATTTACAAGTAGATAGATAGGAATCAGCAGCAAGCAATGAGGAAGAGGATAGTAATATGGATAAACAGGTTACAAGAGAATATTAGGACACCAAAAATTATGATGATCAATTATTTCCGAAGCTATCTTGTAAAAATAATTTAAAATTAGTAAATTCATGTTTTACATATATTACAAAAGTCACTGTATTTACCTTCTTTCATTTGTAAGCTTTGTAAAATAGAGAAGTAATGTTATAAAATGTTATTTTTTTAAATATTGTACAGAGTAACCATCACTAATCTGGCACTAATACTCACTGATGTAATTTAAAATTTCCTGGATTGTTTCATTAATATGCTATTGCTACTGTCATTTAGTGCTATGTAATGAGCTGACATCAATTTCAAACAGAGAAACCATTCCAATTAGATTTTATCTTTTTTTTTTTTTTTTTTTCTTTATTAAACTAGTTCAATTTTAGCTCCAGCTTGTTGTGTTATTCATAAAAGATAAGGTTAGATTAAGAAAAAAATGACAACTGCATGTCTATGTGAAGCTTATGTGAATCATGCAGCACTTATTCTTTGATAGTTTGTCATAAAGAAACGGAAAGAAATTTCTCAAATTCTTTGCCAACATTGTTGGCTGTACTGATACTATCAGTATTGGCTGGATATTGAATACAAATATCATTATTGACACAAAAGTGCTGTTGGTACAACTCTACATATAGATAATTTTGTAATGATTTCTTGGGTACAATTTCAGTGGTACAATGAGTTGGTTAACTCTTTGGTTAAGAGTACACTCTAATCTGCTGATCTCTCTGAAAGCCAGCAAAATCACTAAATTGGCACCCCACAGGTCTCACTGATGCCAAACTAGTGATGGTCAACCTGTATATGTTTTCCAGAATTTTTAGTTAACTTCTTGTATTAGTTTGATGATCGGTATCCTCTGATAGCGTAGCTAAATTCTTGGTGGTTTGTTTTCTCAGACAGTCATACTGAAAACTTATGCTATAGCGATGTTTCTTTTGCTTGTGTTGTTTGAGATTATATCATGTTGATTATTCCTTGTTCAAAGTTATTCAGTATTCAATTTAGGAGAGGTGATAGATTTCCTTTTTTTTTCCTTTTCAGGGAAAATGCCTATATGACTGGTTCTCATGGTTTGTGAAGATGCAGAACTTTGCCTATATGGGCATGGCATTCTTATTACTGCGTGTGGATACCACTCTTCATTATTGGCATTCTATTGGATACCTTTATCATGGCCTCATCATTGTCATGCATTGCATTGCTCAGTACATCAATCTCATCCTTGGCAAGGTGAGTTTATGGTGGCTTTCATTGCATTATTTTAATTATAATTAAAAATAAAACAAGGGAAGAGTATTATCTATAAACTCACATTGTAACAATAAAACTGATAATATTATCAGTTTTATTGTTACAATGTGAGTTTATAGATAATACTCTTCCTTTGTTTTTCATACCTGTTTTCCTATCTTAACTGGACTGCATAGAAAATCAAAAGGCTTATGAAAGCAATATGAAAGTTAATTTTGCCAATATTTAAGATATTGAGTAAAAGATGTCATGATTGATCTAAGTTAAACAATTTAGTGTATGAAAGTATGGAAGAAAGTCAACACTGGTAGATGCTGGGAATATAATTTGGTATTTGCAGGATTAGCAACAATGAATCTTTACATGTGAGTAGGATGAAAACTGGTTTATGATAATGATACATTTCCAGGGAGTGCTACTTAGAATTAACCAATGGTCATCATGTGGCAGGAGTTAGGGAGGGGATGGAGGTGCTTAGAGTGCACTACTATTTCTGGCTATCAGGACACAACATAGATGTTAGTTTGTTTGTTTTTTTTTTTTTTTTTTTTTTTTTTTTTACGGTAAGGCCTATAACGCCTGTAGGCACACTTGAAGAGTGTATGGGAAGCGCTGTTCAGCTTCCGCCCATTAGTGGCGCAGGCAATTTTATTTATAGTGGTACCCATATTAGGGCCCATATCACCACCCAAGCTCATCTTGAGTGTAACCACCTAGAACCTGGGTATCATGGTGACATGTAGGTAACTTTAAACCACTCGACAAATGGCAAAGTGTTTTAAGGCTGTACATGGTGGGATTCGAATCTACGCATGGATGTCTGCCCGATCCCACGCTCACCACCTTATCCACTGCGCCACCGCCCTCCCTAGTGTTTGGTAGTTGTACAATATGTTCATCAAGGTGTGATAAAAGAAGGATCGCAGCTCTGTATTGCATAGTAACAGCAATGTGTATGAAAAGATCAGAATGAAAGCCTATATAAAGCATTGGTGCAAAGATTGGTTAATGAAATGAAAAGAGTGAAGCAGTCATGTGACCATACTTTGGGAATTGCAAAACAGTTATAAGTAAAACTTTATCGATTACCTGAGAAGGAATCCGAATATACTCCATATTCTCCTTGACAAAGTAATATCATGCATCATCAAGCAGGTCACCATTATGTGGAATAGCATAATACCAGAAGCTTAGTTTGAGTATCTCTTGATGTTTCTGTCAAACTGATGCAGCTACAGCATCCTCTGATATATAACAAGGATTTCAAAGTTGAGCTTGTTCAACATCATACTGGATACATGTCAAGCTATAGTATATCACAGTCTAAAGAAAGAATACTTACTGGTAAAATGACATGCTTTTTTACAATAGATGTTTCTATTTATGTCATACTAGTATGAGGATTTCACAGAGTGGGTGAGCCTGATGTTGAGTCAAATCTTGTGATAATCAAGTTTGCTACAAACCACCACTTGTAATTGTCCATTATTTATAAAGCAGCTGAGATTATGTAGAAAATTATTGATGATAAAGTATCAATGAATTTTAAAAATGAAATTAATTATATGTGTAGTGCCTCATGAGATCAGGGTTGCATGAGTAAAGTGAAGTACTGTTGAATCTCGATAATTCGGACCCAGAGAACTTGGATTTCGCAATAAGTCGGACTCTGACTGACCCAGGAACTAAAATGGGAATTGAACTGCTCTCTCTCTCTCTCTCTCTCTCTCTCTCTCTCTCTCTCTCTCTCTCTCTCTCTCTCTCTCTCTCTCTCTCTCTCTCTCTCTCTCTCTCTCTCTCTCTCTCTCTCTCTCTCTCTCTCTCTCTCTCTCTCAAAAGTTTTGTTTACTTTCCTGTATCTTGTTTTCTGTTGACATAAAAAATCTAATTCCAACAGAAAAATTGCATTTTAGTTGTAGTTTAAAATGATTACAAACAAAAGTCAATCAGAGTTTATACTGATTTTGTAAAAAATTTTGCAGTGTAAAAAAACACAGATATTCATCCTAAAGATTTTTCATAATTTTGTCCTTGTTTTGCTATTTGCATTCATCTGATCGACATGAAATTTTCACACATGATTGTATATACATTGGTGACTTCCTGCAGTGTGATAGGATAATAATGCATCAGATCCCCACTTCTCTAGATAATATTATTCACTCGTACCTGAGGGTTCGGAAGGAGCCATCAGCAGCATCATGGTAATCTGCTGTTTTACATGTGAACTGGACACTCTCTGAGTCATTATTAGTGTGTTGAAGTGAGATAACAATACTGTGAAGTAATCATTACTCATCTGCTCCAGCTTTATACCTGTCTCAAAATAATATTTTGTAATAGTTTATTGTGAGAGTTATGTGATGTATAGTTGTCATGATGAAGGTAGTGAAAAAAAACAGTGTTTGAAAAGATCATAGCTGTCTTATGGTATAGTGAGAAGCTGGAGAAGTGTGGCAGTTAGGCGTGGGGTGAGGTGAGGGTCTCAGAGGGGGAGATAACACACATGATGGGCATGATGGACGGGAGGCAAGGGTTCAAGGTCCAGCGGTCAGCCACAGCTGTCTCGCAATGATATGTTTGTTTCTTGTTGTTTTCTCTTCTTCTTGAAGTTTCTGATTCTAATTCTCATCAATTTATGCTTGTAAGGACGTTATTTCTGAAGAAGCAGAGAGCTAAATGATGCACCTCCCCTCTTGATGCCTGGGCATGTACTGTGTAGGGCTTGAGTCAGGCTATGACCTCAGCTCTTTTCCACTCCGCTGGCACTGTTCCATTTTCTATTGAGCATTTTATAGAAAATGGAACAGTGCCAGCGGAGTGGAAAAGAGCTGAGGTGGTTCCCATATATAAGAGCGGAAGGAAGGAAGAACCTTTAAATTACAGGCCAGTATCACTAACTAGTGTAATATGCAAGATGTGTGAAAAAGTAATAAAGAAGCAATGGATCAAGTTTCTTGAAGACAACAAAATATTATCAAATAGCCAATTTGGTTTTAGAAAAGGTCGGTCATGTGTGACAAATTTATTGAGTTTCTACTCTAGAATAGTTGATAAAGTACAAGAGAGAGAGGGATGGGTTGACTGTATTTATTTAGATCTAAAAAAGGCTTTTGATAAAGTGCCACATGAAAGATTACTATGGAAGTTAGAGGAGAAGGGTGGCTTAAAAGGAAGCACATTGAGATGGATGTGTGTGTGTGTGTGTGTGTGTGTGTGTGTGTGTGTGTGTGTGTGTGTGTGTGTGTGTATTTACCTAGTTGTATTTACCTAGTTGTAGTTTTACAGGGCCTGGGCTTTATGCTCGTGTGGCCCCGTCTCCATATCTACAATTATCCAATCTTACTTTACAAGTGTGCACACTCGTTGCAGACACTACTTCTTCATCTAAACTGTTCCACGTCTCAATACATTTCTGCGGGAAACTATATTTTTAATATCTCTCAGACATCTTCCTTTCTCAGCTTTTTACTATGCGATCTTGTGCTTCGGATGTCATATTCTTCTCTCAAAATCAGTTTCTCATTATCCACTTGGTCCATTCCGTTGATCAATTTATAGACTTGTATCAGGTCTCCCCTCTCCCTTCTTTGTTCCAAGGTTGGTAGATCCATAGCCTTTAGTCTCTCCTCATATGTCATCCCTTCAAGTTCTGGGACCATTCTTGTAGCCATTTTTTGTAGCCTCTCCAATTTTCTTATGTGTTTCTTTTTATGAGGGATCTACACTACTCCTGCATATTCCAATCTGGGTCTTATTATAGTATTTATCAATTTCTTCATCATTTCTTTGTCCATGTAGTGAAATGCTACTCCAATATTCCTTAGCAAATTATATGTTTCTCTAAAAATTCTATCAATATGGCTTACTGGTTGATTGTTTTCTTCCATCGTCACTCCTAAGTCCTTTTCCTTTTTGACTTTCTCCAGTTCTACTCCATCTCCCATCTTATAGATTCCCACAGGTCGTCTTTCACTCTTTCCCATTTCCATGACATGGCTTTTGTTCACATTGAATTCCATTTCCACTTTTACTCCATTCCCAGATCTTATTTAGGTCTTCTTGCAGTATTTCACAATCCTCCTTTTGCTTTATAACTCTGCACAGTTTTGTATCATCCGCAAACAAATTTATGTAGCTGTTCACTCCTGGCATGTCGTTAATATAAATGAGGAAAAGTACTGGTGCCAATACTGACCCCTGTGGCACTCCGCTTTCTACTGCTCTCCACTTGGACTTCATATCTTTAACTACCGTCCTTATTTCTCTCCCCCTCAAATAATTTTCTATCCATCTCAATGTGCTTCCTTTTAAGCCACCCTTCTCCTCTAACTTTCACAGTAATCTTGCGTGTGGCACTTTGTCAAACGCCTTTTTTAAATCCAAATAGATGCAGTCAACCCATCCCTCTCTCTTGTACTCTATCAACTATTCTAGAATAGAAACTCAATAAATTAGTTACACAAGACCGTCCTTTTCTAAAACCAAATTGGCTATTTGATATTAATTTGTTGTCTTCAAGGAACTCGATCCATTGTTTCTTTATTATTCTTTCACACATCTTGCATATTACACTAGTTAGTGATATCGGTCTGTAATTTAAAGGTTCTTCTTTCCTTCCGCTCTTATATATGGGAACCACCTCAGCTCTTTTCCATTCTACTGGCACTGTTCCATTTTCTATTGAGCATTTTATGATGTTGTATATAGGACTTGCTAGTTCTTCCCTACATTCTTTCAGTATTCTGCCTGAGACTTCATCCGGTCCCATTGCCTTCTCTTCATCCAGTTCCTTCATTAACTCTTATATTTCAAGCTTGGTTGCTTTAATCTCTTTCATATAGATTGTCTCTCTATTACCCTGTGGCCTCTCAAATTTGGATTCTTTAGTAAAGACCTCCTGGAATTTTTATTTGATAGTTCTGCCATACTTTTTGGGTCTTCCACCATCCCGTTCTCTCCTTTTAACCTTTCTATTGTTTCTTTTTGCCTAATTTTTCCATTTATGAATCTATAGAACAATTTTGGTTGCTCCTTACATTTTTCGACAATATCTTTTTCAAGTTCTTTTCCTCTTCCTTCCTCACCTTAACATATTCATTTCTCGCTGCCTTGAAGTTTTCCTTGTTTGTTGGATTCTATTTCTCCTCCACCTTTTCCATGCTCCATCTCTTTTCTCCTTTGCCCTAGCACACCTTGCATTAAACCAATCTTTCTTTCCTTCTTCTTTTGGTCTATATTTTGGGACATATTCCCTGACTCCTGTTTTGTAAATTTCCAAAAATAAGTTATATTTGTCTTGCATTGTCTCTGAGTTTTCCATCTCCTCCCAGTCTACGTTTTTAAAATAGTTCTTGAGATTCTCAATATCAGCCTTTCTGTAATTTAATCGGTCTCCTTTGTATGAATCATCTCTATCTTTCTTTCCTTCTTCTATATCTATTTCTAATATTGCATGGTCACTCTTTCCCAATGGGCACTTATATCTTATATCGTCATTCATTTGTATACCCTTGTAAAAACTAGGTCCAATCTCGCTCGTCGTTTTTCCTCTGAATCTTGTGCATTCCTTTACTCTCTGGTCCATCATATTGTCTATCATTAGGTTGAAGAATCTTTCTCCCCAGGCTTCTTCCCCCATACCACTTTCATAATTTTCCCAGTCCACTTCTTTACAGTTGAAACCTCCTACTAATATCACTTTTCTCCTTTCTTTAACGATTCTCATCAGACTCCTTATTGTGTCATCTATCATGTCTTTATATTCTTGATTGGTCCATGAATTTGTTTTTGGTGGCACATATGTTACAATGATTGTTATCTCTTTTTTATCAATATGCATCTTAATATACAATACTTCTGCTTTTCCTTCCCCACATTCCATTTCATTTATCACTATCTCTTTCCTTAATGTAATCATGACTCCTCCTCCTCCTTTACCCACTCTGTCTCTTCTCCATACATTATACCTATTACACTGGTCAACAACAAATTTGTTGTCTGCGTTTTTTCAGGTGATTTAGAAGGAATCTGATGCGCTGAATCCAAAAATCATATTGGTTTTGCTCAATCAGGTCAAGTTTTTAAGCAATGGCCACATGTCGTTTTCTTCGTTTTTGTTCACATGTACGCATGTGTGGAGCATTTTAGAAGAAGTTGGTGTGCATTCCTTTACTCTCTGGTCCATCATATTGTCTATCATTAGGTTCAAGAATCTTTCTCCCCAGGCTTCTTCCCCCATACCACTTTCATAATTTTCCCAGTCCACTTCTTTACAGTTGAAACCTCCTACTAATATCACTTTTCTCCTTTCTTTAACGATTCTCATTAGACTCCTTATTGTGTCATCTATCATGTCTTTATATTCTTGATTGGTCCATGAATTTGTTTTTGGTGGCACATATGTTACAATGATTGTTAACTCCTTTTTATTAATATGCATCTTAATATACAATACTTCTGCTTTTCCTTCCCCACATTCCACTTGGTTGATCACTATCTCCTTCCTTAACATTATCATGACTCCTCCTCCTCCTTTACCCACTCTGTCTCTTCTCCATACATTATACCTATTATCCAAATCTATTATGATTGCCTCATTTAGTTTTGTTTCAGCCAGGCATACAATATCTGGATTGGTGTGTGTGTGTGTGTGTGTGTGTGTGTGTGTGTGTGTGTGTGTGTGTGTGTGTGTGTGTGTGTGTGTGTTTGTATTTACCTAGTTGTAGTTTTACAGGGCCTGGACTTTATGCTCGTGTGGCCCCGTCTCCATATCTACACTTATCCAATCTTACTTTAAAAGTATGTACACTCGTTGCAGACACTACTTCTTCATTTAAACTGTTCCACGTCTCAATACATCTTTGCGGGAAACTATATTTTTTAACATCTCTCAGACATCTTCCTTTTCTCAGCTTTTTACTATGAGATCTTGTGTGTGTGTGTGTATGTGTGTGTGTGTGTGTGTGTGTGTGTGTGTGTGTGTGTGTGTGTGTGTGTGTGTGTGTGTGTGTGTGTGTGTGTGTGTGTGTGTGTGTGTGTGTTTACCTAGTTGTAGTTTTACAGGGCCTGGGCTTTATGCTCGTGTGGCCCCGTCTCCATATCTACACTTATCCAATCTTACTTTAAAAGTATGCACACTCGTTGCAGACACTACTTCTTCATTTAAACTGTTCCACGTCTCAATACATCTTTGCGGGAAACTATATTTTTTAACATCTCTCAGACATCTTCCTTTTCTCAGCTTTTTACTATGCGATCTTGTGTGTGTGTGTGTATGTGTGTGTGTGTGTGTATTTACCTAGTTGTTGTAGTTTTACAGGGCCTGGGCTTTATGCTCGTGTGGTCCCGTCTCCATATCTACACTTATCCAATTTTTCTTTAAAACTATGTACACTCTTTGCTGATACCACTTCCTCACTCAAACTGTTCCAAGTCTCAACACATCTTTGCGGGAAACTAAATTTTTTAACATCTCTCAGACATCGTCCCTTAGTTTCTTACTATGCGATTTTGTGCTTCTAAAGTCATATTCTTCTCTCAGGATCAGTTTCTCATTATCCACTTCATCCATTCCGTTAATCAATTTATAAACTTGTATCAGATCCCCTCTCTCTCTTCTCTGCTCCAAGGTTGGTAGATCCATTGCCTTTAGTCTCTCTTCATATGCCATCCCTTTAAATTCTGGAACCATTCTTGTAGCCATTTTTGTAGTCTCTCTAATTTTCTTATGTGTTTCTTTTTATGGGAGTCCACACAACTCCTGCATATTCCAATCTAGGTCTTATTTTAGTACTTATCAATTTCTTCATCATTTCCTTGTCCATATAGTGAAATGCTACTCCAATATTCCTTAGCAAATTATACGTCTCTCTGAAAATTCTATCAATATGGCTAACCGGTTGATTATTTTCTTCCATTGTCACTCCCAAGTCCTTTTCCTTTTTACTTTTTCTAGTTCTACTCCATCTCCCATCTTATAGATTCCCACTGGTCGTCTTTCACTTTTTCCCATTTCCATGACATGGCTTTTGTCCACATTGAATTCCATCTCCCATTTTTGCTCCATTTCCAGATCTTGTTTAAGTCTTCCTGTAGTATTTCACAATCCTCTTTTGTTTAATGACTCTGCACAGTTTCGCATCGTCCGCAAACAGATTTATGTAGCTGTTCACTCCTCTGGCATGTCATTTATATATACGAGAAAAAGTATTGGTGCCAATACTGATCCCTGTGACACTCCGCTGTCTACTGTTCTCCACTTGGACTTCATATCTTTAACTATCGTCCTTATTTCTCTCCCCTTAAGTAATTCTTCATCCATCTCAATGTGCTTCCTTTTAAGCCACCCTTCTCCTCTAACTTCCATAGTAATCTTTCATGTGGCACTTTATCAAAAGCCTTTTTTAGATCTAAATAAATACAGTCAACCCATCCTCTCTCTCTTGTACTTTATCAACTATTCTAGAGTAGAAACTCAATAAATTTGTCACACATGACCGACCTTTTCTAAAACCAAATTGGCTATTTGATAATATTTTGTTGTCTTCAAGAAACTCGATCCATTGCTTCTTTATTACTTTTTCACACATCTTGCATATTACACTAGTTAGTGATACCGGCCTGTAATTTAAAGGTTCTTCCTTCCTTCCGCTCTTATATATGGGAACCACCTCAGCTCTTTTCCACTCCACTGGCACTGTTCCATTTTCTATTGAGCATTTTATGATGTTGTATATTGGACTTGCTAGTTCTTCCCTACATTCTTTCAGTATTCTGCCTGAGACTTCATCCGGTCCCATTGCCTTTTCCTCATCCAATTCCGTCATCAACTTTTTATTTCAAGCTTGGTTACTTTAATCTCTTTCATATAGACAGTCTCTCTATTACCCTGTGGTCTTTCAAATTTGGATTCCTTAGTAAAGACCTCATGAAATTTACTATTTAACAGTTCTGCCATACTTTTGGGTCTTCCACCATTCCGTTTTCTCCTTTTAACCTTTCTATTGTTTCTTTTTGTCTTATTTTTCCATTTATGAATCTGTAGAACAATTTTGGTTGTTCCTTACATTTTTCGACAATGTCCTTTTCATAGTTCTTTTCTTCTTCCTTTCTCACCTTAGCATATTCATTTCTTGCTGTTTTGAAGTTTTCCTTATTTTCTGGATTTCTGTTTCTTCTCCACCTTTTCCATGCTCCATCTCGTTTCTCCTTTGCCCTAGCACATCTTGCATTAAACCAATCTTTCTTTCCTTCTTCTTTAGGTCTATATTTCGGAACATATTCCCTGACCCCAGTTTTGTATATTTCCAAAAATAAGTTATATTTCTCTTGAACCGTTAATGAGTTTTCCATCTCCTCCCAGTTTACTATTTATAATAGTTCTTGAGATTCTCAATATCAGCCTTTCTGTAATTTAATCGGTCTCCTTTGTATGATTCATCTCTATCTTCCTTTCCTTCTTCTATATCCATTTCTAATATTACATGGTCACTCTTTCCCAATGGGCACTTGTATCTTATATCATCGTTAATTGGTATATCCCTTGTAAAAACTAGGTCTAATCTTGCCGGCTCATCGTTTCCTCTGAATCTTGTGTTTTCCTTTACTCTTTGGACCATCAAATTATCTATCATTAGGTTCAGGAATCTATCTCCCAGGCATCTTCCCCCATACCACTTTCATAATTTTCCCAGTCTACCTCCTTACAGTTGAAATCTCCTACCAATATCACTTTTCTCCTTTCCTTAATGATTCTTGTAAGACTCCTTATTGTGTCATCTATCATGTCTCTATATTCTTGGTTAGTCCATGAGTTTGTTTTGGTGGCACATATGTTCCAATGATTGTTAACTCCTTTTTGTTAATATGCATCTTAACATACAGTATTTCTGATTTTCCTTCCCCAAACTCCACTTGATTTACCACTATCTCCTTCCTTAACATCATCATGACTCCTCCTCCTTTACCCACTCTGTCTCTCCTCCATATATTATACCTTTTATCTATGTCTATTTTTATTGCCTCATTTAACTTTGTTTCCACCAGGCATACAATATCTGGTTCTTCTTTCTTTATGTAATCTCTTAATTCTAATTTACTAGATAAAATCCCATCTATGTTTGTATACATCATATTTAATCTCTTGTTCTTATCATTTTTAGTTAAACTTGCTCCATTCTTTTCTCTTCTTTCTCTTTTATATACCATTTCCTTATCCTGTTTCCTATAATTCTCCAAAAAAAATGCCTTCTTCTCCTCCTCTGACCTTTCATTTTTTTTTCTCTTGCTTCTGCCACCATGTATCTGTGTATCTGTGTGTGTGAATGGGGGGGGAATTTATATAAGTTGAACATTCACATTTGTTGTATCAACCTTTTCCCCTATTAGTCCGAGTTAACGAAGGTCAACAGTATCTTGTTTCAAAATGTTATATACTTTGGTAATGAAAATGAACAAATTGATATTCATATTATCTTCTGATTCATATTCATAGCATTTGTCAATTCTTTACACAATAAAACATTTTATACTTCTTTATAATTATACAGTATCATGATTCACAGAAAGGTTTGTTAGATTTTGTTTGTGGGTGTACTGCATGTGTTACAGATATATGAGTAGGTCTATCTGTTAACTGCAATTTTATATATATATATATATATATATATATATATATATATATATATATATATATATATATATATATATATATATATATATATATATATATATATATACATACATACATACATACATACATATATGAATACTTGATCCATTTTGCTCTCATTTAAAAATTATTATTAGATTGGTTTGTATAGTTTGGCTTGCAGTGGAAGCACTTCATGGACCACTGACAGTGTCTGGTGTATTTGTTTACCATGTATCACAAAGTTTGACTTCAGATAGGGGCAGTGTGTCTGTTGCTGGCAACATTTCTCGCATGTGTGTATAGATAGTATATGCTTGTAAAGACAGGCCTTTAGTTTTCATCAAGATTTAGAAAGTTAGTAGTGACTTAGGATTTCTTATGAGACAGTTTCAATCACACAGTTACATTACACTACACACCATAACTAGCCACATAACAACCACATCACACTCAGTCACACCACACCCACCCACACTTTAACCAACATTACATCTATCTGTATCACATTCCAAATCTGATCCTATACACCATACCAAACACAACACTGAACCACACCAGATCTCATGTAGCACCCTGTCACCATGGAGATAAAGCCACATCTTGCCACGTACCAGCCTCACAAGAGCAAATACCCACTTAGACTCAACATCTCATATCACTCCCACCCATACTACTTATTGCATTACAAGGACCATAAAGCAATTCACATCAATCATGCCGTATAGGCTAGCATTATTGAGTGTCAGGAACCATACCAAGAGAGAGAATAAACTTTTGATTGAACTCCACTGGCTACCTGTTAAAGCAAGGATAATATTTAAATTGTGTGTCTTAACACATCGAACATGGATTACAGGCCATCTACCACATTTGAGAGAATTATTACATATAATGCAACCAGGTAAAGTTATTGATACTTATAGAACCACAGCAAAAACTACATTATAGACCAAGGTTTTCTTCAAATATTGGATTGCCTGCCTTCAGTTTTGCTCCCCAAAGATTATACAATGAATGCTACTTGACATCAGAAGCACTATGGATCTTAGCTTTAAGAGAGAATTAAAAATACTTTTATTCTCCGAGTGCTGTGACATGGAAACTGTGACAATTAACATGGTATATGCAGTGCAATTATTACTGACATTATATGAATCAAGATGTGTGAGTCCTACAAAGCACTTTGGGGAGAGTGGGATCAGATAAACAAGAAACAAAATAAAGATGGAGATGTGTGTTTTGCAGCACCAGTGTTATCTTGATCTTAATGTGCAGATGGTTCAAGACTGCTCTTGAGCCATGCTTCTTGTTTGTATCTGTCAAAGTTTTCAATTTGGATGTTTTGAATGTTTGTAAATTGGTAAATCAACATTCATAATATTTTTTTTTTTAGAATATGTTCAGGTAATTCACATGAACAAATGGTGGTGAGTCACAACCCAGCTCATACACATGCAGTGCTTCAGAGGAGTTGACTGTTTTACATAGGCCTCAGCTAACCTTTCATCATATTCCAATAAATATTTGACATCCACATCAATATGACTGTGTCTCAGGGTAAAATAAAAACCTGGGTGAAAGTAAAGGATATTTTGCTTAGTATCATGTCAGTATCAACCTTTGAAGAAATTTAGGAAAGAGAAAAGATAGAAGCTGGTTATGGACAGGATACTTTCATAGATCAGCTTATTATCTTTTGTAAGGCTTATTGTGCTTTGAGTTTAGTCTAATAGTTTTCCAATATTTAAGCATTTGTTTGTAAAGTAATGTAGTTTTAAAAATAGACTAATATTAATGTCTGTTTGAAATTACACTCAGGCTGAAGACAAACTGAAGAAGAGCAGAGCAACAGCAGTGATTGATGATTACACGAAAATGCGCTTCATAAAGACCAAAGATCCAGTTGTAGATGGAGGAGTCCAATCAGCAAAGCTTCCAGGTGACAGTAAAGTTGTTGGAGCCAGCAAAAAGTCACAAGATTAACACAAATTAGAAAGGCATATCTATTGGAATTCAGATTATGTAGAAGTACAATGATATAAACTAGAGTATTAATGAGTGCATTGTGTGTATGTAAAGTAATCAAGCTACTTATAGTATAATGCAAAGAACAAAAGCAATTATTATATGCAGCCTAGTTATTCTCAGTATATCAGTATAAGAGGCTCTACATACCTAGTGCAATATTTTGTATGGTTATACATTTATAAGATTTCTTCCATCAATTAATTTTCATGTGTCTTATTTTGTAGCATCAATGTTATATCAATGATGAAAATTATGTTACCTAGTCACTAATATTAGATGTATTAAAATCACAAAAAAATAAATACGTACTACTCTCTGTTGGAGCAAGACTGAAAAGCATTGTTATGTTAGCTTACAGCTGATCAATGGAGATTCTTAAATGCCAGATCATTTTGTTTCTCTTAGTTTAATAGAATTTCATGAAATATTATACCTGAAACAATGCAAACCTGACTTTTGAATATGAAAAATTTCTTGTAAAAAAAAGTTTTCAAATGTAATCACACAAAGAATATTTACTGCTGACAAAAATCATAATTTTTGGAGAAACAGTAACATTAGAAGTGCTTGTGTTGTAAAGTTACTAAAATTACAGTAAAAGTTCATTAATCCAATGAGCTGGGGACCAAGAGTGTGCCAGATTATTGGTTTTGTTGGATTATCAGGATGTAGCTATCCTTGAAAACACCACTGTGACAGGAACTTTGGACAATTTTAAGTTTCACACATCCAGTGATTTTCTCATTTTGGTTATGTTTCTCTGGTGAGGCTATTATTGAGTTGATTGATATTTTACATAATTTCTGTTGTTAATGGATAGTTTTCAAGTTATGACTTTTTAGCTTGTACCTATTTCTCATCAACCAGTGATGTTGGGGGATTTATGGGAAAAATTTTTGGGGGGATGAGTAATGTGCATTACAGAAGAGGTTGGAAATCAACAAAATCTTACAAAAAGATCTCGGAAAATACATAAATGTGGAGCTTATGATAATCAATAAAAATACATGTTACCGGTCACAATAAACAACAATGTGATCCCTCATATACATGCACCTAAAATCCAATACTTACAGTACATGTAATTCAAACAACACATTTATTTATAGAAATTCATTAAAGTATTGCACTATTGTACTCAGTAGGTAGGGGAGCGTCGTTAGAAGCATCTACTTCCACCCATTGTCATTAAGGTGCATCTGGTGCCTGATTTAGATTTGCTCAGAGACCTAGTTTTGACCATAAATTAATTTCACTCCATCTTAAAGAATTTAGACTCATGGGAAATTTAAATTATTGGTGGTCAGATTAATGGACTTTTCCTGTACATACATTTTCAAATTAAGTAGGAGCACAAATGGTGGATTACTGTACCATCACCATTCAGTATTTTAAATGGTACATTATCCATTGATAATTTGTGGAAATACTGGATCTGTTCTCTTTTTATTATGTTCTATTAACTTGAATTTTTATTGCTGTTTATGAGAACCATGAAATAATTGGAACACAAATATCTCAAAATTAATCTTGGGGTGTGATGATTATCATGCTCCTGATATCAAATGTGCTGTACTAATTGTGTTGGTCAGGGGCTCTATCCCCAGCCACTTCCTGATGTGTCTAAACATTTATCTTGTCTTCGGGTAAATTTCTCAAGGAAGGGCAACTGACTGATACAGTTGGTGATCATCTTTGTGTTTACTCCAGTTGGGCATTCACATAGAGTGCTCAGCACAGGGTGCTTGCATTGGAGCTCCTGGGAGGGCACAGTCCCCTTACCACACACTGGGACAAGAGCCCATCACACTCATCTCACTCTTGTCCCTGAGGTCTTGTGGTGATACTGGTAGGTCCTCACACACACCTCCCTCTAGCCCATAGACCACCATCTGCTTGAGAGCCAATCTCTGCAGTCCCAGGCTAGTCCAGGTGTATGTGGAAGGGAGGGTAAGAACATCTCTCCAACTCATTGTGAACAACAAGAAGACAGGAGGGTTACCAATGAGAGCCTCCATGAAGGCTCAAACGTATGGCATGTTGTAATACGCCACTTTGCGTGCATGTGCCACGTCCAGGCTGCCCACGATACTTGGGACTGTTAGCGCATGATGGGTGTGGTATCCTCTGTGCTGGAGGGAGATGTATTTCTCCAAAAGTTTGTTATGTCTTACCAACAGTGCACCTGTGGTGGCTGGACACTGCTGGAGGATGTGTCTCAGGGTCTTGAGCCTGTTGCTGTAGCAAAGGTCATAGTTGACCATGTATGTCCCTTTGCTACTCCCTTGTGCTGCAGGCCACTGTTGGCAAGTTCCCACATAACTTGATTTCCTGCATGTAGGCTCCTTCCACGCATGAGGGTTGTACCATACATCCCTTCAGTCCTTTACTATCTTGGGACGATAACATATGGTTTTGCTAGTGTGTTCTTTCCTCTATCTGCTGTAACCAGGGGGAAGATATGGGGGGAAGAAGTAGGGCTCTACAGCAACACTTCTAACTAACTGATCTCCAGAACCAACCAGTCTCAACATTGAATTGTGCCTGAAATTAGGGATCCACATAGTAAATGAAGTTACATCCACAACACCATCTTTGATCCCTGCATGAAATTACCCAATGGGCATATCACCGGGGAGATGGAGGGCTGTCCTGAGAAACTTCTGCATTTCCCAGTCCATCATTTGCAGGGTGTACTTTTCACTTCAGTGAAGCATAAGGTAGAGTAGCTGTGGGAGAAGCATCTGAACAAGCATCCATATCTTTTGCTGGGGCTTTGCTGGACACCATTGCAGGTGCTGCAACCCCATGACCAACCTTACCAACAGGAGTGAGGGCCCCTCCACCAAGTGAGTAGATCCCACCTGAAACCCGAGGTAGCAGGAAAGCTTTCTAGAGGCTGATGAGGCTGGCTAACAATGTGGAGCTTTAACTTAGACTGGACCCATTTCTTCCCTTTACTGTCCACTGTAGTCCCAAGGGTGCATGCTTGCCGAGCTCTACCTCCAGGCAGAGAATTTATGCTTGAGATGCAACTGCCTCAGCACTCAGCCCAACTAGGCTGGATGCCAACATTACTACATCATCAACAAGTGTCAAGTAGCAGAAACAGGTCCTGCCTAGGTCAACTCCAACAGCCTCAGGGACAGTGGACAGGGCCCAGTGTAGAGTCACATTAAAGTGAAGGGGAGGTAATGGATTCCTCCTCCCCCTGTATGATACCTTTAGTTATTGGCACCCTGATCCCAAATAAAATTGGCTTTAGCTTGGACAAAATTATTCCTCACATTGGCAGTAAACTTCTCCCCTGAATCCCACTTTGGGCAGGCTGTCCTGATAGCAGATTGTCCCATAGAGTCAAAGGCCTTCCTGAAGTCCAGGAAGGCTAAAAAAAGTGTTGAGGTCTGCCTTTGCTCTTTGGATGGCTTTATGAACCAAAAGCAAGTTGGCCACACAGCCCTCTTCTGCCTTAAAGCTCCTTTGGAAGTGTAGGCTGTCACTCACTCTAAGTCAATATCTGATGAAGAATTCTCATCAGAATCAAAGTGATGGTATGGGGGCAACAGTCTGATTGACTGGTAGACTTGTCAACTTTCAAAAGGATTACTGACCAGCTCTGGGTCCAGCTGACAGGTGTGCAATCAAGATACAAGATGGCATAGGAAACTTGGTAAAAGCCTCCACATGAAGCAAAAACTTATATACCACCTGCTTCCTCTTTTCCTTTTATAACCTCGATGGAACAGTGAGGCAACATCAAAGCATGTATCTGCTCATTTATATCCTGCTTGCCCATATGGTCCCTTTCCAAGTCCTCCATAAGGCAGGTCTCTTCTTGGTTCCACTGGGCCTTTGGACAAGCTTTCAGGGTGTTTGGCATGCTCATGTACACATCTACCATTGTAGGAGGTAAACATGACACGGCAGATGGTGCATGCACATAGGTGAGTTGTGTGGTGCGCCCAGAGCAGTCACTCCTCCATCATATTTCACAGAAGGAATTCAGAAGGCCACATTAATTTACAACTGGTGCTTCCACTACATCTGGTAGCTGGCTGAAGAATGCATTTTGTAATAATGGGACCAGCCAAAAAGCTTTGGGTGATGGGGGACACCATGCTTGAGAGTTCTAGCAAGACTTTGAGAAGGTGACACTCTCTTAGCAACTATGTTCTCTGTATTATACTTTGTTGCTCACATAGGGCGAGGGAAAATATCATTGCCATGAGTCACTTGTCATTGTATGATATTTTGCTGATAACTTTTGTGAGATACACACACACACACACACACACACACGCCCGGTAGCTCAGTGGTTAGAGCGCTGGCTTCACAAGCCAGAGGACCGGGGTTCGATTCCCCGGTTGGGTGGAGATATTTGGGTGTGTCTCCTTTCACGTAGCCCTGTTCACCTAGCAGTGAGTAGGTACGGGATGTAAATCGAGGAGTTGTGACCTTGTTGTCCCGGTGTGTGGTGTGTGCCTGGTCTCAGGCCTATCCGAAGATCGGAAATAATGAGCTCTGAGCTCGTTCCGTAGGGTAACGTCTGGCTGTCTCGTCAGAGACTGCAGCAGATCAAACAGTGAAACACACACACACACACACACACACACACACACACATTGATTAATGGAATAGATCAAGTGGATAATGAGAAACTAATCCTGAGAGAAGAATATGACATTAGAAGCACTAGATCACAGTAAGAAACTGAGGAAGGGAAGATGTCTGAGAGATGTTAAAAAATATAGTTTCCCGCAAAGATGTGTTGAGACTTGGAACAGTGGTGTCAGCAACGAGTGTGCATAGTTTTAAAGAGAAATTGGATAAGTGCAGATATGTAGACGGGGCCACACGAGCATAAAACCCAGGCTCTGTAAAACTACAACTAGGTAAATACACACACACACTTAACATATGAAGAAATTCTGAAGGAAATGGGACTGCCAACCTTACAAGATAGAAGAGAACGAAGAGACCTAATAACATACAATTTAGTAAGGAACATAAGAACTGCATTGTGCTACATGGATGAAGAGATGATCAAGAAGTTGATTGTTACAATGATTAGACCCAGGTTGGAGTATGCAGCGGTACTTTGATCTCCAAGAATGGCAAGGGATACAAGGAAGCTGGAATGCATGCAGAGGGATGCGACGAAGCTGCCCCAAACCTTGGTGAATCTGTCTTATGAGCAGAGACTGGAAAAATTGAGTGCCGACACTGGAGAAAGGAAGGGAGAGAGGAGACCTTATCACTATGTATAGGATTCTGTCTGGCATTGAGAAGTTGAACTGTGATGATCTGGTGGTGAGAGATATGAGAAGTGGGAGGAAGCATGGGAGAAAAGTGAAGATGAGTGTGTGTACAAAGGACATAAAGAAATACAGTTTTCCACAAAGAATTGTGGGGATCTGGAACGAGCTGGAGAAAGAAGTGGTTGAAGCAAAAACAATTCACGGGTTTAAGGAAAAGTTAGATAAGAGTAGATATGGGGACAGGACAGCACGAGTTTGAACTCCTCCTCCCGTAAACAACAACTAGGTAATTACAACTAGGTAAATACACACACACACACACACACACACACACACACACACACACACACACACACACACACACACACACACACACACACACACACACACACACACACCCACACCCGCACCCACACACACACCCACACACCGGCGACATCATATCAAAATGGACGTGTAAACAACACTTGCAGCAGTGGATACACTGCTGACTACCAAGCCTTGCAGACCTGGTGGTGATGTTTTGCAGGGGGAGAGTGGGCTAGGCTAGTGATCTTTTCTCCTAATTTATATTGAATTGCTTGTGTTGAAACCAAAAAAAGTAATGGAAGGAGGATGGGAGTGTAGATGGCACTGCTATCAATGTAAAAGTGGAGCAAGACCAAGGAGTGAGACCCAAACAGTAGAAATACCTTTGGGATTATGGCACATGGGAGGCTGGAGTAAGAAAACAGAATTTTCCAGCTTTAAAGGGGAAAAAAACAAGCATGGAAAGGATGATATCAGTAGAAAAAGAAATTACGTGTATGAGGGAGATAATTGCTGGTATATTTGAGAAGCAGGATCAGCTGTTTACATAAAACTAAGAACTGAGAGAGAAATGTGATAAATTAGAGAATACTCTTAAAGTGAACAATGAAATGAAGAAAACTCAGGAGGAAATAAAAAAGGAAAACAGTGTTCTTCAGGACAAGTGTAAGGACCATGAAGTAGTGCTGGAGGGACTAAAGGAATAGTTAGACACTAATGTGAGGGCAGAGCGATAAGTGAAACAAAGCTGGAAGAGTGGAAGGTCTGACAAAAGAACAAAAGGATGAAAAAGTGAACTTTGCAGAGATAGTTGAGCAACAAATATGAGAAAAAATGATGGCAACAGTTATACAAGTGATCAAATCAAAGAAAAGGAATAGCTAGTGAGAGATAAAAAGAAATGTATGGTTATATATGAACTACAAGAGAAAAAAAAAACAGTGAAATTTGTGAGAGAAAAGGAGAAAGAGATGGTTAAGCAAATTATTCCATTGGTTCAGGATGAAGAACAGTCTAGAAATAGAAATAGAAGAAATATATAGACTTGGAAAATATAGTGAAGGACCTAAAGTTAAAAGTTAAAATGAGATTGCAAGTGGGGATAGAAGAAATATTAATGAGATCTGGAAAGCTGGCTGGAAAGAAAGAATATAACAACATTTGGATAGAGAGAGATATGAACCAGGAAGAAAGGTAAAAAGATAGAGAACTGAGGAGTAAAGCTAAAGAAATAAACAAGAGAAGGACAGAAAAGAAGAAATGCTACTGGAGAGTGATAGACATGAGGCTGAGGAAGTGATATATTTGGGAAGGGGAAGAATGACCCTAAGAATTATGTATACAAACATAGACAGATTAGTATAAAAAATGCTGGAAGTTCGAGACTATATATTGGAAAAAAGACCAGATGGGTTATTCCATCGTGAGGAACGTTACATTTGGAGACAACTTATTGAACTACTCTGAGTTATATTACTAAAAGTGTGCTACATATATGAATGGCTATTGTATGCTATGTTACCAATACTTCAGTCTACCGCATGCCACAGTCAGTTTGTTTATTTGTTTTGATTTAGATTTTATATATATTTTCAAAAATTTCATGAGCAACGTTACCGTGATGCTACCTCATCTCTGAATTTGCCTTCATAATTTCATAATCTCTTTGATTCAACTGGATCAGTTAAAGAGTGCTTCATATAAGTAATAGATGAATATACAAGCAATGTATTATAGCCATAAGATTTAGTTGTTCTTCATGATTATTGTGCTATGAATGGAAATGTGACCGTTATACACAATACCGGAAAAGTGAGACACATTACTTGTGTGATTTTTATTGAAACAAAAAGAAAACATTAAACATCCCCTCTTCTGGCACTGCACTGACTCAGTGACTGCAACATAATGTTCAGATGTTTTCTAGCTCTTCTTAGTTGTATACTTAGTTGTATATCTGGTATTGGTTTGACACCTGTAGACTCTGGTGTGGTCCTTGTCTTGTTGCTGTTTGTATTCATTTGATTGGCATGAAATTTTCACATATGACTGTGTATATATTGGTGACTTCCTGGAGCATGATAGGATGATAAAGCATCAGATCCTTTCATGTCTAGAAAATATTGTAGATGTGGATTCGGAAGGCGCCATCGGCAGTGTCACGGCAATCTATTCCAGCCTCCCTGAAAAGAGCACCCCAATTTTTATGTGTGTTTTTAGGTGAAAAAAAAGTTTTTTAAAGTTAAAACTTTTTTTGTGAATATGCTTACCCATATGCCTATATGCCATTATTCCCACATTCAGCATAGAAAATCAACCAGCACCTCTATATAGAGATTGTGCCTATAAAAGTACCACGTCACCCCTGCATGCATGGGCACCGGGAACCACCATCCCAGCAGCCACCATACCTCAGATCCTTTCTGCCAAAATTGACAGAAACAGAGGGGAGGGAGGAAGGGAACCTCTTACTATGTAATTACATATGGGTAAGTATATTCACAAAAAAGTCTTTACTTTAGAAAACTATTTTGTTGCTACACATACTAGATACCCATATGCAATTACATATGCCAGATTCCCAAGTATGGGTGGGAGGGTGTAACAGAAACCCGAAGATGGAAGACACGATCTCCAAAATCGCAAAAACCCTGAAAACGGAAAAATAACATATCCTTAAATTTTGTGGCTGACAATAAGAGAAAACCAAAACAAAACTAAACCAGCATCAGTGAACAACCCTCAGTGCCAAAACTATAGACCCAGGGGAAAAAGTATCTAAATACCTTTGAGTAACATCCCGTAGGTAAAAGGAGGCAAAGGTGGTCATACTCTTCCACGTACCAGCCTTGAGGACCAAGTCCAGACTCTTAACTTTTCTAAAGAGAACACTGGTTGCAATAGCCTGAACCTCATGGGCGTTCACTTTCAGAAGGCTCAACTCCTCCGAGACACTCTCATAGGCCCTCTGAATCACCTGACAAATCCACTTAGACAAGGTATGAGGGTGGACAGCTCGTCTGGGATCCAAAACTGTGACCAATAACCTAGAGCAGGCCGGCCGACAATCCCTAGTCCTGCGAAGATACGGACCACCTAAACTGGACAAAGAAGGCGGTCTACCTTGTCCTCTCTGACAAAATCAAGAAGACCAGGAAAAGTGAACTCGTCGAAGGAATGCTGGCCCAGACACTGAGTCTTAGCCAGGAAATCGGGGGCGAAGGAAACAGTCATGGATGTCCAACATTTGGAGTGACGCACCTCAGCCGACAGGCCGTGTAGCCCACTAACCCGACGAGCCAAAGTGTGCCAGAAGAAATACGGTCTTAAGGGAGACATCTCTCAGCAAGGCTGTCCACAAGGGCTCATAAGGAGGACGTAACAAGGACCGAAGGACCAGAGAAAGGTCCCAGGCAGGTTACCAAGGTGAACGAGGTGGACAAGAGACCACAAAGGAGCAGAACAGAGAAGAAAGGTCTGGATCGGAGGAAAGGTCTATGCCTGACTGATGCAGAACAGGAGCTAAGGCACAATGATAACCCCTAATCGCTGACACTGACAGGCGCTTAGACTCAAAAAGGAAAAAGTCTGCCAGCTGCACTACAGAGGTAGAGCACGAATCCAAACCCCTCGACTCACACCAACCAGAAAAGACTCTCCACTTTGCCTGGTAAACTGAGGCAGAGGACTGCCTGACTGGTCGAGACATGAACTTAGCAGCCTTGCACAAAAAACCTCATGCTTGGAAGAGATGCTGGAGAGTCGCCACGCGTGAAGATGGAGCTTCTGTGGAGAACCGGGAAAGAGGGGACGGTGAGGTTGTCGAAGGAGAGACCGCCACATGAGAAGAACCTGGGGAATGTCCACGAGCAAGTCCAGCAACAGGGAAAACCAGTCTGCCTGAGGCCAAAGAGGAGCAACTAGTATCATACACACAGCTTGCAACTTGCGAAACCTCACCATAACACGGAGGATCAGAGTGAACAGTGGAAAGGCGCACAGATCCAGACCATCCCATTGAAAAGAGAACGCATCCTGTTGCCAGCCTTCCTGATCCAGAAGAGGAGATACATACAGGGGCAGACGACGAGTCAGTGCCATGGCAAACAGATCTACCAGAGGAGACTCCTGGAGAACTGGAGAACCATCCCTGCTAAGGCTAACAGAGGTTCGGAATGAGTTTGGTTGTTGTTTGTTAGGTTATTACTGTTATCATGGCTCCCCAGAAGCCTCAAAATGACCATAAACCTAAGAAGAAGGTGCAATGCCTGAGTGTTGCAATGAAGAAGGAAATAATAGAGAAACATCAGAGGGGAGTGAGGGTGAAGGACCTTGTGCAAGAGTATGACCTTCCTAAGTCTACTATTTGTACATTTGTGAAAAATAAGGAAAAAATGATGGTTGCTGATGTGGCTAAAGGTGTGGTAGGTGTTGCAGCTACCAAGAGGCCACAGGTTTTGGATAAAGTTGAGCAGCTACTTATGGTGTGGATAACGGACATGCAGCTCAAGGGTGACACCATTAGTGAGACGGCAATCTGTGAAAAGGTCAAGAAACTGTACAGGGATTTAATGGCTGAATTACCCACTACAAGAGATACCAGCCCTGAAGATTTCAAGGCAAGCAGAGGGTGGTTCCAAAACTTTTGCAAAAGAAGTGGCATCCACAGTGTTGTGAGGCATGGTGAGGCTGCCAGTGCCAATGTAGAAGGAACAAATAAGTTTGTTGGGGAATTTGCTGCCTTTGTGAAGACTGCAGGGTTTCTCCCCCAAAAGTGTTTTAATTGTGACGAAACTGGGCTCTTCTGGAAAAAGATGCCCAGCAGGACCTACATCACTCAAGAGGAGAAGAAGCTGCAAGGACATAAGCCTATGAAGGACAGGCTGACACTCATGTTCTGTGCTAATGCAAGTGGTGATTGCAAGATCAAACCACTGCTTGTTTATCATTCTGAAACTCCAAGAACATTTAATTGACACAATGTGATAAAAGCAAGCTTGCCAGTGATGGGGAGAGCCAACCCAAAGGCTTGGGTCACTAGGATGTTTTTTATGAATGGATAGTGCAGGTGTTTGGCCCAACAGTGAAGAAATATCTGGAGCAGAATAAGTTACCACTGAAGTGTATGCTGCTGATGGACAATGCTCCTGCACATCCTCCAGATTTGGAGGCAAACCTACCAAATAATCTTAATTCTATCACAATAAAGTTCCTGCCACCCAACACAACACCTCTGTTATAGCCCATGGACCAGCAGGTGATAGCTAATTTCAAGAAATTTTACACAAAGGCACTCTTTGAAAAGTGCCTCCAGATTACAAGTGACACAGATCTAACATTAAAATGTTTCTGGAAAGACCACTTCAGCATTTTCCACTGCATCCAGCTGATTTCTAAGGCATGGAATGAGGTCACCATTCACACACTGCTGTCTTCTTGGAAGAAACTGTGGTGAGGTTGTGTGCCTCAAAGAAATTTTGTAGGTTTTGGGGAGGAACCACATGAAGTGGAAGAAATAGAAGTGGAAGTGGAGAGAGACAATATGGTGGAAGAGGTAGTGGATCTTGGTATGAAAATGGGGTTGGAGGTGGGTGCTGATGATGTGGAGCAGCTAATGGTGGAACATAAAGATGAACTCACCACTGAGGAGCTTGTTCAGCTGAAGAATGAACAAGTGAAGGCTCTAGAAGAGCATTTTTCATCATCAGATGATGAGGCAACTGAAATCACTGCATGTAATACTGCTGAGGCAAAAAGAATGTGTGCCATGTGGTCTGAAATGCAGGAATTCATTGGAAAATATCATCCTGACAAAGCAGTTAGTGGCAGACTAGTGGATGGTATGAATGACCATGTTTTTTCTCACTTTAGAAAATTTATTGAGAAAAGCAAAAGGTGGACCACTATTGACAAGTTCTTTAAAAGATCCACCAGTGTACAAGAGGAAAAACCAAAAGAGGAGTAGCCCAAGGAGGGTGACTCACCATCACACCAGTAATCCACCACCTTCCCCTGCCACCATCTGTACTACTTGTGCCAACATCTCCAGCCTTTCAAGGTAATAAATCTTATCTTTTATAGTTATATCATAATAGCAGTAGTAGTATATATAGTAATAGTATGCAAAAAGTAAGAAATTAGGTGAAAAATATAATTTTTTTTGTGTTGGGAGGTGGTTTGGAACAAATTATAATTTCTTCCATAAGAATACATGTATTTTGATGTTTTGGAGTAAGAACAAAATTTTGAACAGATTAAGTTCGTATTCCAAGGCACCACTGTACTTGCGTGACTGAGGGTGGATAGGAACCTGATAGTAAGCGTCCTGCAGGTCCAAGGACACCATCCACTTGCCCTCTGCCATTGACTCAAGCACTGAAGAAACTGTCTCCATGCAGAAGTGGGTCACCACCAGGAAACAATTTAAGACCGAAAGGTCGCAAATCGGCCTCCAGCCCTTTGTGGTCTTGGGCACAAGGAAGACGTGAGAAAAGAGCCCAGCCTGAGGGTCTACCACTGGTTCTGTAGCTCCCTTTACCAGCATCTCGGAAACCACGGCCTCCAGAGCCAAATGACAGTCCAAGCCCTCCCTGTACGACGGAAACTCCACAGCCGCGCTCGAGAGGGGAGGATCCCTGTGGAAAGGAAGAACATAATCATACCAAAGGGTTTTGACCACCCACTCTTGCCAGTGCCGCTGAAGACAAGCCCCAACTTGCAGTGGCACCTCTGCAGCGTCCTTAGCAAGATCCCTGACGGCTCCTAGAGCAGCCACAGAAGAATCCTCGAGAGCAAAAGGAACGACTCGCCTTAGGAGTAGGAGGGGACAGAACTGAAGGAGGCACAACTGGCACAAGGTGTCAGGAACCAACAGCACGACCAGCCTTAGCCCTGATGCCCTGAACTGTGGAAGCCAGGCCACGAGCAATCTGGGATACGAGGGACCGTTGCGAGGACTCAAGTTCCCTCTGCTCCAGAGTCTGATCATGAAAAAGATGGAAGCCAACGGGGGAAGACATCAATTGCCATCTCTCCTGGTCACCGTAGGTATTAGGGAGGTCTCTCACCACAGCCTGCCTACGTAACACTATCCTCAAACGGAGCATTTCACAGGGCTGCATAATATCTAAATTTGCCCTGGCAAGAGCTCCCAGGCAGTCCAAGCCCCTCTGGGGGGCAGCACTGGAAAGACCAGCAAAGGCCCCCCAGAACCTGATCTGTCCAGGAAGTAATATCAACCAGACTACTCAAAATACCCTCAAATTGAGTAGCCATACGCCAGGGAAGACTCACAGACAGATCTTTACTCTCTGCCAAATGGAGCAGCTCATCATTGAGAGGAGGAGCCCCACAAGACTCTCCTTCTGGAGTGTACCACCTCTCCATCCTTGAAGCCCACCTCCTGGGTAAGGTGAATTTGGCTGAAGCCGGATTAGGGATCCCTAGGGAACATCCCAGTTGTTCCCTGCAAACCTCCAGAGCCAGGGGAGAACAAGGCAGCACCAAGGGAGTGGGGCCAGGCTGTGAAGTCCCCGAGGTGCGCTGAACCCCAGTCTGAAGAATGGAAGCAAGAGAAGAGGGCATGGGGAGACCCAAGGACTTTCTCACTGAGGTAATAAGCTCACAAAAGGAGGCCACACCCTTCTCATCTGGAGTGCCATCCTCCTCAAAGGGAACGTCATCAAAAACCTCATCCACCTCTTCAGAAAACAAAGGCCAGCCCATGGCTGCAGCCTGACTAACTACTGCGCCACCTGGGTCCACGCCCACATCAACTGGCTGGGGTGAGACCTGCCAGGACATTGACCCATGCAGCAAATCAACATGAGGCTGGCCCATGAAAGACACGCCCGCCGAGCCTGCAAAATTGCCATCACCCGGCAACCTACCAGGGAGTGGTGCTGCATGAAATCCCATTTCTCCGCCACCAACAAGGTATAAAGAGGAGACTGGCACAGTGGGAGCTGGCTCCCCACAAACCACCAAGCCCTTACCAGAGAGAGGAACTGCGTGTAGACTCAATCCACTAATTCCAGGACCAGCCATGGAAGAAACAGGATCAGCGGGAGCCTGCAAACCACTCAATCCCAGAGCCACACAGGGGAGTGGGGCTGCATGCAAGCTCATTCCACCGAGACCTGAAAACTCCCTGGAAGCACCTGACACAGAGGGAGTCTGCACCATTCACGCCTGGAGCCACGCTAGGGAGTGGAGCTGCACTCAAGCTCACACCCCCGAAACCAGAGAAGTCTGCGAAAGAGCCTGAAACAGGGGGGGGCTGGACCACCCTTACTCCCAGAGCCAGACTAGGGAGAGGGGCTGCACACACACTAATTCCACCGAGCCCCGAAAACTCCGTGAAAAGGCCAGGAACAGCAAGAGAAGGCACGCCACTCACTATCGGCGGCAGGGCAGGGCACAGGGCTGCACGCAAACTCACTCTCCCGACTGCCAACTCTGGGGCAGGGCTTGGAACAGAGGGAGCCTGCCCCCCACACCTGGAGCCAAACCAGGGAGAGGGGACACACTGAGACTCACTCCACTACTACCAGCAGCCACCACCGAAGGGCCTGAGCCAAGGGAGACCGGGTCCCCCTTACACCCGGCACCAACCTGAGGGGCGGATGCACACTCGCTCCGCCATCTGCAAAGCCTGAAAACATGGAACTGGAGGCAGGGGGCAACAAGACCACTGACAACTGGGCAATAGAAGCCTCATAGCAGCAAGATAAGACTCTACAGTGACAGACCAGCTGGTCCAAGGGGCCTCAGAAGCCTGCTCCTGCTGGTGAGAACACTTCTCACTGGAACTGCCAGACAACTTGGCTTGCTTCTTTTCCCTAGCAGAATGTTTCTCAGCATCCTTCACACTCTAAAGCCACGCCCGGCAACCACCTCTTGCATGCAACACAACTCCGAGTGGTCATGGTGACTCAGGGAGAAGTAGAAATGGAAGCGGCAAGGCAGCGGGCACCAAAAAAGGCAGGAAGAAGCAAGAAGAGGCGCAGGTGAACACCGTGCCGAGCACAGAAAGGATCTGAGGTATGGTGGCCAGCTGGGCTGGTGATTCCCGACGCACATGCGCGTGGGGGTGACGTGGTACTTTTATAGGCACGATCTCTATATAGAGGTGCTAGTTGATTTTCCTGTGTTGAGTGTGGGAATAATGGCATATAGGCATATATATGGGTAATTAGTATATATAGCAACAAAAGATATTTGTAAATAAAAATGATTGTATAGAAACATAATAAAACATAACAGAAGGATATATAAGTAGATAAACTACTTTTATATTTATCTCAGAGGGGTTCATTCCACAGGAAATTACTCTAGCGCATCCCCACCCTCCCTTGCGTGTCTCGATCAGCTGGAGTGTACAAATATAGCCACCCACAGAAGACTGGCTGCTCTAAAAATCACAAAAGAGCTCGTTGACAATCCTGTAAACATTATTCATAGAATGAATGAAGTTTTAAGTAGGCTAGGGAGAGAGAGAGAGAGAGGATAGAGGCTGTGCCCCGCTGCCGCAGAGGTTTGTTAACATTGTTCCCCCCCTTGGTGATACGCATCGGAGGAGGTAGGCAGAGATGGGAGAAATTTATTTTTGCCTTTTCAGTTACATACACATGTTTACTTTATCAATGCATAAAAATATATGTAAAAGCAGAAGTTTATTTAGTGTTTATACCTTGGAGAGAGACGTTTTTGGCTAATGGTGGTGAATGGCGGAGTAGGAGGAAGGGAAAAAGGGATGCAGGCACTATTCACACATAAATATTAAACATTAATTAAAGCTGCACATTCTTAAAACAAAAAATAGGTCAGTAAAAAGTGTGAAAATGATGAAAGAACATTCACAATGCACAAGATCTGTGAGAAATGCGTAGATATTTGCTCAGCTGAGGCTGGACTAATGTGCCGAGCCACTGACTAGCGACAACAACCCCAAGCATGACTCATATCTCAAAATTCTGCTTATATCTCAGAATAAAAAAATGGACCAAATCATAGCTCATATCTCAGAAAACTCTAATCTCAGTTAGCTTGTATCTCAAGGTACCACTGTATCTAGATATTTAAAAGGCTTTTGACAGAGTACCACATAGAAACCTGTTATGGAAAATAGAACACACAGAAAGAATACAGGGAAGTATCTTAAGTTAGATGAGAGACTACTTTACAGAAAGGGAAATATAGACAGTGATAAGAGACACCCTATCAAGTTGGAACACAGTAACTAGTAGCATACCATAGGGTTCAGTGCTGGCACAGGTAATGTTCCAAATGTATATTAGTGATGTACAAGAGGGCTTAAGTAGATACATAAATTTGTTTACAGACAATGCAAAACTCGAGAATAATAAGGAACATCGAAGACTGTATGGAATTGCAAAAAGATATTGACAAGATCTGGGAATGGAACCAAAAATGGAAATTAGGATTTAATGCCAAGAAATGCCATGTAATGGAGATTTGTAAAAGTAATAAAATGCCAACCTGGGAATACAACATATTAGAAGAGATTATAATAAAGAGGAAGGAAGAGAAAGATATAGGAGCGGTCATATGAAACACCCAGACCCTAGAAATACACATAAATGGGTTATTTGCTTCAACATACAAGACATTAACAAATATCAGGATGCCAGACAGACATCCATGCATAGGTTTGAATCCCACCATGTGCTGCCTTGAAACTTTGCCATTTGTTGAGTGGTTTAAACTTACCTATATGTCACCATGATACTTGGGTTCTAGATGGTTACACCAAAGATGCACTTGGATGGTGATATTGGCCCTAATATGGATACCACTGTAAATAAAATTGCCTGCATCACTAATGGGTGGAAGCTGAACAACGCTTCCCATACATACTCTTCAAGTATACCTGCAGACACTATAAGCCATAACATTAGAAAATAGAAAAAGAAAAAAAATGTGGACAAGAGTATGATAAAAAGGATCATAACCACCATGATAAGACCCAGACTTGAATATGTAGCAGTGGTGTGGTCACCAGACATACAAAGAGATATCAGGAAATGAGAAAGAATCCAAAGATGGTGCCAGAAATAAAAAGACCTTCCCTATGAAGAAAGACTGAAAGAAATGGAACTACGTACTAACTTTGAAAGATAGATGGAAGAGAGGAGATTTGATAATGATGTAGTATAAGATAGTGAACTATATAGAAAAGATAGATAGACTAGACCTAGTATCACTAATTGAAGATGGAGATAGATGGACAAAAGAACACTCTAAGAAGATCATGAAAAGCCAATGTAAGAGGAACATTAAAAAGTTTAGTTTTCCACATAGGATGGTGGATATCTGGAATGGATTTAGTGAAGAGATTATAACAGCAGAAAGTGTAGATGTATTTTAGGAAAAGTTGGATAAAATTAGATTGATTAGGTCACTATGAGCTCCACTCAAACCCTTGTAATATGCAACTAGGTAAATACACACACACACACACACACGATGGAAGAAAACAATCAACTAGTAAGCCATATTGATAGAATTTTTAGAGAAACATATAATTTGCTAAGGAATATTGGAGTAGCATTTCACTACATGGACAAAGAAATGATGAAGAAATTGATAAGTACTATAATAAGACCCAGATTGGAATATGCAGGAGTAGTGTGGACTCCCCATAAAAAGAAACACATAAGGAAATTGGAGAGGCTACAAAGAATAGCTACAAGAATGGTTCCAGAATTTGAAGGGATGACATATGAGGAGAGACTAAAGGCTATGGATCTACCAACCCTGGAACAAAGAAGGGAGAGAGGAGACCTGATACAAGTTTATAAATTGATCAACGGAATGGACCAAGTGGATAATGAGAAACTGATCCTGAGAGAAGAATATGACATCCGAAGCACAAAATCGCATAGTAAAAAGCTGAGAAAAGGAAGATGTCTGAGAGATATTAAAAAATATAGTTTCCCGCAGAGATGTGTTGAGACGTGGAACAGTTTAGATGAGGAAGTGGTGTCTGCAACGAGTGTGCACACTTTTAAAGTAAGATTGGATAAGTGTAGATATGGAGACGGGGTCACACGAGCATAAAGCCCAGGCCCTGTAAAACTACAACTAGGTAAATACAACTACGTAAATACACACACACACACACACACACACACACACACACACACACACACACACACACACACACACACAACTACACACACAATACGAACTAAAAAAGTTGATGACAGAACTAGATGAGGAAAAGGCAATGGGACCAGATGAAGTCTCAGGCAAAATACTGAAAGAATGTAGGGAAGAACTAGCAAGTCCTATATTCAACATCATAAAATGCTCAATAGAAAATGGAACAGTGCCAGTGGAGTGGAAAAGAGCTGAGGTGGTTCCCATATATAAGAGCGGGAGGAAGGAAGAACCTTTAAATTACAGACCGGTATCACTAACTAGTGTAATATGCAAGATGTGTGAAAGAATAATAAAGAAACAATGGATCGAGTTCCTTGAAGACAAAAAATTGATATCAAATAGCCAATTTGGTTTTAGGAAAAGACGGTCTTGTGTAACTAATTTATTGAGTTTCTATTCTAGAATAGTTGATAGAGTACAAGAGAGAGAGGGATGGGTTGACTGTATTTATTTGGATTTAAAAAAGGCGTTTGACAAAGTGCCACATGCAAGATTACTATGGAAGTTAGAGAAGGGTGGCTTAAAAGGAAGCACATTGAGATGGATAGAAAATTATTTGAGGGGGAGAGAAATAAGGACGGTAGTTAAAGATATGAAGTCCAAGTGGAGAGCAGTAGAAAGCGGAGTGCCACAAGGGTCAGTATTGGCACCAATACTTTTCCTCATTTATATTAACGACATGCCAGAAGGAGTGAACAGCTACATAAATCTGTTTGCAGATGATACGAAACTGTGCAGAGTTATAAAGCAAAAAGAGGATTGTGAAATACTGCAAGAAGACCTAAATAAGATATGGGAATGGAGAAAAAGTGGGAAATGGAATTCAATGTGAACAAAAGCCATGTCATGGAAATGGGAAAGAGTGAAAGACGACCTGTGGGAATCTATAAGATGGGAGATGGAGTAGAACTGGAGAAAGTCAAAAGGAAAAGGACTTAGGAGTGACAATGGAAGAAAACAATCAACCAGTAAGCCATATTGATAGAATTTTTAGAGAAACATATAATTTGCTAAGGAATATTGGAGTAGCATTTCACTACATGGACAAAGAAATGATGAAGAAATTGATAAGTACTATAATAAGACCCAGATTGGAATATGCAGGAGTAGTGTGGACCCCTCATAAAAAGAAACACATAAGGAAATTGGAGAGGCTACAAAAAATAGCTACAAGAATGGTTCCAGAATTTAAAGGGATGACATATGAGGAGAGACTAAAGGCTATGGATCTACCAACCCTGGAACAAAGAAGGGAGAGAGACCTGATACAAGTTTATAAATTGATCAACGGAATGGACCAAGTGGATAATGAGAAACTGATCCTGAGAGAAGAATATGACATCCGAAGCACAAGATTGCATAGTAAAAAGATGTTAAAAAATATAGTTTCCCGCAGAGATGTATTGAGACGTGGAACAGTTTAGATGAAGAAGTAGTATCTGCAACGAGTGTGCACACTTTTAAAGTAAGATTGGATAAGTGTAGATATGGAAACGGGGCCACATGAGCATAAAGCCCAGGCCCTGTAAAACTACAACTAGGTAAATACATACCGCGTAGTGTAGCGGTTAGCACGCTCAGCTCACAACTGAGAGGGTCTGGGTTCGAGTCCCAAGAAACGGCGAGGCAAATGGGCAAGCCTCTTAATGTGTAGCCTCTGTTCACTTAGCAGTAAATAAGTATGGGATGTAACTCGAGGGGATGTGGCCTCACTTTCTTGGTGTGTGGAGTGTGTTGTGGTCTCAATCCTACCCGAAGATCGGTCTATGAGCTCTGAGCTTACTCTGTAATAGGGAAGGCTAGCTGGGTGACCAGCAAATGACCGTGGTGGTGAATTACACACACACACACACACACACACACACACACACACACACACACACACACACACACACACACACACACACACACTCTTGGTCTCAGTCATACTCGAAGATCAGTCTATGAGCTTTGAGCTCGCTCCGTAATGGGGAGGGCTGGCTGCGTGGCCAGTAGGCAACCGAGGTGAATTACACACAACTGGGAAAGGTGCCAAAAGTGGAAATAAGAATTTAATACCAGGAAATGCCATGTAATGGAAATGAGTATAAGTAATAGGAGACCTATGTGGAAATACAAAAGGGGAGAAGAGATTATAATAAAAAAGGAGTGGAGAGAAAGATCCTGGAGTGATTATACAAGACTTCAGAAAGACACACAAATAGGTTATTTGCTTCAACATACAAAATACTAACAAATATTAGGGTGGTATTCAATTACATGGATAAGAGTATGATGAAAAAGATCATAGCCACAATGAAAAGACCTAGACTAGAATATGTAGCAGTGGTAAGATCACCATACAGGCAGAAGGACATAAGGAAACTAAAGAAAATCCAAAGGACCGCTACAAAGATGGTGCCTGAAATAAAGGATCTTCTTTATGAAAAAAGACTGAAGGAAATGGAACTGCCAACTTTGAAGGATAGACAGGAAAGAGGAGATCTAGTAACGATGTATAAGTTAGTATGGAAAAGATACATAGACAAGACCTGGTATCACTGACATAGGATGGAGGTAGATGAATAAGAGGACACTCCAAGAAGATCATGAATAGTCAGTGTTTGAGGAACAATGAAAAGTTTAGTTTTCTATGTAGGACGGTGGACATCTGGAACAGAATGAATGAAGAGATTGTAGCAGCAGAACGTGTGCACAAATTTAAGGAAAAGTTGGATAAATGTAGATATGGAGACAGATCACTATGAGCCCCTCCCCCTTACACCCACACATTAAAGGAATGTAAAGAACAATTGTTTGAACCAATTTGGGAAATGGTTACCAGCTCATTAAAGGAAGGGAGAATACCACTGGGATGGAAGAGAGCTGACATAATCCCAGTATTCAAAGGAAGAAAGTCAACTGAGCCATTAAATTACAGACCGGTGTCACTTACAAGTGTTGTGGGCAAGATACGTGAAATTGTTATCAAAGAAAATGGATAAAATATCTGGATGAAAAACAAGTTATATCAAAGAGACAATTTAGGTTCAGGACAGGAAAATCATGTGTGTCAAATTTGCTAAGTTTCTACTCAAGAGTAGTAGAAGGACTGGAGAACAGAGATGGATAGGTGGACACTGTGTACCTGGAGCAAAGAAAATGACTTTTAATGAAGTCCCACATAGCAGACTACTTTGGAAGTTGGAGAGCATAGGAGGACTGCGAGGAAAAATATTAGATTTGATAAGGGATTACTTGAAGGATAGAGAGATGAGAACTGTGATCAGGAATACATACTCATCCTGGGGTAAAGTAACAAATGGAGTGCCGCAGGGATCAGTGTTAACCCCCATTATGTTCCAGGTACATGTAGGCGACATACAGTATAGAGTGATCAGTTATATTAATTTGTTTGGTGATGATGCAAAATTGTTAAGAGTAATTAAGACCCGAGAAGACTGTTTGCTGGTGCAGGAAGATATAGACAAAATTTATGAGAGTAAGAAGTGGAATTTAGAATTCAATGCCAAGAAATGCCACGTAATGGAAATAGGAAAAAGTAAGAGAAGACCAGTATGGAACTATTTGATGAGAGAGGAACAAATAATGAAGACAAAAGAGGAAAAAGATCTGGGAATGGTTGTACAAGAAACTCTCGAGTCCTGAAAAGCACATAAGTAGAATATGTGGAACAATGTTTAAAATGTTGACTAAATTGGGGTGGCATTTCAATACATGGAAAAAAATTACGAGTATGATACGTCTACAGTCGGAATATGCAACAATGGTGTGGTCGCTGAGCTTGAAAAAGATTGTAAGAAGATTAGAATGGATTCAGAGGATAGATACAAAGATGGTGCAGGAACTAAAGGACCTAACATATGAAGAAAGGCTGAAGGAAATGGAACTGCCAGCCTTACAAGATAGAAGAGAAGGAGGATATCTAATAATATTGTATAAAATAATTGATGGAATTGAAAAGATAGACAAGCAAGACCTGGTGCTGGTGACAGAAGAAGCTGGAAGGACAAGAGGACATTCAAAGAATATTAGGAAGAGGCAGTGTGCGAAAGATATTGGAAAAAAACAGTTTTACACATAGAACAGTGGAAAAGAGGAATGCATTAAATGATGAAATTGTGCACATAATGTACATAGCTTTAAAGAAAAATCAGATAATGGAGATATGGTAAACACACACACACACACAGTAGAGAGTGGAGTGTCACAAGGGTCGGTGCTGGCACCTATACTTTTTCTTGTATACATAAATGACATGCCAGAGGGAGTAAACAATTACATGAAACTATTTGCAGATGATGCCAAGCTGCTCAGACAAGTAAAAAAAACAAGGAGGACTGTGAAATATTACAGGAGGACCTTAACAAGATATGGAGGTGGAGTAGGAAGTTGGGAGATGGAATTCAGTGTGGATAAAAGTCATGTTATGAAATTGGGAAGGAGTGGAAGACAACCAGAGGGGGTCTACAAGATGGGAGATAGTGTAAAGCTGAAGAAAGTTAACAAGGAAAGGGACCTAGGAATGACTATACAAGAGAATAATCAACAGGATAGCCATGTGGACAAAATATTTGGCGAGACATACAATTTGGTAAGAAATATCAGATTGGATTTCCACTACATGGATAAAGATATGATGAAGAAACTGATATCCACAGTGATCAGACCCAGATTGGAGTATGCAGGTATGGTGCGGTTCCCACACAAAAAGAAACATGTATGGAAACTGGAAAGACTGCAAGGGATGGCAACGAGGATGGTACCAGAGCTAAGAGGGATGACATATGAGGAGAGAGGGGGAGACCTAATACAAGTCTACAAACTAATGAATGGAATGGTTGTAATAGATAACGAGGAGTTGTTACTAAGAGATGAAGTCACCAGTAGAAGCATAAAATGTCATAGTAAAAATTGAGGATGGGAAGATGCTTCAAGGATATGAAAAAATTCAGCTTTCCATGCAGAAGTATAGCGGCATGGAATAGCCTGAGTGAAGATGTCGTGTCAGCAAGGAGTGTGCATAGCTTTGAAGAAAAAGTTGGACAAATGTAGATATGGAGATGGGGCCACATAAGTGTAATGCCCAGGCTCTATAAAACTACAACTAGGTAAATGCACATACTGTACACTCAAATAGGACCAAATATATATATACATGAAGTAATACTTTATAAAGCAGTATTTTTTTTCAAGCTACAATAGAAAGAATGCCCTGGTTAAGCACTGCAGCAATGTTGGGACTAGTGCTACTGTATTTCCTAAAATTGTAAATGCAGGTGAAGTATAACCTAAAGGGAAAAGATTATTTTAAGAATTCTTGTATAGTAATTTATCACTTTTTTCTATGAAGATACCTGCATAGAATTGCATGCCTCTAAAAATCTAAATGCCAGGGACAGATAATGCTTTAGCATAAATGTTATACATTATTCTTTGCTTAACTGTGGGCTTTGTCAGCCACATAATTTGAGTAGCAGTTATATCACTGTACTTCCAAACATGGGATCAGATTTGTGCATCAATGGATATTAGGAAATAGTGATAAAAATAAGATCTATAAAGACCTACCCTGTTGGGAAGTTAGTTGGGCTCTGTCAGTCATGGTCAGTTGGTTGATCGGTTGGTTGGTTGTTTTGGGTCAGTCAGTCCGTCATTCGGTCTTGGTTTGTCGATCAGTAGTCGGTTGGTCGGTTGGTTAGTCTCAGTTGGTCTGTTGGTCAATTGGTCATTCAGTACATGACTGGCATGGATGGGAGAGAATAGTTTAAATAATATTAGATGATTTTTATTAGATTAAGTTTATTCAAACTACAAAAGTGAGATGTTGACTATAATAACAAAAAAGTTTGCAGGAATGTTAGTGAGAAAATTTTTGAATATTTTAAGAGTTATATACATTACCTGATTCTTTGTCAGGCATCATCATCATCATCATCATCATCATCATCACAACTCTGTTTGTTCTAATGACCAGTTATTGTTTTCCAGACTAAGAAATTAGAAGAAATTACCCATTGTATGTATTAACCTCACAAACTTCAAGGATTTAGATTTCTGATCTCCATGGGAAACCATGCATGGCAGGTTGGATAGAGTAGTAGATTTTGAAACTTCAGCTGGAAAATGCTAGAGGTCATCATTTGATACATCATTTTCCTTCAAATTGTTAAATAAGCACAGCAGTAGGAAATAATTGACTTAGTGGTGAAATCGGACATTGTTTTCATACTGCTGATTTGAAAAAGGTTAGTAACATCTCATTCGGCAAAAATAATTAGTATGTCTCAACCCAATTTTCTGTTGAAGGATTTCATCTCTGTTATCATTGTCATTCATCCTCTGGAAATATAATTTCTATCTACATTGATCATCCCCTGCAGATGCAGAAAACACTAAACATGCTGTTGAATGTGTTGTCAAATTTGTATGAAATATGTATTAGCATAACTGCACATAATCCAATGGAGCATAGCTTTTTTTTTTTTTTTTTTTTTTTTTTTTTTCCCCTAACTAAATCTAGTCTTACAAAGTGGTGGCATTTTATTTGCTTTCACTTTCCTATTGTTTCTTTTCATCTAAAATCTTTTTGCATTTTACTACATTTCCAGTGTTGTAATTTAGCTTTAAGTTGTACTGTACTTTATTCAATGATTTTTACCAATAAGGAGAATTCAAATGTTTGCAGTGCATTCCCACTAAACAGTTCTAAACTCATTTACAGTGCTGTCAACCAGCATTCTATGTAACCAGAATCAAAATTTTATTGCATATAAATGACGGTATGTAGTTTGTAGTTTGATTTTATCTACACTAACAGTGATGCTAAGTACAGCAGTCCAAGTTGACTAAAGAATATAGTTTGCTAAGTGCCAACATACCAGTGGTTTAGAAAAAAATAAAATAATAATAATAACCTACATAAAGAAATCTTAGTACTTTGATGTTGGGATTATACATGTAATAGAAAATAATACTGTAAATGTTTGATTACTGTTTCTAATAATGAACTTTTCATGATTCTTATCACCTCCCTCATATATATATATATATATATATATATATATATATATATATATATATATATATATATATATATATATATATATATATATATATATATATATATTTATTTATTTATTTATATATATATATATATATATATATATATATATATATATATATATATATATATATATATATATATATATATATATATATATATATATATATATATATATGTGTGTGTGTGTGTGTGTGTGTGTGTGTGTGTGTGTGTGTGTGTGTGTGTGTGTGTGTGTGTGTGTGTGTGTGTGTGTGTGTCTGTGTATGTATGTAGGTATGTATGTATGTGTGTATATATGTACAGTAAATCATCGATATAATAGATCTCGATATACCAGATATCGAATATAACGAAAAAATCTGACCAGACAGACCCTTGCTATAATGGATTTTCATTAGTTTTAGTGAGGGCGTTGTCCCATAACATGTTGTCACAGAAACTCCACATGGCGTGCCACAGGAGTGGGCCAGTGACCAGTATAAATACTGGAAAAAGCTTCGTGATATAGCGGATGTATCCAGTATTTCTATCAGATATAATGGATCCTCAATTATAACGGATCTTAGAATATAACTACAGACCCCTGTCCCCATATGATCCGTTATATCGAGGGTTTACTGTATGTATGCACGAGTATAAAATGATAGTTTTGTGTTCAGAATGTCTCTTTCCCAGCCCCACTGTTCTTTCCCTCACATAAAAACATGCATGTTCATATCATAATTATGCCTTTAATGATAGTTTTAAATGTGGGTGTACAAACTCAGAGATTGAATACCACCCACACTTTGTTTTCCTTTATGATTGCATGTTGAATGCTCTCTAATTGTTTATGCTTGTATTGTGGTGCAAAAAAGGAATTCACCAGGCCACTTGTTACTTACGATGGCAAGATGATGTCATCTTTCATATGTATTTCTGCTGATTCAAGCTTTCTTTTGTAGACTGTTAAATGAATATATTAATTTCATTTTCATAAGCTTTGATTGTGTCAAGTATAATGAAATATGTGCCAAATGTCAGTGATATAGGGAGTTTTGACACAAGAAAAATTAGTTCATATGTTTACTCCATATATTCTAAATTTTTTAGAGGTCATATTTTTGTATATACATATCCTTAAACTTTGTGAATGTCGTATAAACTTATTGAATTTTTATGTAATTTAACCTGCAGTCAAAAAGGAAAATGGAAGTTCTTCATAATAATGATGGGTTGTTGAATATTTTTCCATAATGAATTGTTTTGGAATGAAGTCCATATTGCTTTGTGACTGAAAACTGAAAATAAAAACGACCCTTTATTTGATATTGTATGTTCTTATCCCTCTCTATATTCTCTCTCTCTCTCTCTCTCTCTCTCTCTCTCTCTCTCTCTCTCTCTCTCTCTCTCTCTCTCTCTCTCTCTCTCTCTCTCTCTCTCTCTCTCTCTCTCTCTCTCTCTCTCTCTCTCTCTCTCTCTCTGCAGAAATTTACAATCCTTTAATATAGGATGTCTTTTTTCTCTTCCCATTCTTTTATTTTCTTTCTATACAGAATTAAGAAGTTTGTGCTGTCAAATAACTATTTAACCTCATGTGCCTCCTATTTGTTAACGAATTAGTTTTGGTATCTTACATGTTTATGAGATGTGAGAAACTCTACTGTAGTGCTTGGCACATGGTTGAAAGGTTAACACAATCCTGAATAACAACAACTTTTTGGTAAGAAAGATAGCACCCACCTACAGTATAGTCATGGCAGAGTTATATGGTCGTAGCTGCTTAGTTTAGGGAATTCTTTAATCTCCTCTTTGCATTGAACCACACTGTTTAAGCATTGTAACATGTAAATAAGGCTTAGTTAAACACCATGTGCTATTGTTTCTTACCGTGTTGGGAATTTGATTGGTTAAAAGAAAAAAAAAACTTTCTGAAATATAGGAGATACCTTGCAGGTCTCATCTTTGTTGAGATTTTAAATTATGTTATCAATACAAGATTTTAGGTAAAGAAGATTAAAATCAACAAAATATAGAGGATTTATTATATTATATATTGATACATTGCATTATGATTTGCTTATATCTACTTGTCATTATAAGCCATTTTCTTGCACAATTCTTACATGTAGATTATACATCAATAACAAATTGTCTCCATTGGTCATTTTTATACTTAGACAGAAAGACTTCCAACATACAAAAGAAGAAAAGAAGAAAACCAAAAGAAAAAATAGACAAGCAGCCATGTTTCACTTAGATGTTCAACCCCCAAGAAGAATCATCCAAGAGAAACATGTACTTATGTAGCATCAGTGTTTCACTGTTGTCTTCTAGAAGGGATTGTAACATAGTCATCCCACAGCACTGATTATTTCTCACTGTGGGTGGATCTACATAATTAATGAACAATGAAATTAAAAAGCTATCATATCTCCTAGTATTAGAATAATGGTGAAATGTGAATATAACATCCTCATTCAAAATAAGTTAGTACTGTGAAGGGCTCATTACACATTTTGGTGACTTTATATTATAAAGATATACCAGTTCTTGTGTAGAACACAATGTAAAGGAAAATTACACATACCACACTAGTCACCATCAAGAAGTTAATCTGGTGCATACTCAAAGAGGGTTTTTGCCAAAGAGAACTAGATGATTGTAATGCACTTGTGTAATGGTGTCATCCTTTAGGGCATATATATATATGCACACATCTACAGTACCCTTTAGAGGTTTGCACCTTGTATCTTCCAAAGATATAGCCATAAACACAAGGTTAGTCTGGATATAGAAAACACCGCAAACATTTATCTATACCACCGAAATAGTCTAGAACTGTTTGAGTAAGTTTTGTCCTCACATCCAGCTGACATAGCAGTGCATCACCACATCTACAACTGTATGAGTGTGTGTGTGTGTTTTGTCCTCACATTCAGTGTGATGCAGTGGTGTAGATGTTCATTGGCATTGCATCTATCACACTAATGACCTCTTACATATATATTTATATGTTTTTTCAATTCAGTGACACCATTGCCAGCCTTCCACTCCTTTTTCCTTGCATACAAGCTGGCATGTGTGTTTGTGGTTTATTAACATAAATAATTTTTACATTCAGTCTTGTGAACTGTACACAAAAAAAACATATACTTCAACAATACACAGCACCAATATATTTATTCTTAATATCTGTGCCACGAATGGTAAGAAGGTGTTACCCATACATTATGAAAGCCTAAAACTTGTATGCAAAAGTCAGAGTGGCACAAATTTAGGACATGGAACGAAAATTGAAGATCACAAAATTTGGATACTGTAAAGTGTTGGGAATACTGTATATTGTTTGTACATTTATGACTCATCCTAATATTAATCTAAATAACTAAGTTACACTGAATAATTATTAAATATATAACATAATATTGGAGCTAATCAATTATGTTTTTCAAGTTTATGAAATTTTGAACATAGAAATTACAGATGTAACATTGATATGATAATTAACAAAACACTTTACATATACATACCCTGCATATTAGGATACAAACAACCATAATAGTGATTTATTATCATTCAACTATTAATTGCACTGTTAGTAGGTCATGTCAAACCTGAATATCTTTTTTGACTTATTTAGGAAGGGACCAACTCCCATAACATGTTACTGAATTATTCTGTAAACAAAGTTTTTGCCAGTCTCAAGCAAAACTGCACACACAATCACTCACCAGCATATGTGCATACATCCACCAACATTCATCCACACACACACACACACACACACACGGTTCCTGGAGGATCATAAGTTATTATCGGATCATCAATTTGGCTTTAGGAAAGGGAGGTCATGTGTAACAAATCTACTGAGCTTTTATTCAAGAGTGGTTGACAAAATACAAGAGAGAGAGGGATGGATGGACTGTGTATATTTGGATTTAAAGAAAGCTTTTGACAAGGTACCTCACATGAGACTGCTATGGAAATTAGAGATTTATGGAGGACTGAAAGGAAAAGTGTTAAAGTGGATGGAAAACTACTTGAGATGAAGGGAGATGAGAACGGTAATAAGGGATGCAAAGTCGGAGTGGTTGGTGGTGGAGAGTGGAGTCCCACAAGGTTCAGTGCTGGCACCAATACTTTTCCTTGTATATATTAATGACATGCCAGAGGGAGTAAACAGTTATATTAATTTGTTTGCGGATGATGCGAAGTTGTGTAGGTGTGTGAAGAGTGAAGAAGATTGTGAAATTTTACAGGCAGATCTAGATAAGATTTGGGAGTGGAGCAAGAGGTGGGAAATGGAATTTAATCTGAGCAAAAGTCATGTGGTGGAGATGGGGAAGAGTGGAAGACGGCCAAGAGGGTCATATAAGATGGGTGAAGAAGTAGTGTTGAAAAAGGTGGAAATGGAAAAGGATTTGGGAGTGATAATACAAGACCATGGGCAGTTTGAGGCTCATATTGATAAGATGTTTGGAGAAACGTATAATTTGATAAGAAATATTGGATTAGCCTTTCATTATATGGATAAAGATATGATGAAGAAATTAATTAGTACGGTAATTAGACCAAGATTGGAATATGCTGGAGTGGTTTGGTCCTTATAAAAAGAAGCATTTAAGGAAGTTGGAGAGATTGCAGAGAATGGCAACAAAAATGATTCCGGAATTGGCAGAAATGACCTATGAGGAGAGATCAAAAGAAATAAATTTGCTTACCTTGGAACAAAGAAGAGAAAGAGGAGATTTAATACAGGTTTATAAACTGTTGAACGGACTGGATGAAGTGGATAATGAGCAAATGATGTTGAGAGAGGAAAACTTAAATAGAACTACGAGATCACACAGTAAAAAGATAGCCAAGGGAATATGCTTGAGGGATGTGAAGAAATATAGTTTCCCACAAAGGTGTGTGGAGGTGTGGAATGGTTTGAGTGAGGAGGTGGTGTCAGCGAGAAGTGTGCATAGTTTTAAAGGAAAGTTGGATGTGTGTAGATATGGAGACGGGGCCACACGAGTATGATACCCAGGCCCTCTAAAATTACAACTAGGTGAATACACACACACACACACACCCAGGGAAATGGCAAAGGCTATGAATGGATGCTTTCGGAAGGTATTCACAAAGGAGACTGCTTTTGACAAACCACTGGTAATGGAACAGAAAGGGATTATGAAGGAGTTTCAAGTAACTGTGGAGGAGATCAAGAATATGATGGGGAGTTTAGAAGTGAGAAAAGCTGTGGGACCTGATGGGGTATCAGGATGGATTTTAAGAGAATGCAGGGAGCAACTGGCAGAAAAAGTTTGTGAAGTAATTGATGCCTCATTAAGGGAAGGTGTAGTTCCCCAAGACTGGAAAATAGCTAACATTGTCCCAATCTATAAATCAGGTAACAAGAGAGACCCATTGAACTATAGACCAGTGTCACTTACAAGTGTGGTAGCTAAGATGTGTGAGAGGGTGGTGAAGAATAGATGGACAGACTTCTTGGAGAAAAATGACATACTTTGTGAGTGTCAATTTGGTTTTAGAAAAGGCGTTCATGCGACAAACCTGATATGTTACTATTCGAGGGTGATAGATGTAATACAGGAAAGAGATGGTTGGGCTGATGGAATATATCTGGATTTAAAAAGGCCTTTGATAAGGTACCACACGGAGACTGATCTGGAAACTTGAAATGGTAGGAGGAATGCATGGCAGTTTACTAAAATGGATGGAAGACTTTTGGTAGGAAGAGAAATGAGAACAATAATTAAGGACAGACCATCAGAATGGGGCTTGGTGGAGAGTGGAGTTCCACAGGGATCAGTGTTGGCACCAGTAATGTTCGCGGTCTACATAAATGACATGGTGGATGGGGTGTCCAGTTATGTGAGCCTATTTGCAGACGATGCAAAATTGTTAAGAAAAGTGAGATGTGACAAAGGTTGCGAACTACTCCAGGAAGACTTGGACAGAATATGGAAATGGAGCTGTACATGGCAAATGGAGTTCAACACGACAAAATGCAAGAAAATAGAGTTTGGCAAGAGTGAAAGAAGAATCAGGAGTATGTACAAGATAGGAAATGAAGACATAAAACCAGTCATGAAGAAAAGACCTTGGGGTGACAATTACCAATGACCTATCGCCAGAGAGACATATAAACAAAATAATTGGAGAAGTATTGAACTTATTGAGGAACATAAGAGTGGCGTTCGTATATTTAGATGAAGAAATGATGAAGAAAATAATTACTGCAATGATAAGACCGAGGCTTGAATATGCAACAATACAGTGGGCTCCGAACTTAAAGAAACACATAAGGAAACTAGAGAAAGTACAGAGGGCTGCTACAAAAATGGTGCCTGACTTAAGAGATTTGACTTATGAAGACAGACTGAAAAGAATGCAACTTCCGACCCTGGAAACAATTAGGTAAATACACACACACACACACACTGTGGTGGCTGTGAACGAACTATAATGATGGGAGATTTTAATTGTAAAGAGGTGTGTTGGGAGGACTGGTCAATGGAAGGATCAGAGACAACATGGGGAAATACACTATTGACACTGGCAATGGAAAATGTGTTAACTCAGTGGGTCAAAGAAGATACTAGGTTTGGAGGAGAGGGAGCATCGTCAAGACTGGACTTGGTCTTTAGTACAGAGCCAATGGTCATTGAGGAGATGAGGGTGGAGTGCCCTTTAGCAAAGAGTGATCATGCAGTTTTGGAGTTCAAGGTGATAGATGAAGAGAAATCTAGAAGAAATGAAGAATATAAAGTGGGAAGATGGAATTATGCCAAGACAGATTTTGGAAACCTAAAGAAATTCTTTCAAGAGACAAATTGGATGAAATTCAAGAGTGCTATGGGAGCAAATGAAAAGTGGAAGGAATTTATAAAAATATACAAAGAAGGTGAGAAAAAATTTGTACCAATAAGACAACATAGAGAAGTTGGAAAGCAGGACTGGTTTAACGATAGATGTGAAAAGGCTAGAACAAGAAAAGAGGATGCATGGAAGAGGTGGAGAAGGAAAAGACGGATTAAGCAGTGGGAAAGTTACAAAGAGCAAGAAATGAATATGTGTTGATTAGAAGAGAAGAAAGAAAGAAACAAGAAAAGGATATAATTGATAAATGTAAAGACCAACCAAGGCTTTTTACAGACATGTGAACAACAACATCAAAAATAGAGAAAGTATTGAAAGTTTAGAAGTAAATGGAGTATGCAGTGAAGATCCCAGGGAAATGGCAGAGGCTATGAATGGATGCTTTCAGAAGGTATTCACAAAGGAGACTGCTTTTGACAAACCACTGGTAATGGAACAGAAAGGGATTATGAAGGAGTTTCAAGTAACTGTGGAGGAGATCAAGAATATGATGGGGAGTTTAGAAGTGAGAAAAGCTGTGGGACCTGATGGGGTATCAGGATGGATTTTAAGAGAATGCAGGAGCAACTGGCAGAAAAAGTTTGTGAAGTAATTGATGCCTCATTAAGGGAAGGTGTAGTGCCCCAAGACTGGAAAAGAGCTAACATTGTCCCAATCTATAAATCAGGTAACAAGAGAGACCCATTGAACTATAGACCAGTGTCACTTACAAGTGTGGTAGCTAAGATGTGTGAGAGGGTGGTGAAGAATAGATGGACAGACTTCTTGGAGAAAAATGACATACTTTGTGAGTGTCAATTTGGTTTTAGAAAAGGGCGTTCATGCACGACAAACCTGATATGTTACTATTCGAGGGTGATAGATGTAATACAGGAAAGAGATGGTTGGGCTGATGGAATATATCTGGATTTAAAAAAGGCCTTTGATAAGGTACCACACCGGAAACTGATCTGGAAACTTGAAATGGTAGGAGGAGTGCATGGCAGTTTACTAAAATGGATGGAAGACTTTTAGTAGGAAGAGAAATGAGAACAATAATTAAGGACAGACCATCAGAATGGGGCTTGGTGGAGAGTGGAGTTCCACAGGGATCAGTGTTGGCACCAGTAATGTTCGCGGTCTACATAAATGACATGGTGGATGGGGTGTCCAGTTATGTGAGCCTATTTGCAGACGATGCAAAATTGTTAAGAAAAGTGAGATGTGACAAAGATTGCGAACTACTCCAGGAAGACTTGGACAGAATATGGAAATGGAGTTGTACATGGCAAATGGAGTTCAACACGACAAAATGCAAGAAAATAGAGTTTGGCAAGAGTGAAAGAAGAATCAGGAGTATGTACAAGATAGGAAATGAAGACATAAAAACCAGTCATGAAGAAAAAGACCTTGGGGTGACAATTACCAATGATCTATCGCCAGAGAGACATATAAACAAAATAATTGGAGAAGTATTGAACTTATTGAGGAACATAAGAGTGGCGTTCGTATATTTAGATGAAGAAATGATGAAGAAAATAATTACTGCAATGATAAGACCGAGGCTTGAATATGCAACAATACAGTGGGCTCGAACTTAAAGAAACACATAAGGAAACTAGAGAAAGTACAGAGGGCTGCAACAAAAATGGTGCCTGACTTAAGAGATTTGACTTATGAAGACAGACTGAAAAGAATGCAACTTCCGACCCTGGAAAACAGAAGAGAAAGGGAGACCTGATAGCAATATACAGAGTGATGATTGGCATGGAAAAATGGATAGGGAAGATCTGTGTATGTGGAATGAAAGAATGTCGAGAGGGCATGGGAAAAACTAAAATGGCCACTTATAGGAGAGATGTGAAAAATATAGCTTCCCTCATAGAAGGGTGGAAGCATGGAATAGTTTAGACGTGGAAGTGGTCAACGCAAGGAATATTCATGATTTTAAGAAAAAGCTGGACATTAATAGATATGGAGACGGGACAACACGAGCATAGCTCTTTTCCCGTATGTTACAATTAGGTAAATACAATTAGGTAAATACACACACACACACACACACACACACACACACACACACACACACTGGATACGGAATTAAGCACGAATAAGATTGTGGAATGCAGGGAGGAAAAATTAAATTATATTAGGGCAAATTATAACCATATAAGGGAGTTCTTTAATGAAATTGACTGGTCTGTGGTATACCAGGAAAGGGATATGCAATTGAAATAAGATAAATTTATGGATTTGTATAACTCTGCTGTGAAAAAGTTTGTGCCATATCACAGAAAGAGGACTTTAAATAATAAACAGTGGTTTAATAGAAATTGTGAAGAAACAAAAAAGAACAAAGAAAAGGCATGGAAGAAACTTACGAAAAACAGTGATGTATTATCAAGAGAAGTTTACAAAACAGCAAGGAATATATATGTTGAAGTAAGGAAAACAGCACAGAAGGAATATGAACAGAGGGTGGTGGAAAACTGTGATAGTGACCCAAAAATGTTTTACAAATTCATAAATGGAAAACTAAATATAAGGGAGGCAATAGAAAAGGTAAAAAATGGGGAAGAAGTATATGAGGATGCTAGAGATATAGCTGATATTTTGAACGACAACTTTTGCAAAGTGTTTACAAAGGAGGAGCATTTTATAGGAAAAAGTCCTACGGAAATAAAGCAAATGCAGGACATCATGGTTACTAAGGAAGATGTAAGGAAAATTATAAACAATTTGGATATTAATAAATCAATGGGGCCTGATGGCATATCTTGGAGGTTGCTAAAAGAATGTAAGGATCAATTGTTGAACCCCGTATTTGATATTGTGGAAACCTCCATACGAACAGGAACAGTCCCGAAAGAGTGGAAAAGAGCTGACATTGTGCCTATATATAAGAATGGTAGTAGAATGGAACCATTAAATTATAGACCAGTATCGTTGACTAGTATATTGTGCAAGGTATGTGAAGAAGTAATTAAAGCTAAGTGGAGTGAGTATCTAGAAAGTGAAAACATTCAGAGTGAAAGGCAGTTTGGTTTCAGAAAAGGAAGATCCCATGTGTATCCAATCTATTATGTTTTTATTCAAGAGTGACTGACATACTGCAACATAGAGAGGGATGGGTGGATGCTATCTACCTGGACTTGAGAAAGGCCTTTGATAAAGTACCACACAATAGACTGATGTGGAAACTAAAGAAGATTGGAGGAGTAAGTGATAAACTAGCAAAATGGATGGAAAATTACTTAGTGGGAAGAGAAATGAGAACAGTGGTGAGAGGAAGGAAGTCCGAGTGGAAGAAGGTAACCAGTGGAGTTCCACAAGGGTCAGTGCTTGGTCCCATCATGTTTTTGATTTATGTTAATGATATGCCAGTAGGAATTGACAGTTACATGAACATGTTTGTGGACGATACTAAAATTATGAGGAGAGTAAAGAATGTGGAAGATTGTAACAAGTTACAGGAAAATCTTGATAAAATATATGAGTGGAGTAAAGAGTGGCAGATGGAATTTAATATAAACAAGAGCCATGTTATGAAAATGGGAAGAAGTAGATATAGACCAAACAGGGATTACAGGCTGGGTGATGAGAAAATTAAAGAGACCAATGAGGAGAAAGACTTAGGAGTAACTGTGCAAAACACTTTGTCACTGGAGAAACACATTAGCAGGATATTTTGGAAAACATATAACATACTTCAAATTATTGGCCTTGCATTCCACTACCTAGATGAAGGAATATTATGTACCTTAATAAGACCCCAGTTAGAATATGCAGCTTGTGTCTGGTCACCGCATATGAAGAAAAATGTGAAGAAGGTGGAAAGGGTACAGAGGCTGGCAACAAGGATGGTACCAGGACTCAGGAGTTAGACTATGAGGAAAGACTGAGGAAGCTGGGGCTGACCACATTAGAAGAGAGAAGAACAAGAGGAGACATGATAACTATGTATAAATTGGTGAACAAGATTGACATATTGGACAGAGATTTGATAAAGGTGACCACAAGTAATCATCTCCGAGGACATGGAAAAAAACTAATAAAAGACATCTGTCTAAATGACGTGAGAAAGTACAGTTTCCCGCATCATAGTATTGATAAGTGGAATAAACTGAACAGTGATGTCGTTGACGCGGTGTGTGTCAATCAGATGAAAGAGAGATATGACAGGAGTGGACAAGGAGACAGGACACAGAGAGCTTAGCTCGGGCCCTGTAATACACAAATAGGTAAATACAAATAGGTAAATACACACACACACACACACACCGTCGATGGCGGAGGTGGTCGCTGAGCTCCAGAGCAATCATCTATAATTCTACAGTTACCTAAGAGTAACCAAGGTGGGAAAGGAGCTGGTAATGTTTGTCCCGTCTCCATATAGTCATGTTAACTGTTGATTAGCAAAATAATGTCCAGTGAAGGTAAATATAAACTGTAGCCTGCGTTTGAGCCATCAGCTGGTTTGTTTACGTCTGCAACATGGCGGCCGTGAACTCGAAAGAGGAATCAGACTTCACAGGGTTTCAAGGAATAATGGAAAAGAGCGCTTATGTGAAGAAAATTCTGGAGTTAGAAGGTAAAATTGAAAACTGTTTGAAAAGTATGAGGGCCTGGAAACGAGTTATGACAATGTAAAGAGACTGTGCCGATATGAAGAAGGAAAATGCAGCACTGAAAGAGGAAGTTAAGCTAATTAAAGTGAATTGCGAAAATGTGGAGAATCTCTAGGAAAAGTGATGGAGAAGCAGGCTGAATGGAAAAAAAGTCAGGAAGTGGAAAGAAAGGAGGTAAATTACAAAGTTGCAAGTCTGGAAAAGGAAATCAAAGAGTCAGGGGAGAAAACTTTGGGCCTTGCTGAAATTATAGATCAACAGATCATAGAAGAGAAGATAGCTGAGAAAGTGGTGAAGGTTATTAAGTCAAATGAGACATTGGTGAGGGAAACTGTAGACAAAAAGAGATGTGTGGTGATATTTGGTGTGGAGGAGGATAAGACACCGAGTAAAATGGAGAGAGAGAAAACATAAAAAGGTGATAAATAATATCATTAATGTGGTGCAAGAGGAGGAAAAGACCTAGTACAAGAAATAGAGGACTTCCATAGAATTGGAAAGTTCACAAGAGAAGGTATGAGGCCAATAAGAATCAAACTTAAGTCACAAAAGGATGTAGATGAATTGGTGGAGAAGTCATGGAGGCTAGCCCAGCAGGAAACAACAAGGAAGATTTGGTTGAGAAGAGATCTCGGTGAAAAGGAAAGAGAAATGTTAAATGAGTTGAGAAAGGAGGCTTTGAAAAAATGAAGAGAGGACAGAAGAAGAGAAGAAAGAGTTTTTCTGGAGAATCTTGGATATGAGACTGAGGAAGTGGTTCATAACCCAGAAAAGTACAGCAAGAAAGGACTAAAGAAACTTACATATGAGCGAAATGTAATGTATTCCAACATAAATGGAGTGATATCGGGATTTTAGAACTCAACGATTACTTGAGGGACAAGAACCCAGATATTGTGGGTCTTACTGAAACAAAACTGAGAGAGGGAGAAGACCTGATGAAGGTTGGAGAAGGGAAATATAACGTTTGGAAAAGAAATAGAGTAGGTAAGATGGGAGGAGGAGTGATGTTGCTGGTTAAAAAAGATATAAAGGTGGATCAAGTGAAAAAGGTATGGGAAAGGCAGAAGTGCTAAAGATCAGAGCAGAAACTAATGAAGGAAAAAAGAGGCACTACATAGTGGTGTACGTACCACCTAAGACAAATGCATGGTCAGTACAGGAATATGAAGAAATGATAAGTGATACAGGAACATGTCTGGAAGAAATGTTGGGTGGCTGTGAACGAACTATAATGATGGGAGATTTTAATTGTAAAGAGGTGTGTTGGGAGGACTGGTCAATGGAAGGATCAGAGACAACATGGGAAATACACTATTGACACTGGCAATGGAAAATGTGTTAACTCAGTGGGTCAAAGAAGATACTAGGTTTGGAGGAGAGGGAGCATCGTCAAGACTGGACTTGGTCTTTAGTACAGAGCCAATGGTCATTGAGGAGATGAGGGTGGAGTGCCCTTTAGCAAAGAGTGATCATGCAGTTTTGGAGTTCAAGGTGATAGACGAAGAGAAATCTAGAAGAAATGAAGAATATAAAGTGGGAAGATGGAATTATGCCAAGACAGATTTTGGAAACCTAAAGAAATTCTTTCAAGAGACAAATTGGATGAAATTCAAGAGTGCTAAGGAGCAAATGAAAAGTGGAAGGAATTTATAAAAATATACAAAGAAGGTGAGAAAAATTTGTACCAATAAGACAACATAGAGAAGTTGGAAAGCAGGACTGGTTTAACGATAGATGTGAAAAGGCTAGAACAAGAAAAGAGGATGCATGGAAGAGGTGGAGAAGGAAAAGACGGATTAAGCAGTGGGAAAGTTACAAAAGAGCAAGAAATGAATATGTGTTGATTAGAAGAGAAGAAAGAAAGAAACAAGAAAAGGATATAATTGATAAATGTAAAGACCAACCAAGGCTTTTTTACAGACATGTGAACAACAACATCAAAAATAGAGAAAGTATTGAAAGTTTAGAAGTAAATGGAGTATACAGTGAAGATCCCAGGAAATGGCAGAGGCTATGAATGGATGCTTTCGGAAGGTATTCACAAAGGAGACTGCTTTTGACAAACCACTGGTAATGGAACAGAAAGGGATTATGAAGGAGTTTCAAGTAACGGTGGAGGAGATCAAGAACATGATGGGGAGTTTAGAAGTGAGAAAAGCTGTGGGACCTGATGGGGTATCAGGATGGATTTTAAGAGAATGCAGGAGCAATTGGCAGAAAAAGTTTGTGAAGTAATTGATGCCTCATTAAGGGAAGGCGTAGTGCCCCAAGACTGGAAAAGAGCTAACATTGTCCCAATCTATAAATCAGGTAACAAGAGAGACCCATTGAACTATAGACCAGTGTCACTTACAAGTGTGGTAGCTAAGATGTGTGAGAGGGTGGTGAAGACTAGATGGACAGACTTCTTGGAGAAAAATGACATACTTTGTGAGTGTCAATTTGGTTTTAGGAAAGGGCGTTCATGCACGACAAACCTGATATGTTACTATTCGAGGGTGATAGATGTAATACAGGAAAGAGATGGTTGGGCTGATGGAATATATCTGGATTTAAAAAAGGCCTTTGATAAGGTACCACACCAGAGACTGATCTGGAAACTTGAAATGGTAGGAGGAGTGCATGGCAGTTTACTAAAATGGATGGAAGACTTTTGGTAGGAAGAGAAATGAGAACAATAATTAAGGACAGACCATCAGAATGGGGATTGGTGGAGAGTGGAGTTCCACAGGGATCAGTGTTGGCACCAGTAATGTTCGCAGTCTACATAAATGACATGGTGGATGGGGTGTCCAGTTATGTGAGCCTATTTGCAGACGATGCAAAATTGTTAAGAAAAGTGAGATGTGACAAAGATTGCGAACTACTCCAGGAAGACTTGGACAGAATATGGAAATGGAGCTGTACATGGCAAATGGAGTTCAACACGACAAAATGCAAGAAAATAGAGTTTGGCAAGAGTGAAAGAAGAATCAGGAGTATGTACAAGATAGGAAATGAAGACATAAAACCAGTCATGAAGAAAAAGACCTTGGGGTGACAATTACCAATGACCTATCGCCAGAGAGACATATAAACAAAATAATTGGAGAAGTATTGAACTTATTGAGGAACATAAGAGTGGCGTTCAGATATCTAGATGAAGAAATGATGAAGAAAATAATTACTGCAATGATAAGACCGAGGCTTGAATATGCAACAATACAGTGGGCTCGAACTTAAAGAAACACATAAGGAAACTAGAGAAAGTACAGAGGGCTGCAACGAAAATGGTGCCTGACTTAAGAGATTTGACTTATGAAGACAGACTGAAAAGAATGCAACTTCCAACCCTGGAAAACAGAAGAGAAAGGGGAGACCTGATAGCAATATACAGAGTGATGATTGGCATGGAAAAATGGATAGGGAAGATCTGTGTATGTGGAATGGAAGAATGTCGAGAGGGCATGGGAAAAACTAAAATGGCCACTTATAGGAGAGATGTGAAAAATATAGCTTCCTCATAGAAGGGTGGAAGCATGGAATAGTTTAGACGTGGAAGTGGTCAACGCAAGGAATATTCATGATTTTAAGAAAAGCTGGACATTAATAGATATGGAGACGGGACAACACGAGCATAGCTCTTTTCCGTATGTTACAATTAGGTAAATACAATTAGGTAAATACACACACACACACACACACACACACACACACACACACACACACACACACACACACACACACACACACACACACACACACACACACGAGTGTAGTGGTTAGACGCTGACTCTCAATGAGAGGGCCAGGTTGAATCCCGGTAAGCAGTGAGGCAAATGGGCAAGTCTCTTAATGTGGGCCCTGTTCACCTAGCAGTAAATAGGTAGGGATGTAACTCGGGGATGTGGCCTTGCTTTGGTGTGTGGAGTGTGTTGGTCTCAGTCCTACCGAAGATGGTCTATGAGCTCTGAGCTCGCTGTAATGGGAAGACTGGCTGGGTGACCAGCGGAGACCGAGGTGAATCACACACATACACACACACACACACACACACACACACACGGCCCGGTAGCTCAGTGGTTAGAGCGCTGGCTTCAAAGCCAGATGATGGGTTCGATTCCCCGGCCGGGTGGAGATATTTGGGTGTGTCTCCTTTCACGTGTAGTGTTCACCTAGCAGTGAGTAGGTACGGATGTAAATCGAGGAGTTGTGACCTTGTTGTCCCGGTGTGTGGTGTGTGCCTGGTCTCAGGCCTATCCGAAGATGGAAACAATGAGCTCTGAGCTGTTGTGGGTAACGTCTGGCTGTCTCGTCAGAGACTGCAGCAGATCAAACAGTGAATTACACACACACACACACACACACACACACACACGGGGTAGCTCAGTGGTTAGAGCGCTGGCTTCACAAGCCAGAGGACCGGGTTCGATTCCCGGCCGGGTGGAGATATTTGGGTGTGTCTCCTTTCACGTAGTGTTCACCTAGCAGTGAGTAGGTACGGGATGTAAATCGAGGAGTTGTGACCTTGTTGTCCCGGTGTGTGGTGTGTGCCTGGTCTCAGACCTATCCGAAGATCGGAAATAATGAGTTCTGAGCTCGTTCCGTAGGGTAACGTCTGGCTGTCTCGTCAGAGACTGCAGCAGATCAAACAGTGAATTACACACACATACAAGGAAAATAAGCTTGGTGGACGGACATTTAGCAATGTTATTTGTTGGAATTCAGATATGAATATGAGGAGAGGTATTGAGATGGACATGAAGGAATCACAGACAATTTATAGAAAGAAGAATGCAAAATTAAATTGTATTGACCACAAAGTTTCTAAGAGATCAGATAACATTGAAATGATTAAGAATACCTGATATGGCCTATAGTGCCTATAGGTATACTTGAAGAGTATATATGGGAAGTGCTGTTAAGCTTCCACTCATTAGTGACACAGGCAATTTTATTTATAGTGGTACCCATATTAGGACCCATATCTCCGCCCAAGTGCATCTTTGATATAACCACCTAGAATCTGGGTATCATGGTGACATGTGGATAACTTTAAACCACTCGACAAATGGCAAATTTTCAAGGTGGTATGTGGTGGGATTCAAACCAGTGGATGTCTGAATCCCAATTATACTAGAACCTGTACAACATGTACTGAGTGTAGAGAATATATAAAAGGAATTATGGTACATTATGAATGGAGTTCAATAGAGAGGGAGAAATATGATGAAAAGGAAGGTTCATTTAAAGTAAGGTGGCAAAAAAAAAAGAAGAAAAGAAAAGATGAAGCATGGAAAAGGATAGCAAGAGTTGAATATGAATGGATAAGAAGGAAAGAACAAATTGGAAGTGGTTCAAGTCAAATCAACAAGGTAACCTAATCTAACCTATTCTGTATTCTGTAAAGTTCCAAGTTACAAAATAGAATTAGAAATTTACATAATTTTTCAAGAGATTAATAAGATATGATGAGTTTGTTTAAAACAAAAGTTGTAATACCATGATAGATCATCAATTTTTGTTTAGGAAATGCAAATTTATGGACATCATGAGTATGATCATAGAAAATCTTGTTTTATTATACATATATATTTACCTATTTTATGGATACTTATCCTAATAAGTCAACATTATGCTGCACAGTTAAGTGTGTGAAAAATTTGATTAGAGAACAAGAATGATGATAAGTTTTCATGAACTGTACAGATTGGAAACAATAATGAAGAGCAACGACAACATTTATATAAGCCATGCAAGTGATGACCAATGATGACATGACATTTGTGAAATTCATACTGAAAAGAGATAACAGTTAAATGAAGGAGGTATTATGCTAGGACCTATTATGAGAATTCAAAAGTGGTGAAGGATTTAATATTCAGATTAGTTCTTTGTGACTGTAAGAGATAAAAAACTCAAGGAAAGATTTCATGAGGGAAATTATAGAACTTGTGATGATTTTTTTTTTTATTTATTTATTTTTTTCGCTATGGCCTATAGCGCCTGTAGGTATACTTGAAGAGTTTGCACAGGAAGCGCTGTTCAGCTTCCATACATTAGTGGCGCAGGCAATTTTATCTGTAGTGGTATTTACCCATATTAGGGCCTATATCACCACCCAAGTGCATCTTTGGGATAACCACCAAGAAAAGAACCTGGGTATCATGGTGACATGTAGGTAACTTTAAACCACTCGACAAATGGCATAGCTTCAAAGCAGTTTGTGGTGGGATTCAAACCTACTTATGGATGTCTGCCCGATCCCACGCTCATCACCTTATCTACTACGCCACCGCCACCCTTAAATGTAATGAAGGGCATGGAAAGGGGCTGCATAAACATCATGGAATCAGCCAGCAGTGGTGTTTACACTAACTACAAATACCAGTAATATATGTATAGAAATTATAAATTGTTGTATGAAATATAGATAGATAATTGGAAGAGTAACTAGTATAAACAAATTTTATTTGAAATTCATAGTGCATTGTTTTTAGTGTCTGAGTGCAATACATATAGAAGATTTAGTCATATTTTCCAATCATAGATGGGTGTTTCTGATGGTTTCTACTCCAGTTGTGAAAAGCATTAAAATATGTGTTAGATATCATAGTGAGAGACACAAACAGGCAGCTGAGGAAAGTAATTACAAACAAATGTATCATCAAAAGTTGTAGTGCAAAGTTTGGTGTGTCTGCTCCCAGCAAGAAACAGCATGATTGCTGGGCAGGCAATAACATTGTTAAAGTAGGTAAGACATTTTGCCCAGGCAAATAAAATTAATAGAGTAGTTGAATCTGCAGTTCCATATTTTGTACATATTTCTATTCCTATGGTGTAACAGAATTTGAATATCTCCTATGTTAACCACTTTTAAAGAGAATGTCAGCCTGAACACTGATAGATAGGTTTGATTACAGTGTTTGAAATATGTATTGCTAAACCTGATTGTGTCCTAGACCCATATGTTATTTAGGATGTATATGACTCAGACCAAGTTTAAATCTACCATGATGAGAAAATTTTAGATTTTAATGCATGGTTTACAGTAAAGGCTGAATATGTATGATATGATTACAAAAAATTACAATGAAAACATGAAAGTGTCACAAAATATTTAGTTGACATGTTTAAAAATGAGATGATTAACAGATTACATAACAGGAAACAATACAGTGGCTTAACTTAGGCAAAATGTTGTCTTCAGCACTCTTTTTAAATGGGAGATTTTTTTTCTTTTTGTTGATGAATAGATGACTAATGAAAAGTGATAAAAGTTCCTTAAAGAAAAAATGTTGAGTACATTATATGTGCATAAAATTAGTAACTAAGTAGTTTAGTTACATGTGATGTATGCATACTCATATGAATAAGAAATGGTACATAACACCAACAATGTAAGGACTACATACATCAGATATGCTCAAGTACTAAAGCTTGGAAAAATATATGTTGGATATTTTTTTTAGGTGTACAGGTTTTTGCTTATTGTCATAAACATTCACACATAACATTCAAGTAAATATATCCAATTAACCTAAACATTTTGTAATTATATACAATACACCTTTTCCTGTTTTCATTAATGGACATTGATATGAAAATTCATGTTTTGTTCTTGATTTTCTACATTATGGTTTTGCATATGAAGAACAAATATTATACATGATTGGTTCTACATACAGTATCTATACATTGCAATACTTCATAATGTTTATATCTTTGTGTCAAGGAAACATTCACCTTCATGTAACTCACATTTATAATTGTGAATTAAATACTTTATAATGATGAACATTTAGAACAGCAAATATTGTACATTTCTGTGCATTTTGAGATCCCAACTATAGCACTGAGAACATTGTTTTACTGTTATATCTCATTAGTATAACCTTCCATACACTGACAAAAATCACATTATTCCAAAATAAAGAATTTGCAGTAGTCATTAGAATTTACGTCTTGTTTTAATGAATAAGTAGAAATGTAACCATTCTGAAATGTGCCCTGAATAGTAAATAATTGATTTTATGGAGTGATTAAATTCTTTGCAGATCTCAGAAAAGCTGTATGTCTGCTAATTAATCAATAGAGGTTTAGAATTCATTCTAACTTTATTCTGGAATAATAAGACAAATTACTTGTACATAAGATAAGGTTATACGTATTTTATATTTGTATGGTACAACTTTAGATTGATGATAAACATTAGTTGGTTTGCAAGCTCCTCAATCACTTCTTTCCTTTTGTTAAGAATATATATATATATATATATATATATATATATATATATATATATATATATATATATATATATATATATATATATATATATATATATATATATATATATATATATATATATATATATATATATATATATATATATATATATATATATATATATATATATATATATATATATTATATTATATTCATGTGTATATCTTACATTTTTTTGGTCATATGAAATTGATATAAGATGAATCACAAATTTAGAATACTTTAAGTGAACAAATATTTTTGTAATAAATTACTGACAAGAATTAGTATCACTGATTTGTTTATTGTTAACATATTTATTTATCAATTTTATTTTGGAGGGGTGAAAGTAAATCTTCTTCATTAGTAAAAATCAGTTATTACTATAGTGGCTTGGGCATGAACACACATACACACACATACACACACACACAAAGGAGACCGATTAAACTACAGTAAGGCTGATATTGAGAATCTCAGGAACTATTTTAAAAACGTAAACTGGGAGGAGATGGAAAACTCAGAGACGATGCAAGAGAAGTATAACTTATGTTTGGAAATATATAAAACAGGAGTCAGGGAATATGTCCCGAAATATAGACCTAAAGAAGAAGGAAAGAAAGATTGGTTTAACGCAAGGTGTGCTAGGGCAAAGGAGAAAAGAGATGGAGCATGGAAAAGGTGGAGGAGAAATAGAAATCCAGTAAATAAGGAAAACTTCAAGGCAGTGAGAAATGAATATGCTAAGGTGAGGAAGGAAGAGGAAAAGAACTTTGAAAAGGACATTGTCGAAAAATGTAAGGAGCAACCAAAATTGTTCTATAGATTCATAAATGGAAAAATTTGACAAAGAGTAACAATAGATAGGTTAAAAGGAGAGAACGGGATGGTGGAAGACCCAAAAAGTATGGCAGAACTATTAAATAATAAATTCCAGGAGGTCTTTACTAAGGAATCTAAATTTGAAAGGCCACAGGGTAATAGAGAGACAGTCTATATGAAAGAGATTAAAGTAACCAAGCTTGAAATAAAAAAATTAATGAAGGAACTGGATGAAGACAAGACAATGGGACCAGATGAAGTCTCAGGCAGAATACTGAAAGAATGTAGGGAAGAACTAGCAAGTCCTATATACATCATAAAATGCTCAATAGAAAATGGAACAGTACCATTAAAATGGAAAAGAGCTGAGGTGGTTCCCATATATAAAAGTGGAAGGAAGGAAGAACCTTTAAATTACAGACCGGTATCACTAACTAGTGTAATATGCAAGATGTGTGAAAGAATAATAAAGAAACAATGGATCGAGTTCCTTGAAGACAACAAATTGATATCAAATAGCCAATTTGGTTTTAGGAAAAGACAGTCTTGTGTAACTAATTTATTGAGTTTCTATTCTAGAATAGTTGATAGAGTACAAGAGAGAGAGGGATGGGTTGACTGTATTTATTTGGATTTAAAAAAGGCGTTTGACAAAGTGCCACATGCAAGATTACTCTGGAAGTTAGAGGAAAAGGGTGGCTTTAAAGGAAGCACATTGAGATGGATAGAAAATTATTTGAGGGGGAGAGAAATAAGGACGGTAGTTAAAGATATGAAGTCCAAGTGGAGAGCAGTAGAAAGCGGAGTGCCACAAGGGTCAGTATTGGCACCAATACTTTTCCTCATTTATATTAACGACATGCCAGAAGGAGTGAACAGCTACATAAATCTGTTTGCAGATGATACGAAACTGTGCAGAGTTATAAAGCAAAAAGAGGATTGTGAAATACTGCAAGAAGACCTAAATAAGATATGGGAATGGAGCAAAAAGTGAGAAATGGAATTCAATGTGAACAAAAGCCATGTCATGGAAATGGGAAAGAGTGAAAGACGACCCGTGGGAATCTATAAGATGGGAGATGGAGTAGAACTGGAGAAAGTAAAAAACAAAAAGGACTTAGGAGTGACGATGGAAGAAAACAATCAACCAGTAAGCCATATTGATAGAATTTTTAGAGAAACATATAATTTGCTAAGGAATATTGGAGTAGCATTTCACTACATGGACAAAGAAATGATGAAGAAATTGATAAGTACTATAATAAGACCCAGATTGGAATATGCAGGAGTAGTGTGGACCCCTCATAAAAAGAAACACTTAAGGAAATTGGAGCGACTACAAAAAATGGCTACAAGATTGGTTCCAGAATTTGAAGGGATGACATATGAGGAGAGACTAAAGGCTATGGATCTACCAACCCTGGAACAAAGAAGGGAGAAAGGAGACCTGATACAAGTTTTTAAATTGATCAACGGAATGGACCAAGTGGATAATGAGAAACTGATCCTGAGAGAAGAATATGACATCCGAAGCACAAGATTGCATAGTAAAAAGCTGAGAAAAGGAAGATGTCTGAGAGATGTTAAAAAATATAGTTTCCCGCAAAGATGTATTGAGACTGGAACAGTTTAAATGAAGAAGTAGTGTCTGCAACGAGTGTGAATACTTTTAAAGTAAGATTGGATAAGTGTAGATATGGAGATGGGGCCACACGAGCATAAAGCCCAGGCCCTATAAAACTACAACTAGGTAAATACAACTAGGTAAATACACACACACACACACACAGACTCCAGTTTTTCTGGAGAATCTTGGATATGAGACTGAGGAAGTGGTTCATAACCCAGAAAAGTACAGCAAGAAAGGACTAAAGAAACTTACGTATGAGCGGAATGTAATGTATTCCAACATAAATGGAGTGATATCGGGGATTTTAGAACTCAACGATTACTTGAGGGGCAAGAACCCAGATATTGTGGGTCTTACTGAAACAAAACTGAGAGAGGGAGAAGACCTGATGATGGTTGGAGAAGGAAATATAATGTTTGGAAAAGAAATAGAGTAGGTAAGATGGGAGGAGGAGTGATGTTGCTGGTTAAAAAGATATAAAGGTGGATCAAGTGAAAGAAGGTATGGGAAAGGCAGAAGTGCTAAAGATCAGAGCAGAAACTAATGAAGGAAAAAGAGGCACTACATAGTGGTGTACGTACCACCTAAGACAAATGCATGGTCAGTACAGGAATATGAAGAAATGATAAGTGATACAGGAACATGTCTGGAAGAAATGTTGGGTGGCTGTGAACGAACTATAATGATGGGAGATTTTAATTGTAAAGAGGTGTGTTGGGAGGACTGGTCAATGGAAGGATCAGAGACAACATGGGGAAATACACTATTGACACTGGCAATGGAAAATGTGTTAACTCAGTGGGTCAAAGAAGATACTAGGTTTGGAGGAGAGAGAGCATCGTCAAGACTGGACTTGGTCTTTAGTACAGAGCCAATGGTCATTGAGGAGATGAGGGTGGAGTGCCCTTTAGCAAAGAGTGATCATGCAGTTTTGGAGTTCAAGGTGATAGATGAAGAGAAATCTAGAAGAAATGAAGAATATAAAGTGGGAAGATGGAATTATGCCAAGACAGATTTTGGAAACCTAAAGAAATTCTTTCAAGAGACAAATTGGATGAAATTCAAGAGTGCTAAGGAGCAAATGAAAAGTGGAAGGAATTTATAAAAATATACAAAGAAGGTGAGAAAAATTTGTACCAATAAGACAACATAGAGAAGTTGGAAAGCAGGACTGGTTTAACGATAGATGTGAAAAGGCTAGAACAAGAAAAGAGGATGCATGGAAGAGGTGGAGAAGGAAAAGACGGATTAAGCAGTGGGAAAGTTACAAAAGAGCAAGAAATGAATATGTGTTGATTAGAAGAGAAGAAAGAAAGAAACAAGAAAAGGATATAATTGATAAATGTAAAGACCAACCAAGGCTTTTTACAGACATGTGAACAACAACATCAAAAATAGAAAAAGTATTGAAAGTTTAGAAGTAAATGGAGTATGCAGTGAAGATCCCAGGAAATGGCAGAGGCTATGAATGGATGCTTTCGGAAGGTATTCACAAAGGAGACTGCTTTTGACAAACCACTGGTAATGGAACAGAAAGGGATTATGAAGGAGTTTCAAGTAACTGTGGAGGAGATCAAGAATATGATGGGGAGTTTAGAAGTGAGAAAAGCTGTGGGACCTGATGGGGTATCAGGATGGATTTTAAGAGAATGCAGGAGCAACTGGCAGAAAAAGTTTGTGAAGTAATTGATGCCTCATTAAGGGAAGGTGTAGTGCCCCAAGACTGGAAAAGAGCTAACATTGTCCCAATCTATAAATCAGGTAACAAGAGAGACCCATTGAACTATAGACCAGTGTCACTTACAAGTGTGGTAGCTAAGATGTGTGAGAGGGTGGTGAAGAATAGATGGACAGACTTCTTGGAGAAAAATGACATACTTTGTGAGTGTCAATTTGGTTTTAGAAAAGGGCGTTCATGCACGACAAACCTGATATGTTACTATTCGAGGGTGATAGATGTAATACAGGAAAGAGATGGTTGGGCTGATGGAATATATCTGGATTTAAAAAAGGCCTTTGATAAGGTACCACACCGGAGACTGATCTGGAAACTTGAAATGGTAGGAGGAGTGCATGGCAGTTTACTAAAATGGATGGAAGACTTTTGGTAGGAAGAGAAATGAGAACAATAATTAAGGACAGACCATCAGAATGGGGCTTGGTGGAGAGTGGAGTTCCACAGGGATCAGTGTTGGCACCAGTAATGTTCGCGGTCTACATAAATGACATGGTGGATGGGGTGTCCAGTTATGTGAGCCTATTTGCAGGCGATGCAAAATTGTTAAGAAAAGTGAGATGTGACAAAGATTGCGAACTACTCCAGGAAGACTTGGACAGAATATGGAAATGGAGCTGTACATGGCAAATGGAGTTCAACACGACAAAATGCAAGAAATTAGAGTTTGGCAAGAGTGAAAGAAGAATCAGGAGTATGTACAAGATAGGAAATGAAGACATAAAAACCAGTCATGAAGAAAAAGACCTTGGGGTGACAATTACCAATGACCTATCGCCAGAGAGACATATAAACAAAATAATTGGAGAAGTATTGAACTTATTGAGGAACATAAGAGTGGCGTTCGTATATTTAGATGAAGAAATGATGAAGAAAATAATTACTGCAATGATAAGACCGAGGCTTGAATATGCAACAATACAGTGGGCTCGAACTTAAAGAAACACATAAGGAAACTAGAGAAAGTACAGAGGGCTGCAACAAAATGGTGCCTGACTTAAGAGATTTGACTTATGAAGACAGACTGAACAGAATGCAACTTCCGACCCTGGAAAACAGAAGAGAAAGGGAGACCTGATAGCAATATACAGAGTGATGATTGGCATGGAAAAATGGATAGGGAAGATCTGTGTATGTGGAATGAAAGAATGTCGAGAGGGCATGGGAAAAAACTAAAAATGGCCACTTATAGGAGAGATGTGAAAAAATATAGCTTCCCTCATAGAAGGGTGGAAGCATGGAATAGTTTAGACGTGGAAGTGGTCAACGCAAGGAATATTCATGATTTTAAGAAAAAGCTGGACATTAATAGATATGGAGACGGGACAACACGAGCATAGCTCTTTTCCCGTATGTTACAATTAGGTAAATACACATAGGCGGCTTTGAAAAAAAATGAAGAGAGGACAGAAGAGGAGAAGAAAGAGTTTTTCTGGAGAATCTTGGATATATATTTTGCACATACAAATATGAAAATACCTATCCTAAATTAAAGAAGTTACTTATATAAGTACTTCTTTTATTAGTTTTACCCATTTCATTACATGAAATTTTCTGGTTTTGAATTCTTATTTCCACTTTTGTCTCCATTTCCAGATCTTGTCAATATCTTTCTGTGATTCCATACAGTCACGCATGTTCCTTATTACTCTCAAAAGTCTTGCATCATCTGCAAACAAATTTATGTAGCTACTCAAACCCTCTTGTATATCGTTGACATATACTTGGAGCATAACTAGTGTCAGCACCAAACCCTGTGATACGCCACTAGTAACTGTGCTCCAGGTTGACGGGATGTCTCTTATCATTGTTCTCATTTCCCTATCTTTTAAGTAGTCAGTACTCGAATGTCTTTATAGTCAAACTTATTAATACTTGAATGCAAAAGTTTGATTTAATACTCAAAAAAATACCTGGTAGTTGAACGTTCACACATGTGGTTGTAAACAAAGACTCCCTGGCCTCTCCCTTTCCCCCCTCCACCAGTTGTCATGCTGAGGTTGTCAGAATAACATTCTCCTATGTTCTGTCTGTTGTTCTTCATTTTGAAACTTACTATAGCATCAAAAACTTATTAATGATGAAAATATCTGATAATCAAACAGCCACACACATGGTTGTAAACAAACCTCTGACTTCTCCCCTCCCACCCTGTCCTGTTCAAATACCAGTAATACCGAAACAAAATACCGGTATTCCAGTACAGGGGATCCTCGTGATTCGACCGTTCGCAGTTCGAATTATCGCCAATTCAAACTCAGTTAATTAATATCCAATCCTCAAGGTTCCACCGACTGACTCGCCAATTCGACATTCATATCTCTAGCACCACCCACCCGGTCACCCAAATTTGCCGCCAGCCCGCCAGGCGTAAGTGTAAACTGACCCTACCCTGTGCGTCGATTAATCTGCATCACTCTCGCCCCAGCCGGCGTCCAGGCAGGCCATGCTCCGCCGTTCCACCTCCTGCCTCCATGCCACTTTGACCATGCCGCACAAAGCTGCCTCCAGCCCCAGCCCTAAGAAGCACAATTTCCTGCCTTTCAAAGATAAACTTGAGCTTATAAGAAAGTGTGAGGCAGGTATAGCTCACAGTGTCATTGCAGTGCAAATGGGTGTTCCTAGATCAACAGTATCAACAATTTGGAAGAACAGGGAGAAGTACTGCGAGACCGCTGCATCATGCAAGTGTTTTTATTTCCAAAAATGTACTGTACAGCACCCTAATGTGTGTGATAAAAAAAAAGTTGGACATAAATGAAGCCTTTAATAGTACTAATTTAGTCTAAGTTAGTGTTTTTAAAGGTTATAGTGATGTTTTGGGGGGTCTAGGCTGGAGGTTGGTCCCTATCCCCCCTAATTCTTAAGTATCCTATGGGAAAAATTGCTTCACGATTTGAATAAACGCTGATTCAACTGATGAAAAACTGCCCTAATCCCATCAAATTGCGAGGATCCCCTGTATACCAGATCCTTAGTCCTGCAGTCATGAGGAAAATAACATTCTTCTCCCTTCTGTCTGTAGTTTTTCATTTAGAAACTTATAATGACACCAAAGAGGTTTATTAATAATGAAAATAAGTTATCTAGTGAGAGTGAAAGTGTTGAGTGAGACACAGCCTTTCACTAGTGGATTCACAGGAGTCACACCAAAAGAAAAGTTACCAGATATTTTAATTTATGGTGACTCGTCTTCCGATGACCTCCCTCCTTCCTCTTCTATGTTATTCATCACCAGCCTTCACTTACAGTATGTACAAATCGAAATTATGAAAGAAAATTACATTGAAAGTTTTGTAAACTTAAGGTTTTACTAAGATTAGAACAAATTACATGATTTATAGGTATCAGTAGTCAAACTTTTTTGATACTCAAACAGCTATTTGGAATGAATAAGTTTAAGTATTGAGTCTCCACAGTATTTCCCTTTATTCTTCCCATGTGTTCTATTTTCTATAGGAATCATCTATGTGGTACTCCGTCAAAAGCCTTCTCAGTATCTAGATAGACTATGTGAATCCATCCATCTCTCTCTTGTACTTCATCTATTACTCATGTGTAAAAGCTTAGTAAATTTGTTATGCATGATCTTTCTTCTCTGAAACCAAATTAGGAGTTATTGATTATTTCATTTCACTCCAGATATTAAAACCATTTTTCCTTAATAACAATTTCACAGATTTTTCCCACAACACTAGTTAGTAACACTGGTCTGTAATTTAGGGGCTCAGACCTTTTTCCTCTTTGTATATTGGGACTATATTTGCTCTTTTCCATTCTTTTGGTACCTTCCCTTCCATTCAAGAGTTGTTGATTACATTCAATATTGGTTCCAACAGTTGTTCTCTACATTTCATTAGTGTACATCCTCACACTCCATCTGTCCCCATTGCCTTTCTTACATCCATCTTTTCAAGTAATTCTCTAATTTTCTATTTTTTGCACCACAATGTTTCTTAATCCTTCCTGTGTTGCTTAGTTGTTTGGCTCTATGAACTCTCCCTTTTCATTAAATAGTGATTTAAAGCTCTCATTCATGAGTTCACTCTTTTCTTCCATTTTTTCACACATCCTATTTTCCTTAATTGATTAACTTAGTGATGGTCTCTGTGTTTGTCATTTTTCTATTTATATTCTTATAAAAAAGCTTGGGTTCCTCTTCGTATTTCTTCACTATATCCTTTTCAAGTTTCTCTCCTCCCTTCTTATCCTAATGCATTTGTATCATGCCTTTCTATACTGCTTCTTATTTGCTTCATTCCGTTGGTTCCTTAATTTTTTCCAAGTTGCATCCTTACACTTTTTAAGTTCTGCACATATAGCATTATACCACGTGTGCTTATCCCATTTTACTCTGTATATGGGAACATATCTTTTTACTCCCTCGTTATACTTGTCTAGGAATATATCATACTTCTTGTGAATTATCTTGCCTTGCATAATTTCCTTCTAATCAATACTACCAAAATTTGACTGCATGAATCTGTCTTTTTTATGTGTCCTTTATTGATTTAAAAGTTTCCTGATCCTCTAGATCAGTTTGTAGAACCACATAATCACTTTTCCGATTGGGCTGCAATATTTAATGTTTGGACAAGGCTGTTTTTTTTTGTGAATACCAAATCCAGCATTGATGGTTCTTCTTCCCTTCTATATCATGTATAGTCCTTCACCCATTGGTCCAATGTGTTTACCATTGCCATTTGTAACACATACCATACATAAAGCCTCCATGTATTAGCCTTTGGTGGCACATATGTTACCATGATACGTACTCCTTTTTACCCTCCCACTGGTCCTTATTTGCTATGCTTAAAACCTCTGCCAGTCCATCTCTGTACTGTACTTCTCCATGTATACATCCTATCAAGTCATTATCAATACTCCTCCTCCTGCTTTTTCCCTATTGTCTCACCTCCAAACATTATATCCCTGCTCTTTAAAATTCACTGGGACCTCTTCACTTAACTTTGTTTTTGTTATACATACCACATCCAGTCCTTTTTCCAGTAAATAGTCTCTCACTTGTAAGCTTCTTGATATAAATCCATCTGTATTTGTATACATGACTCTTAATGCTTTCCTTCCATTTCCTCAGCCTCATGTCTAGCACTCTCCAGTAGAATTTCTTCTCGTTTTATGTCCTTCTCCTTTTTTTTTTCCATAGCTTCATTTCTCAGTTCTCTCTCTTTTTCCCTTTCTATCTGATCTATCTCTCTCTTTATCCAAATATTGTTGTATTCTGTCTTACCAACCAGCTTTTCAGTCGTCGCTAATATTTCTTCAACCCTTACTTGTGATCTCATTTTAACTTTTAATGTTTTTTTTTGCCTCCCTCACTATATTTACCAAATCTGCATATTTCCTCTATTTCTTTCTCAAGACTCTGTTCTTCATCTTGAATTTCCTTAACCATCTCTTTCTCCCCCTTCTTCCTCACAGATTTCACTGGATTCTTTTTTTCTCTATTCCATATTTATAACCATACATTCTTTATATCCATTATATCTCTCACTAATTCTCCCTTTTTTTAATTACGTATATGACTGTGTCCTTCATTTTCTCACTTATTTGTTGCTTCACTATTTCTGAAAACTTTACTTTTCCGTCTTGTTCTTTCTTCTAGTTTTGTTTCTCTCATCCCATTTCATGTTCCCACATTAGTGTCTCGCATTTACTCAAGTCCTTGTAGTGCTACTTCATCGTTTGCATATTTGCCCTTAAGGGCGCTGTTTTCCCTTTCTGTTTCATGTAGAGTTTTCTTCACGTCATTGCTCATTCTAACAGTACTCTCTAACTTTTCATATCTCTCTCTCAGCTCTAGGTTTTTTCCACAATCCTGCTTTTAAAAAATCCCGGCAACCATCTCCCTCAAAACTCAAATTTCTCTATCCATTGTGATCATCCTTTTCATGTTGGCTTTTTCCTTTACTCCAACCTCCTAGCTGTTATAATCCTAGAGGTGTTTCTATAATCTCACTCCTGTGTCCTCTCAGTTTGGCACCCTTGTTTACATTGACAACAGCGCTGACTGCGCCGTCCATAGTGTCATCCCCTTCCATACTTTTTCTCAGCCTTACCGCAAACAAATTTAATATAACTTAGGAGACAGGATCACTAGCCTAGCCCCCTCTCCTCCGCTGTAATATATCCATCACCAGGTCTGCTGGGCTTCGTAATCAGCACTTGGCAGTGTAACCCAGGCCGGAGCTCTTGTCTTTGCGTCCACCTCAAACGACTGTGTGTGTGTGTCTGTGTGTGTGTGTATTAACCTAGTTGCAGTTCTACAGGGCCCGGGCTTTACGCTCATGTGGCCCCGTCTTCATATCTACACTTATCCAATTTTTCTTTAAAACTATGCACACTTGTTGCTGACACCACTTCTTCACTCAAACTGTTCTAAGTCTCAACACATCTTTGCAGGAAACTATATCTTTTAACATCTCTCAGACATCTTCCCTTCCTCAGTTTTTTACTATGTGATCTTGTGCTTCGAATGTCATATTCTTCTCTCAGGATCAGTTTCTCATTATCCACTTGATCCATCCCGTTGATCAATTTATAAACTTGTATCAGATCCCCTTTCTCCCTTCTCTGTTCCAGGGTTGGTAGATCCATAGCCTTTAGTCTCTCCTCATATGTCATCCCTTCAAATTCTGGAACCATTCTTGTTGCCATTTTTTGTAGTCTCCAACTTCCTTATGTGTTTCTTTTTATGGGCGTCCACACAACTCCTGCATATTCCAATCTGGGTATTATTATAGTACACTTAACTCTCGGCTATCGTGCCCAATTGGGGCCGAAATAGCCGCGCCATAGCCGAAAACGCAATAGCCGAATTGATCTTGGCGAGAAGGCGATTTTGGCCAATGAGCGCTCATATATCCCATGACGTCATGGCTGGGCACGCGATAGCAGGCATCTGAGGTCGCGATAATGAAATTTTAGCAGCTTTTCATACGCGATAGCTGAAGTCACGATAGCCGAGGGTTGACTGTACTTATCAATTTCTTCATCATTTCTTTGTCCACGTAGTGAAATGCTAATCCAATATTCCTTAGCAAATTATATGTCTCTCTGAAAATTCTATCAATAGGGTGTGTGTGTGTGTGTGTGTGTGATTTATGTTATATGTTCAGACTTTACCTTCTGTATCATATGTACAAATTTTAGATAGATATGATTTACAACATAGTTTCTCGCTCATCTGCCTTTGTGTTTTTGGGGACTAGGTGAGAATCTATTTGCTGTGGAGTTGATGACTTTAAGCTGTTTTTATTTACAGAGACACATACCATCCCTTTACTCATATTTTCTGTCTTGGTTCCACCTTCACTCATCACTGATCCGTTTTCTTTCATTGGACTTACTTTAGCAATCTGGAATTGTTCAGTTGACTCTGAGAAAGTTAAGTGTTTCTCTTTGATCTTTCCCATGACTTGGCCATTATGTGAAACCAATGGATTTGACTTATTTGGTGGAAGGATAAGGTTAGTATAGTTATTATCTTGTAGATTTATGAGGATTTCCACCTGAGTACTTTCCTTACCATTTTTGGTCACCTGTTGGTCCATATTGACTGACTTAGGAGATGAGGGAAGCAAGAGTGAGTGATGGTTTTCATCTAGTTGGGATTTTCCTTGAGGCTCCTCAAGAGTTGAGCAGGTCTGCATTTCAATTGTTTCATCACAGAGATCTGATGAAACTCTGCTAGGAGTCACATCCTGCAAGAGACAATTTATCTGGTTACTGAGGTGGTTATGTGGAGGTAGTACACTACATATATCAAATATAGTATATACTAATTGATATTGTAAGTTGCTTTTGCATTTCTGATACTTATAAGTTAAAATAGTTTGATATAAGTTTTCATGTGTGTGCATTTACCTACCTAGTTGTATTTACCTAGTTGTAGTTTTACAGGGCCTGGGCTTTACGCCCGTGTGGCCCCATCTCCATATCTACACTTATCCAATTTTTCTTTAAAACTATGGACACTCGTTGCTGACACCACTTCTTCACTCAAACTGTTCCAAGTCTCAACACATCTTTGCAGGATACTATATTTTTTAACATCTCTCAGACATCTTCCCTTCCTCAGCTTTCTACCATGCGATCTTGTGCTTCGAATGTCATATTCTTCTCTCAGGATCAGTTTCTCATTATCCACTTGATCCATTCCGTTGATCAATTTATAAACTTGTATCAGATCCTCTCTCTCCCTTCTCTGTTCCAGGGTTGGTAGATCCATAGCCTTTAGTCTCTCCTCATATGTCATGCCTTCAAATTCTGGAACCATTCTTGTAGCCATTTTTTGTAGTCTCTCCAACTTCCATATGTGTTTCTTTTTATGGGGGGTCCACACAACTCCTGCATATTCCAATCTGGGTCTTATTATACTACATATCAATTTCTTCATCATTTCTTTGTCCATGTAGTGAAATGCTACTCCAATATTCCTTAGCAAATTATATCTCTCTGAAAATTTATCAATATGGCTTACCGGTTGATTATTTTCTTCCATCGTCACTCCCAAATCCTTTTCCCTTTATTACTTTCTCCAGTTCTACCCCATCTCCCATCTTAAAGATTCCATTTCCAGATCTTATTTAGGTCTTCCTGCAGTATTTCACAATCCTCTTTTTGCTTTATAACTCTGCACAGTTTTGCATCGTCCGCAAACAGATTTATTTAGCTGTTCAGTCCTTCTGGCATGTCATTTATATATATGAGGAAAAGTATTGGCACCAGTACTGACCCCTGCGGCAATCCGCTTTCTACTGCTCTCCACTCGGACTTTATATCTTTGATTGCCGTCCTTATTTCTCTCCCCCTCAAGTAATTTTCCATCCATTTCAATGTGCTTCCTTTTAAGCCACCCTTCTCCTCTAACTTCCACAGTAACCTTGCATGTGGCACTTTATCAAATGCCTTTTTCAAATCCAAATAAATACAATCAACCCATCCCTCTCTCTCTTGTACTCTGTCAACTATTCTAGAGTAGAAACTCAGTAAATTTGTTACACACGACCAACCTTTTCTAAAACCAAATTGGTTATTTGATAATAATTTGTTGTCTTCAAGGAACTCGGTCCATTGTTTCTTTATTATTCTTTCACACATCTTGCATATTACACTAGTTAGTGATACCGGTCTGTAATTTAAAGCTTCTTCCTTCTTTCCGCTCTTATATATGGGAACTACCTCAGCTCTTTTCCATTCTAATGGTACTGTTCCATTTTCTATTGAGCATTTTATGATGTATATAGAACTTGCTAGTTCTTCCCTACATTCTTTTAGTATTCTGCCTGAGACTTCATCCGGTCCCATTGCCTTTTGTTCATCCAGTTCCTTCATTAACTCTTTTATTTCAAGCTTGGTTACTTTAATCTCTTTCATATAGATGGTCTCTCTATTACCCTGTGGCCTTTCAAATTTGGACTCCTTAGTAAAGACCTCTTGAAATTTACAATTTAACAGTTCTGCCATACTTTTTGGATCTTCCACCATCCCATTCTCTTCTTTTAACCTTTCAATTGTTTCTTTTTGTCTTATTTTTCCATTGATGAATCTGTAAAACAATTTCGGTTGCTCCTTGCATTTCTCGACAATGTCCCTTTCATAGTTCCTCTTCTCTTCCTTCCTCACTTTAACATATTCCTTTCTCGCTGTCTTGAAGTTTTCCTTATTTACTGGATTTCTATTTCTCCTCCACCTTTTCCATGTTCCATCTCTTTTCTCCTTTGCCCTAGCACACCTTGCATTAAACCAATCTTTTTGTCCTTCTTCTTTAGGTCTATATTTCGGGACATATTCCCTGACTCCTGTTCTGTATATTTCCAAAAATAAGTTATATTTCTTCTGCACCCTCTCAGAGTTTTCCATCTCCTCCCAGTTAATGTATTTGAAATAGTTCTTGAGATTCTCAATATCAGCCTTTCTGTAATTTAGTCAGTTTTCTTTGTATGATTCGTCTCTATCTTCTTTTTCTTCTTCTATATCCATTTCTAATATTACATGGTCACTTTTTCCCATTGGGCACTTATATCTTATATCATCGTTCATTTGTATACCCCATTACGGAGCGAGCTCAGAACTCATAGACCGATCTTCGGGTAGGACTGAGACCACAACACACTCCACACACCGGGAAAGCGAGGCCACAACCCTCGAGTTACATCCCGTACCTATTTACTGCTAGGTGAACAAGGGTTACACATTAAGAGGCTTGCCCATTTGCCTCGCCGTGTGTGTGTGTGTGTGTGTGTGTGTGTGTGTGTATTTTCTTAGTTGTATTTACATAGTTGTAGTTCTACAGGGCCTGGGCTTTACGCTCGTGTGGCCCCGTCTCTATATTCACGCCTATCCAATTTTTCTTTAAAACTATGCACATTCGTTGCTGACACCACGTCTTCACTCAAACTGTTCCAAGTCTCAATACATCTTTGTGGGAAACTATATTTTTTAACAACTCTCAGACATCTTCTCTTCCTCAGTTTTTTACTATGCGATCTTGTGCTTCGAATATCATATTCTTCTCTCAGGATCAGTTTCTCATTATCCACTTGATCCATTCCGTTGATCAATTTATAAACTTGTATCAGATCCCCTCTCTCCCTTCTCTGTTCCTGGGTTGGTAGATTCATAGCCTTTAGTCTCTCCTCATATGTCATCCCTTCAAATTTTGGAACCATTCTTGTAGCCATTTTTTGTAGTCTCTCCAATTTCCTTATGTGTTTCTATTTATGGGAGGTCCACACAACTCCTGCATATTCTAATCTGGGTCTTATTATAGTACTTATCAATTTCTTCATCATTTCTTTGTCCATGTAGTGAAATGGTAATCCAATATTCCTTAGCAAATTATTTGTCTCTCTGAAAATTCTGTCAATATGGCTTACCGATTGATTGTTTTCTTCCATTGTCACTCCCAAGTCATTTCTACTCCATCTCCCATCTTATAGATTCCCACAGGTCGTCTTTCACTCTTTCCCATTTCCATGACATGGCTTTTGTTCACTCTCTCTGGCATGTCGTTTATATATATGAGAAAAAGTATTGGTGCCAATACTGACCCCTGCGGCACTCCGCTTTCTACTGCTCTCCACTTGGACTTCATATCTTTAACTACCGTCCTTATTTCTCTCCCCCTCAAATAATTTTTCATCCATCTCAATGTGCTTCCTTTTAAGCCACCCTTCTCCTCTAACTTCCACAGTAATCTTGCATGTGGCACTTTATCAAATGCCTTTTTTAAATCCAAATAAATAGTCAACCCATCCTTCTCTCTCTTGTACTCTATCAACTATTTTAAAGTAGAAACTCAGTAAATTTGTTACACACGACCGACCTTTTCTATAACCAAATTGGCTATTTGATAATAATTTGTTGTCTTCAAGGAACTCGATCCATTGTTTCTTTATTACTCTTTCACACATCTTGCACATTACACTAATTAGTAATACCAGTCTGTAATTTAAAGGTTCTTCCTTCCTTCCGCTCTTATATATGAGAACCACCTCAGCTCTTTTCCATTCTACTGGTAGTGTTCCATTTTCTATTGAGCATTTTATGATGTTGTATATAGGACTTGCTAGTTCTTCCCTACATTCTTTTAATATTCTGCCTGAGACTTCATTTGGTCCCATTGCCTTCTCTTCATGTAATTCCTTCATCAACTCTTTTTATTTCAAGCTTGGTTACTTTAATCTCTTTCATATAGATGGTGTCTGTATTACCCTGTTGTCTTTCATATTTGGATTCCTTAGTAAAGACCTCCGGAAATTTACTATTCAACAGTTCTGCCATACTTTTTGGGTCTTCCACCATCCCGTTCTCTCCTTTTAACCTTTCTATTGTTTCTTTTTGGCTTATTTTTCCATATATGAATCTGTAGAACAATTTTGGTTGCTCCTTATATTTTTCGACAATGTTCTTTTCATAGTTCCTTTCCTCTTCCTTCCTCACCTTAGCATATTCATTTCTCGCTGCCGTGAAGTTTTCCTTATTTTCTGGATTTCTATTTCTCCTCCACCTTTATCATGCTCCATCTCTTTTCTCCTTTGCCCTAGCACACCTTGCATTAAACCGATCTTTCTTTCCTTCTTCTTTAGGTCTATATTTCGGGACATATTCCCTGACTCCTGTTTTGTATATTTCCAAAATTAAGTTATATTTCTCATGCACCCTCTCTGAGTTTTCCATCTCCTCCCAGTTAATGTTTTTTAAATAGTTCTTGAGGTTCTCAATATCAGCCTTTCTGTAATTTAATCGGTCTCTTTTGTATGATTCATCTCTATCTTCCTTTTTCTCTTCTATATCCATTTCTAATATTACATGGTCACTCTTTCCCAATGGGCAGTTGTATCTTATATCATCGTTCATTTGTACACCCCTTGTAAAAACCAGGTCCAATCTCACCAGCTTGTCATTTCCTCTGAATCTTGTGTTTTCCTTTACTCTTTGGTCCATCATATTATCTATCATTAGATTCAGGAATCTTTCTCCACAGGCTTCTTCCCCCATACCACTTTCATAATTTTCCCAGTCCACCTCCTTACTGTTGAAATCTCCTACTAATAACACTTTTCTTTTTTGTTTAATGACTGTTGTTAGACTCCTTATTGTGTCATCTATCATATCTTTATATTCTTGATTGGTCCATGAATTTGTTTTTTGGTGGCATATATGCTCCAATGATTGTTAACTCTTTTTTATTAATATGTATCTTAATATACAGTACTTCTGCTTTTCCTTCCCCCACTTGGTTTACCACCATCTCTTTCTTTAACATCATCATGACTCCTCCTCCTCCTTTACCCCCTCTGTCTCTCCTCCATATATTATATCTATTATCCATGTCTATTTTATTGCCTCATTTAATTTTGTTTCAGCCAGGCATACAATATCCGGTTATTCTTTCTTTATGTAATCTCTTGATTTCAATTTACTTGATAAAACCCCATCTATGTTCGTATACGTAATTTTTAATCTCTTGTTCTTATCACCTTTAGTTAAACTTGCTCCATTGTTTTCTCTTCCTTCTCTTTTATATACAATTTCCTTATCCTGTCTCCTAGAAATCTCCCAAAAAATGCCTTTTTTTCCTCCTCTGACCTTTCATTATTTTTTCCCTTGCTTCTGCCACCAGTTCGTTTGTCTCTTTCTTTCTTCCTTATTTCTATTTTTCTTTATATATATATATATATATATATATATATATATATATATATATATATATATATATATATATATATATATATATATATCCTTGTAACCTTCTGTTTCTCTGAGTTTTGTTGTTCTATATAGTATTTCTTCTGTTGCTGTTCGTGATTTTAGTAGTATCTTAGTTGGTCTCACTGTTCCTTCTTGATATGGTCCCATTCTGTGGATTTCTTCTACCTCCTCCTCTAAGTTTTGTCTATCCTCATCATTTAGATTTTTTAGTAGGTCTTTGACTGATTTCATTTTCTCTTTTTCCCTTCTTGGTCTATATTTTACATTTTTTTCTTTCAGACCAAATATGATTACACTCTTTTTCTTTTCTCCAATTTCCCTTACTGGATTTTCTTTTTCCTTAAGGACTCCTATAATTTTTTTTGCAATATTCTCATCTCTTTCTTTTAGCTGTTCCTGAATCACCTCCAGAAAATTATCCTTGTCTTTCTTATCTTGGACTCTCCATGCTTGTACTTCTTTCTTAATCACATCTTGTACTCTTTCCTCTTCTTTGTACAAAGATCTTTCAGATCCTCTTTTTCTTTCTCGGCTTTACCGAGTCCTTCTTCCATCTATTTCTTGTACTTAGCTAGTTCCTTTTTCAGTTCCTCGTTTTCTGCTCTTAGCCTAGCTTCGTTTTCTTCCACTTTTTTTATCCTTTTTTTCAAGTTCTGAAACTCTTTTTCCTGTTCTTCGTTCTCTTTAATTCCCATACTCTCCTTTATCCATTTATCCAATTTTCTTTCAATCGTTAACACTCTCTCATGTAGGGCAGTGTTTGCCGTATCAAAACCTCCGAATGCCCTCTCTTCCTCATCAACATATTCATCCTTCCTCTTCTTGCATTCTTTCCTTGGTCTCATACCTGCATTTAGATGTAATCTCTTTCATACTCATGCTTTTCTAACAATGTATTCCTGAAAACAAGTGCCACACACTCGCCCAGGCCTCTGTAAAAAGTGTGTGTGTGTGTGTTTGTGTTTTACACTACAGTAACTATAAAACTATTTTACTTTGTATTATCCAAGATATTTTTTTAATAACTTCTATGAATCACATACCAATTACAATAACTTGTGATGTAGACTTACTAGCTTTGAATATGGTTTATGGTTTATGGAATTATCTATTATATTAGAGAGAAGAAAAAAAAAGTGGTACTCTTGTTAAGCATTTGGTTAGGAATGGCTGTAAAAGCAAGGAAATCATTATGTGGTGACTTATTTGCTGGTGGCAACAATATTATTTGTTAGTAAGATAGAAAAGATTAGCATTTGAGAAATATTTTGTGGTGTGAATGGGATAGATGGTGAAAGCTATGGAACTAAATGTATATACTGTAATATACTTATATTTGCTGATGATGAAGTAATTGTTCATAGAATTATTTAAATAGTCAAATGCAGTATATTCTTTAATAACTCAGAATAAGGGAAAAGTTAAATCATATGGAGAATATGTTGAAACTTGAGACTTCAAGAAAGTGTGAGAGGAAGGTACCCTTTAAAATGGAAGGACAGATTTTGAATACTGGGAAGAGAAGGGTGATAAGTAATTGAAAAGGTGAATAGTATAAGAGTAGTGTATAGAGAAGAGCAAATAATTTTTTTTTGTGACTCCCATGAGGAGCTTTTGAAGAACTGGTGTCAGAGTAAATAGAATTTAGATTTGGTTTATCAAAAATTGTTAGATGTAATGATAACCTACACATTGATCAGGGTAGAAATCGTGGAAGAAAGCAGCATTGTGCATACCCTGGAGTGATGCTTGGAGTTGTAGGTTGGGGTAAGAGTGGCTGTTGGAGAGGGTGAAGCAGAGGCATTGTTGGGACAAGGGAAGTTAGGTGCATCACTGCCGATAGAGCGTGCCATCTGTGGTGATGGAGTCTGCCTGTCCTTCCGCTCGGCTTGTGAGTGAATGGAATGGAGGGATGTCCTGCCGCGGCTGTGGAAAAGAGAAACAGGAAATGTTAGTTCAGCAAAATATATACAGATAAGGGTAAAAGACTATTTTCTGCCTTACAGATATTCCAGATGCATTTAATTATGCTTTTAAGATTGGATAAGGGTGTCTCACTCTGTAATGAATTAAAGTGAAAGAGTTTAGACTATTAATGTAGGCTGAAATAATTTAATAATTGTGTATATAGTCACAATTGTATGCAGCCATATGGATACATTCATCCTGGGATGATAATGAAAAAACATACACATGGCCACTGCTCAAGAATGTTAAGTCAGTAACTGCAGTCATTGTTGTGATGCCAAGGGGCATGAATGATAAGTTGGTTGGCTCATAAAATGATTAGAATGGAGTGGATCAGATTTGCATTAATCTATCATTATAAACATGATATCAATAGCTTAATAGTAGGTGTTAGTGTATGGTAAACATGCTATATTATCCAGTCACAGAGAAGAAAAACGTGTCCAAAGAAACAGACAGCAGATAAGGTATCATGCCTGGCATAGGTTTTGGTGTGGGAGATCATAGTAGACTGGGAGTTAACAACAAGAGGGTCGCCTTTGTACCAGCGGTTGTACAGTTTTCGCAGCTCCTGACGCACCTCACCATTCATGAGGCAGTATAACACAGCCACAAAGAAGCCCTGTAATCACACATTTTATGAGAGCTTTTCCATTGAAGTGTAATAAAAGTCAGTATTACATTTTTTAAGAACACAAAAATATAGGTTGCAAGAAACAAAAAAATGTAGTTGCTTACAAGAAGAATAGATGAATGAAATATTCTAAAGAGTTAAAGATCCCTCAAATAACTGGAATATTGTACTGTACACTACATATATGTTAGTTAGCTGATAAAATGTTGTAGCTGTAATTGTAATAGCTAGTGCAATTCATTACTATGATTGAGGTTAGTGAATTGGTGAGGAATTGTTATTCTCTTTCTTTACATGATGAGACCAACAATGTAAGAAAATGTCTAAGACTTTAGTACTTGATTAAATGTTGCTATGCACATATGTACACAAAATTCTTTGCTACTGCACCTTCCGCTATTGCATTTTACTGCTATTGTGCATACTTAAAAAGCTGCATATATTTCTATTTTGCTCACGAAATTACCGCTATCGCATGCCTATCATTCAAAAACTTTCAGGTTATGATGTCACGTGAAACATATTTTATTCATGTTATTATCATGATTGTTATTGATTGCTCTTATTATATTGTTATTAATTATGATTCTTGATTAGGTAAGTTTTTTTTCATAATTAATTATTTCTATTTTTATATTGTTTCATGGTATAAAACTGAGCAAAATGTGACAAAAAATGACAGCTTGGAGGTCCTAGTGTCAATTTGATTTATTACCATAGGTTCTTCACTTTGGCTATCGTGATTTCAGCTATCGCATAGTGATAGATGCACCAATTAGGCACAAAAACATAGGATTTAGAGTATAATTGATCTGACTTAGCCTTTTTATTTGTGGACCTACCTGAAAGGAAGCAAAAACTTGATCAAGGAAAAGCCAGACTAGCTCTACATAGGTGTTGGTGGAGGTGGAGAGTCCCCACAGCACAAAATAGTGGACACCAAATAGAGGCACCAGTACCAGCGTAGACTTGCCAAGCTTCCTGCAGCAAGAAAATCAAGAGTCAGGAAGAAGTCTGTGCCTGCTTCATGAGCTTGATATACTAGAATAGTTGATTGCATGTGTAATATTTCCTTCCTTCATGGTCACTTAGAGATACTAGTCTGAAGACAAGATAAATCTTTAACCATGTGACAGATCTGAGTTAGTCGTCAAACCTTAACTACAAGAACAGGACAGCACCTTAATCTTGGAACACTAATAATTGTCTGGTACTATGATAATCTCAGAGCTTGTGTGATTCTAATCACAGTGACTACACAAGTTTGTTGCTTCATTTTATATAAATTTCTTGTATATCAGTTTAACTATGAATGAATTAAACTTCAGTTTTCTTTAAAACTGAGCTTTTTTAAAGAGAATGTGGGAAGATTTCCATCCTGATACTTAGAGACACATTGTATCATCATTACTTTTGAGAGACCTTACTGTTTACCACCTATGGGCATAGGTGCTTATCCTGATATCTTTAAATGCAGAGAGTCTTACATCATAATTTAATGGTACTGTACATAGAAGGAGACCTTTACATGAAAAAATGGTGAATACAGCTTTTTTATCAGAAGATTAATTTCATACCAATTTCTGAATGAAACAATATTAAACAAAATATCTTAACAAGAGCTTCAGATACTGAGGAATAGGCTTCTAAAACTTGTAAATGTTGGACTAAGGCAACAACCAACATCATAAATAGATTGACTAGAAAGAAACCTGTATTCATGCTTCTGAAGACTCATTGGCACTCACCTGTACTTCATGGACTCAGCAGAGATAGAAGACCTAAGTTTGAGGATGAGAACCCGAACTACATTCAGAAAAAAAGAGAAGTTGATGAGATTTGAGATGGCGACAGGTGCTCGAATGCTAACCCAGAAGATCCACTGCACATTGTTGACAGTCCAGCAGTGGGTGTCATCAAGTGTGGCCCGCAGCGTGGCCCACATTGCCACACATCCAAGTGGCAGGCCTGCACCGTGACAAGGGAAGATCTCTTAAGAATACATAATCATTAAGATTATGATGGTATTACACTATACTTAGTCTCAGAGGAAATTGCTTGAAATACATTCAAGCAGTGATTCAAAGTGCTGGAAAGTGAATTTAGTATGTAAGAAGCTGACCTAAAAGCTTTCTTTATTTGATAAAATAATCGAAGAAAGAAACAAATTTTAGCATACATTATGTCAGTAGATACTAATGAAATCAAGAATATCCTATATGAATAATAGAATAAAGATATTAAAAGAAAGTTGGAATCTATGCTAGTTGAATCCCAAAATAAGATATATCTATTTATTGCATCAGCATCATCATAAACTGAAGGCTTGAAGAACCCACCCCAACCCAGAAGGATGTAAAGGGTGATTGCTGAAGAATCTGTGAATAAAGCCATGAAGATGAGGCTATGCAGGTAGAGCCCTTCCATCAGCAGCCATGAGTAGTTGGCCAGGATGAAGTACTGCCACACACAGATCATCAGCTTGCATGCCCATGTCTGGTAGGAAAATAGAAAGACTGGGTTCAGTGACTTGCAACCATTGTATTTGTGTTACAGGCAGGGAAGGGATAATGTGTTTTCCATGTCTTGAAAAGCAAAATGCTTACATCATCCAGTTGTATATTCAGCTGCTGAATATCATCATCATAATACCATATATAAACTTAAGGAAATCATCATGGAGTTATGGGTTTATGTTTTATATTTTTGATAACTAGCTAAGAATACAAGAGGGTAAGAGCATGTGATTCATAAAAAGTAACAATACAGGCCATCACTGTTCACAAATCTGGAAATATTATTAGAGTGGCCATGTTGTTATGGCACTTAAGCATCTGAGCTGTATTTTCTTTGACATTATTAATTTTAAAGTTTACCTTGCCATTGATAATAAAAGTCTTAGGGATTATGGAATTAGTATTGGCATACTAATTTTTGAATGATAACTTTATTTCGTGGCAAAATGTAATACTTTCCAAATTGTAATCTACGTACTACACAATAAAATTATTAACTGTAAAATTATAAACTTGGCGAATCTAAAATTATGGAATTATAACTAAAACTTTTAGTAGTTTCAGGAGTGTCACCTTTGAATTACAAATGTTAGTCTTTTGGCATTCTAAGAAATTTCATATAGGTGATTAAATACAGATATAAAATGTCCCATTTTCTAGATTTCCAGTTTTGTGGACAAGGATTTTGGGGGTGAGATCAAAGAAATGCTGCTGCATAAATAAAGCTACAGCAAAGGTACAGGCAACCTAGTGTTATGTAAGGGGTGTTTTAGTTATCCCCCCTCCCTAATGATAAAACCTGTTTTTATGCCAGTTTCCTTAACTCTATGTATTGTGTAAATTTATTACCAATAAATAAATTTCTGGCTGGGTGCTGTAGGTATAATTGATGTTGAGAAGAGTGAGGCAGTGCAGGTTGGCACTATTACGTGTTGGGGAGGAGTTATGGGTGTTTAGTCCTGCCAATTTTCTACCGAATTGTCGTTATAATAAACAGACTTGGAGAAGGCTAATTTCTCTGATCTTCACTGCCTCGGGGATAGCTTCTAGGGATTAGATATCGATCAGGATTTAGTTTGACGAAAGAGCTATATAGGGAGGATAACTAAGGAAGCCTTGCCTTGTCACCAGAGTTAGAAAGACATAAGTGCCTAAGGAAAGTGTTATACCACTGGAATTTTGTACTCCAATCTGTGCTGTCTACTAGCTTGTGGCATTGCTACAGATGAGGCTGCACATTGCCTGCCCCACCTGCCACGAAGATACAGTAAGGCGAGGGGGCATGGCACGCCATCCAGGAGCTATAACAAGAGTGTTTCCTTGCTGGCAGCCTACAGGAGAACTGGGGATAAAATCCTGTATTGAGCCTCTGTGTGGCTCAAGCAGGTGCAGTGTTGCATATGTTCTCCCCGGCCTCCCCTGCCTTGCCACATGTGTGGGGGACAGCAGTGATGGGGGGGTGGTTAACGTAACAATGGTGTCAGGAGTTTGGGATATGCCTGTAGGCTATCTTGCCAGGAAGAGGCGAGATGGCGAACGTAGTGAACATTTTGAACATTTTGAACATTTATTTATAGCCAGGGAGTACATGTTATTTGGGCCACTTTTCAAAATAGGGTGACTTTTGCTTGTTTTAGTACAGATGGGAAAGTCCCTGTTGTAATAGATTGATTGAAGAGGATGGTTAATGGTATGGAGAATAGCTCAGGGTTATGTTTTAGTACTGAAACTGAAATCTCATTTACACTAGAGTTTTTGTTTTTTAGTGATGTCAGAGCATTTTTTGTATCGTAGATAGATACTGGTGGCAGCAACATAGAATGACGGAAATGTTTTTTTTGGGTAATGAAGTGGGCTTCTGTCAGACTTAGGTAGTTTATCATTTAGCTCGGAGGCAATATTGCAAAAGTAATTATTGAAGGCCTCAGCTATGTCAAGAGGTGTATCTAAAGTTGCATTATTGTAGTGCAGGGTTGTTACGTTCTGTTTCAAGTTTGTATTGTTTCTTATTTGATTAATCGTTTGCCAAATGTTTTTAGTATTATTTCTGAAGTTACAAAAAATCTGGTGATAATAGTTAGACTTTGTCACTTTAATTAGTTTTGTCACATGATTACGGTAATCTTTATAAAATGTATGAGTTACTAAACCCACCTTATAGCTCTTAAATAAAATACACTTGTGTCTTATAGAGTTTAGTAGGCCAGTCATGATCCAAGGGTTTTGTAGTCATTTACTCGAGATATATTTTGTTTTTAGAGGGAAACATGCATTATACAAAGTGTTTATCTTATTATGGAAAGTGTTGAAGTTTTCATTTGTATCAGAAGAAGACAACAAATTGCCCCACATTACTTTAGATAATTAATTTGTGAAGAGATTATGGTTTGAGTTGTTGAAGACCCTAAAGTTGATTTTATGTTTAAAGTCTAGAGCGAAATTTAGAGTTATGTTAATAAATATAGGTAAATGATCAGATAGATTGAAATGGATGATGCCAGAGGAAGATGGTGGAGTAAAATTTGTCTAGATTTGATCCAGTAAGGATGGTTGACCAAAATCAGGGTTATCTGGGAATCTTCTTGGGTGGGAAATATGGGGAAAGTTATTTAAGGCTTGCATTGTATTAAGGAAAATATTTGTAGGGAGGTGAGTTGAATGTTCTAACAGATTAATATTAAAATCTCCAAGTAGAATAGTTTTATTACATCTAGATATATCATTAGAGAATATTTGATTAGAAATTATATTGAATTCATTGACTGCAATATGTTTGCTGTAAGGTCTATAGATAACTGAAATAACATATGAGGAACTTAATATTTTTAGTTTAGTTGTGCAGATTTCTATGTCATCATTTATGAAACAGTAATCGTTTATTAGTTCAAAGGAAAAAATATCTTTAATGAAAATTGTTATGCCACCATGTTCTCTATTTGTTTTTACGAGATTGTGTGAGACATAACCATCAAGGGCATATAAATGTTTGGATGATGCTCGTAGCCAGGTTTCGGTGAGGGCAATAAAATCTGGAGGCTTGGGGAGACTATTTAGGAAAGTTTTGAAAGCATCAAAGTTTTTTTGGATTGATCTGACATTCATGTGTATGATGTTAATGTATTTATCTCCAAGCCGGGCTGCTTCTCCTATCTCAAAAGAGGATGCGGTGTCACCAACTATCAATGGGACTGCCTCCTCCATCCCAGACAAGCTTGACCTGTTCATTCAGTGGATGTTACAGTAAATGAAGAAGCAGTCACAGCAGATGAAGGAACAGACACAGGAGATGAGACAGGAGGTAAGGAAACAGTCTCAGCAGTTGGAACAGCTGTCATGGGAAGTCACAGCTGCCGCAGCTGAAAGAGCTGATGAAACAGCAGTTGTACCAGGTGGCATGTGACATGCAGGACGAGATCCAAGCAGTGCAGGATGAGAGTAAGCAGTATATTGACGTGAAATGTAATAGTGTTAAGGAAGAGATGAAAGAGTACTGCGCCCATGCTCTGCAGGAACTGCAGGGGATCATTGAGGAACAGTGTGCCTGTGTTGAAGAGAAACAACGGGAGGCTCCAATCAGTGCAATCCAATTCAAGGAGGAAGCAGTTAAAGATCAAGAGGATGCAGGGGCACCAGTGAGGGCTGTGTGCTCAGTCCCAGTGCTTGGAGCTGGTGTTACCTTTCTGCGCCCTCCTTCGCCTCTCAGCAGTGAGGACTGTAGGTGCAGTCGGTCACCACCTCCTTCCCCAAGGGCCAGTCATAAGTGGAGAAAGCCAGTGAAATTCGACACAAAGGTGCTTTGGGAGGCTTACCAAGCTCAATTCGAGTTGTTGGCAGACATTCACGGGTGAAGCGATGGGGAGCGAGCACTGCACTTAGTCACCTGTCTACGAGGCCAGGCGGTGGAGATCCAGAGTCACTTGATGCCTGCTCAGAGGGCATCTTACAGGTATGTGGTAGAGGCCATGCAGTGTCGTTTTGGGCATCTCCAGCAAGCGGAGTTGCACAGGTCATACCTGAAGGTGTGGGTGAGGGGCCGAGGTGAGCCTCTGATGCAGCTGGCACAGGAAGTGAAATCCTTGGTTTGCTGAGCATAACCGACAGTGCAGGAGGACATGGTGAGCCTCCTTGTAAGGGACTGCTTTGTAGACACTCTTTAGGACTCGCCTTTGCAGATCTACATGAAGCAGGCTAACCCAAAGGACATTCAAGAGGCGCTTACTCGAGCTTCTGAGATGAAGTTCTTCCTAAGGACCACTACCAATGCCCCAAAGTTGGTTCCGCCCTGTTATGAAGGAGAAACTGACGCCCTGCCCCGCCATGTGAAAGCTAGAAGGGCGACGACGGGCAAGACGAGCTGCCGGCACAAGGAGAGCCTAGGAGTGTTCAGAGGAGCCTGCTGGGATGTGGCAAGTTGGGCCATAAGAGGGAGCAATGTGGCCAGCCACAAAGATCATGCTCGCTGGAGGACACCGGCCATATGCTCTTCAAGCCGTGCTGCTCGAGTTGTGGCCACACAGAACACTGCTGGAGGGACTGCCAGGATCCCAAAGGAGTGTTGGAGATAGGAAATGCAGCTGGACTGAGCAGTGGAGCGAAGTATCAGTTGGAGGTCATGCTGCCTCACCAGGAATAAGTTGCCGGCTAACATCAGCACCTACAAGCGTGCGTGTCAGGCAAGGTGAGTGGGTGCTCCGTTCAGCTAGTGGTGGATACAGGTTCCAAGAAGACAGTTGTGAGAGAGGACTTAGTGGATGTGAGCAGCGTGCCAAAAGCTGCGCAATAGCTGTGTAGCATCATAGGTCAGTGTGTCACTATTTGGGGCCCCGTTATGGTGAACATTGGCATGGGAAGAATGCTAGAAAGGTTGCCAGTCTTTGTCATTACTTTGGAAGACCCTTGCCTGCTGGGGATTGACTTCTTCATGCCAGTGGGAGCAAGTTTGGACTTCTGAGAGAGGAAGTTAAAGGTACGTGACCAGGAAGTACCTTTGATCCTCTGAGGTGATGCTCTATGTGAGAGGAGTGGACAGCAGGGCAATGTGTCTCAACAGGCAGGTGAAGAGACAGCTGAGATGGATCTGCCACAACCAGGGACCAAGACATGGCCAGGGTGATGATGACAGCGACGCTGAGAGCCACCAGAGCAGTGGGAGTGACATCGAATAAGCAGCAGTGAAGCATGCCGGTAACATCGCCATGCCCAGGAGGAATAGGAGGAAGCCGTGGTGGCACAAAAATTATGTCATGTAATATTTTTTTATGCCCGTGTCTCTATTTTCTTTTGTGCTGATGTTTTGTTTTGTTGTTGTGTGATAGCCGGGTCCACTATCTTTGCGTTGGGGGCAGGGTTACATAAGGGGTGTTTTAGTTATCCCCCCCTTCCCTGGTAATAGAACCTGTAAATAAGAGAATGGGGGTGTGAAGGGGGGACATTTCTTTCCCTAGCAACCAGAATTATTTATTCATTTTTATGCCAGCTTCCTTGACTCTTGGTATTGTGTAGATTTATTACCAATAATGAATTTTTGGCTGGGTGCTGTAAGTATAGTTGATGTTCAGAAGAGTGAGGAGGTGCAGGTTGGAACTATTACTTGTTGAGGAGGAGTTGTGGGTATTTAGTTCCGCCATTCTTTTACCGAATTGGATATAGCGTGGATCTCTATTCCTCACTGCTTTTCGGATAGCCTTAAGGGACTAGATAATGCTGCCTATTCTCAAGCCTCCTGTTTTCTCCTTCCCCCCACCTTTTCTCTCTCTCTCCTCTCTCTCTCTCTCTCTTTTAATAAACTATATATAATTTATATTTCATTTATTTATTATTCATTTTTTACTTATTTTTCTACACCACCTATATGAGGTAAAAATCTGAGTTGTAGTTTCCATCTTGTTTCGTAGCCAGAGAAAGGGAGGCGCGTGAGCCGTGACACTTGACCTGACTTGAACCAGGTGAGGGACTCAAGGAGACACACTGACCACCACCACCACATCGTGACAACATTGGAAAAAATCTCTGCCACAGGTCACAGAATTTTTATAAATCGTTGTTATAATCCTAAACATCAAAACTCACCGTACAGTGTGGCTTCCTTTATTATATACAGCATACATAAAATATCACTTTCAAATAGCACATGGATGGGAAATAAGAGAGAGACACATGTAAGAAGATTGATTTGGCATTATGGCTAGAGGTAAACGACGTGTTCTGCCCCACCCTGAACGGACTTCATAGATGGAACAGACTATAGCTTGGGGCGTCGCCAGAGACGAAGCTGCACACTGCCTGACCCACTCCCGCCGTTAGGATACAGTAAGGTGAGGGGGCACGGCACGCCATGCAGAAGCTACGACGGGAGCGTTTCCTTGCTGGCAGCCTACAGAAGGACCCTGGGTAAAATCCTGTGTCTAGTGTTGTCACTGTTGTGTATGCTCTCCCCGGCCTCCCCTGGCTTGCCGCGTGTGTGGAACAGCAGTGAGGGG